>NW_006160137.1:1692268-1709007 GCF_000334495.1 Tupaia belangeri chinensis
CTTTCCCTTTCTCTCTCTCTCTCTTCCCCCTTCTTTCTCTCCCTCTCTCCCCTTCCTTCTCTCTCTCTCCCTTCCCCTCCTTCTCTCTCTCTCTTTCCCCCCTCCTTCTCTCTCTCCCTCCCTCCTTCTCTCTCTCCCTCTCTCATAAAGGGAGAGGGAAAAAAGAAAGACCAGCCACTAACCCCTAAATGAATACACTAGAAACCTCACATAGTGCTCTGCTAAGGAACTACATGCTCTCTGTGCACAATTTTGGAATACTTTCCAGAACAAAAATTCTAAACAACATGGACCTGCTCCACAGCCTGGTGGGTAGAGTCAGATCCCACAGGGCTGACTGCAGTTGGCGGCTTGAAAATCATACAGGGCACGTGTGCATGCATGCCTAAAACACCAACAGGAGAGAGAAATGGAGGAGAAGAGATTACGGTGTGACCATGCTCCACTGGTGGGGACTGGTGTTTTCCTCTCTCTCTCTCTCTCTCTCTCTCTCTCTCTCTCTTTCTCTCTGATGAGTGTATGCACCTTCTGGCAATGAAAAAAAAAATGACAAACAGCCTAAATACCCATTATAGGTTCAGTGTTTAAATAACTCTTAGGAAATTCAGGGTTTGAAAGTAAATACATAAATGAAATATAATTTACTTTAAAATACATAAATAAAATATAAATAGAAACATGTATTAGGTGAAAAAAGATGGTAAATATGCTGCCCACCACAAGCGTAATATATTATTCATATAAATTGACTAGAATGAGAAATATCGAAGTGGTCTAGAGATCAGCCGGGGTTGAGATTTCAGAGATGTCGGCAATCTAACCCTAGCAGGGTAACAAAAATTAATTTTCTAGGTCCATGAACACGGACAGCAAACCAAAAGAAGTTTTTGTACAAAGTTTTATCCTATAAAAAGATCATTTGCCATCTTTTTTTGCCTAATTTTACTATAGGGCACGTGCACTCACTAGAGAGAAACAGAGAGAGGGGGAAAGTGAGACAGTACCCCCAGAGTGGAGGGCCATGTCACAATCCCTCTTCCTTCATTCCTGTCTCAGGATTTGGGGCTCATGCGCACACGTGCCCAGCGTAATTTTCTAGCTACCATGTCTGGGACTCAAACCTCACAGTCAACCAGGTGGGATCCAGCGCCTTACCTACTAGGCACGTTACTATTTAATAGAAGTGCCTTAGCCCACATTACTATTTAGTAGAAGATAACTTTTATCAACGTAGAGTAGATGTCAAAACAAATATCAAAGAAATTAAAGACCTATTACCATCAAAACAACTTAGTTTTTTTCCCAGTTCTATGTGCTGGTGACAAGTGTGCATATGACGACATCGTAGTCAGTGACAGGCCACATACACCACAGTGATCCATAGGTCCCAAAGGCCACACCATTCAGGTTTTGTAAGTACGTTCTAGAATCTTTATAAGTGATGAAACAGTCTAACAATGCGTTTCTCAGAGTACCCCTACCATTAAGCACATTACCGATTGGTTCACTTAATTCACTGTGAATACATCTCTACATCATTAAACAGGCACTAAAAATACGATCGTACGGCTATCTGGCGTCCCACCACACAGAAGTTCCTCACTTGAGTCAAGTGGAAATTGGTGAGAGAAAACTGTAAGCACAATAATTACTAAAATGAAATTTATAAATGATCAATAAACGTGGTATTTTCCCACCTCACAAGTAATTAGGACGTGTAAATCAGAAGAACAATTACATGCTTTTTATTTTCTGTCTGCTTGACAAGTTGGCAAACATTTTTAAATATGATAATACTTGCTGTTGGCAAGCGTTCAGGGAAGGTAGCAGTCAAACAGACTGCTGGCCCAGGTGTAAATTAGGGTGACTTTTCTTTGGGCTATTTGGAAATATGTTCCCAAAGCCTTTATAAGACCATTTGTGTGTGGTGGGACTGTGCACAATTTTGGAATACTTTCCAGAACAAAAATTCTAAACAACATGGACCTGCTCCACAGCCTGGTGGGTAGAGTCAGATCCCACAGGGCTGACTGCAGTTGGCCGCTTGAAAATCATACAGGGCACGTGTGCATGCATGCCTAAAACACCAACAGGAGAGAGAAATGGAGGAGAAGAGATTACGGTGTGACCATGCTCCACTGGTGGGGACTGGTGTTTTCCTCTCTCTCTCTCTCTCTCTCTCTCTCTCTCTCTCTTTCTCTCTGATGAGTGTATGCACCTTCTGGCAATGAAAAAAAAAATGACAAACAGCCTAAATACCCATTATAGGTTCAGTGTTTAAATAACTCTTAGGAAATTCAGGGTTTGAAAGTAAATACATAAATGAAATATAATTTACTTTAAAATACATAAATAAAATATAAATAGAAACATGTATTAGGTGAAAAAAGATGGTAAATATGCTGCCCACCACAAGCGTAATATATTATTCATATAAATTGACTAGAATGAGAAATATCGAAGTGGTCTAGAGATCAGCCGGGGTTGAGATTTCAGAGATGTCGGCAATCTAACCCTAGCAGGGTAACAAAAATTAATTTTCTAGGTCCATGAACACGGACAGCAAACCAAAAGAAGTTTTTGTACAAAGTTTTATCCTATAAAAAGATCATTTGCCATCTTTTTTTGCCTAATTTTACTATAGGGCACGTGCACTCACTAGAGAGAAACAGAGAGAGGGGGAAAGTGAGACAGTACCCCCAGAGTGGAGGGCCATGTCACAATCCCTCTTCCTTCATTCCTGTCTCAGGATTTGGGGCTCATGCGCACACGTGCCCAGCGTAATTTTCTAGCTACCATGTCTGGGACTCAAACCTCACAGTCAACCAGGTGGGATCCAGCGCCTTACCTACTAGGCACGTTACTATTTAATAGAAGTGCCTTAGCCCACATTACTATTTAGTAGAAGATAACTTTTATCAACGTAGAGTAGATGTCAAAACAAATATCAAAGAAATTAAAGACCTATTACCATCAAAACAACTTAGTTTTTTTCCCAGTTCTATGTGCTGGTGACAAGTGTGCATATGACGACATCGTAGTCAGTGACAGGCCACATACACCACAGTGATCCATAGGTCCCAAAGGCCACACCATTCAGGTTTTGTAAGTACGTTCTAGAATCTTTATAAGTGATGAAACAGTCTAACAATGCGTTTCTCAGAGTACCCCTACCATTAAGCACATTACCGATTGGTTCACTTAATTCACTGTGAATACATCTCTACATCATTAAACAGGCACTAAAAATACGATCGTACGGCTATCTGGCGTCCCACCACACAGAAGTTCCTCACTTGAGTCAAGTGGAAATTGGTGAGAGAAAACTGTAAGCACAATAATTACTAAAATGAAATTTATAAATGATCAATAAACGTGGTATTTTCCCACCTCACAAGTAATTAGGACGTGTAAATCAGAAGAACAATTACATGCTTTTTATTTTCTGTCTGCTTGACAAGTTGGCAAACATTTTTAAATATGATAATACTTGCTGTTGGCAAGCGTTCAGGGAAGGTAGCAGTCAAACAGACTGCTGGCCCAGGTGTAAATTAGGGTGACTTTTCTTTGGGCTATTTGGAAATATGTTCCCAAAGCCTTTATAAGACCATTTGTGTGTGGTGGGACTCATGAACCCCTGAGTACATGCTCAACAAGCCATGCATCCTGAAGAAGGAAGTGCTAGATTACACATAGTGCAAATATAAAATTCTTACATCTCTGTATCACAGGGTGTTAGGATGGTCATCAGCTAGTTACTAGGTAGAGATGAGGGTTTAAGGGCAAAAGGTTAAGGGCCCATCTGATGGCTCTTGGGGTAACCACAGGAGAGTTGCCACTGAGATGCCTGCAAAGCCAGAACTGAGACTGAAACATCCTAGGGTCGGACCCCATGGCCAAAATTTGAAAATCTGAGAGCTCCAACCATCCAATGGTAACTTTTGCAATAAACACCAACCCTCAGTCACTGGATGCGACCTACACAACTGTCTTTCCAAGGCAACAGGTTGACAGCACTCACATCAGATCGCCCAGCCAGGGCTGAAAGATCGTTGGCATATGTACTGGAAGGCCAGATGGGACAGAAGACACAGATATGCTTGCTAAGACGCACTTTAATGTTATCCCCATAAACCCAAGCCATACGGTAGAGGATTTCCTGGCTGCTTGGCATGAGGAACTGGGCAACTGAGACTCATAAACAAGTTACCAAATGCAAAACGAGGACAGAGAGCACCTCATTCTTGGTCTACTTGGATCATGAAAACAAACATCATAAAAAACAAAATACCTGTGGGACCTTTCTACATAATAAACCATTTTTGTTTTAAAATAGAAGTGTCATTTTTTTAATGCTAGAACAGCCTGCTCGAAAGATGTGGTTGTGAAAGAGGGTGAAAAATCTCATCATTTGAAACCCATAACACATCTTTTCAAACCTCAGAGACAGGAGTACTTGTGTGGGGACTTTAGGAGGAAGAATTAATGTGGACGATACATTCTCAGGCTACAAACTCTCATTTAATAAAAAGCCAGTCAGCCACGGTATTTAGTACATATCTGAATAAGCTGGAAGTCTGGGGACAGAATTTTAAAGACAAGACTCACACAAAATGAAAATGTGGATGCACTTACCCTGAGGTTCTGACATTTCCTGATAGTCTCACATCATTTTTATAAGTATTGATAGCAGGATAAATTCAGTCTTACACCCTGGAGGTAGTTTACTATATACTTAGACTCTAATATGTGTTTATCTTAAAATCATAGCCCAGTGAGAACTTGGGTTCTTACTGGCTGGTTAAGATAGCATGCTAGTGATATGGGTAGATCCTTTTTCACTCCACAAAGCTTTACTGAGTCGAGCTAATATGACCAAAGTAAGTTAAAACCCATTTAAAAATATATCTTTATACCCCAAAGAGCTAATAACCACCAACTGAGCAAAATAAATCGTTATGTAAGTATCTAATTAATTATGATCTTAAAAGCACACAATGCTTACAATGAAAAATTGCATTTCAAAGGCTACATTTATGAAAAGAAAAACACACTAACCACAGACTAGTCCAATTCAGTCCAGCATTTACTGAGTCATAGAACAGGCAAAGCAGGGGATCCTGGTGCTATGAAGGACTTCACAATGAATGAGATTTGTAGCACAGCCATTAGATGCTATGCATAGGGAGCTGGAGCCCACATGGCCGACCACTATTCAAATTCCATCTCTACTGGCTTGAAACACATGCCTGACACAGGTGTGTGCACGTCTGAAATCTCGATAGAATGGAAGGAGGATTGCTGCACGACCATGCCCGCCATTGAGTGTTTTCTTGCTCTCTCTTTCATTCTCTCTCTTCTCTTTGTCTCTCTGGCAATTATACAAACATGAGCCAAGTCTATTATAGTCTGGAAACTCAAAAAACATCCCATGGGCTTTTCGGTGATCAAACATTATGTTTAACTTTTGAACACACTTCAGGAAAGGACAAATCATTATTGAGTTGTACGTGTGATCATTTCAATAAAGTTTTTTTCTAAATTTTGAAGAAAATTGAAGGCAGCTTCCAAACATCATTTTAATCATGTTTCAAAATGGTTCTCCTCCCCCACTCCCAACATGAGATAACCGAAAGGATCACAGTGACCTAAAAATGAGAGACAAATCACAGTAGCTTAGTGTGTGTGTGTGTGTGTGTGTGTGTGTGTGTATGAGTGTATGTGAGAGAGAAAGAGCGTGTCTACATGCATGCACATATTCCTGTGTCTGTGTGGGTCTGTGTATGTGCATGCATGTGTACATCCACCTGTTTTAAACTCTCAGACATGCTGGGTGCTCCAGAAAGTGATAGGAGCTGACTTTGTCCCCAAGGACACACAAGTTTTTTGTCTCCCTTTGTTGCAGCCTCAAAGGTATACAGAGAAAATATCGATCGGTTTAGCCAACTGCAACAACCCCAATTTCCACAGCCCTCTCTATCCACAAGCCAACCAAAGGGGGTAGAAATTCCTTCCTAATTCCTTCCATCTTTTTGACTTCCTGCTTCCTTCTCCGTATGGCACCTACACCTTCTGTGAACACCCAGCCAGACTGGGAAAACGCCTGTCATTTTTCTCTCTGCCTAAAATAGCTGCAACAGCAGAAAGGCGCCCATGGCAGCTTCCCTCAGCTCTGGTGAAGTCTCGGTACCCTCAGCAAGCACCGATATGTATGAGCCCTGTAGCATAAATCATTTAGGCAGAAAATTAAAATATAGGAAGGGTTGGCTTTTTTCCCCCTAAAATTAGATATAAACTAATTAGCAATAAATGTCAGATTATACTGCTGCTTACTGCTTATTTACCAGGCTTTTAGGCTTCAACACTGTGTAGGTTTAAGAGGAAGCGTCACATATGGAAATTATGCCAAGAAACCCACAGTCGGGCGTCATGCACACATCTGCCTTGAAATAAGATGAACTCACAACTATGCTATCTCCTATGGTCTTCTTTAAAGGTACCTCTGCTGGGCTAGCAGATGACGTAGTGGTTACATCACTGGATTCCCACATGGCCGACCATGGTTCGAGTCCCAGATCCAGTGGCTTCAAAAATCATGCTGGGTGTGTGCGCGTGCCTAAGATCCAGGGAGGAGAATGGGGGAGAAGGGATTACAATGTGGCCATCCTCCTGGGGGGTGATTTCTCACTTTCCCTCTCACTGTCTCTGTCTCTCATCTCTCTCCAGTAGCCCTAAGGCAAAAACCTCTACCAAAAAAAGAGAAGTAACTCTGGATTATAAAATAACATGAATTACGAAGACTCTTCATTTCCTACACAAAAAACAACTGTAACTAAATTCATACTAGAAGAGGGACCAACAGATGACATCATGGTTACGTTGCTAGACTCCCATGCAGTTCAAGTCCTGGACCCAGCAGCTTAAAACTCACGCTGGGCATGTGTGCATGTGTGCCCCAAACCCCGAGAGTAGAATGGAGGAGAAGGGATTGCAACATGGCCAGTCCCCCACTGACAGATAGAAAGATCATATGTCCTGCCTACTGTAGGGCCTTCATATCTTCCTCCCCTTGCGCATCAGATGCCAATTAGCACATCTCCAGACGCTGTCAAGAGCCCTGGGTTTGACAACCAGTTATAAGCAACGTGTCACCGCCAACTACTCTCTTGGTCTGGGTATACCAGAATGCCCAATGAGGCTCGCGTTCCCTTAGGCCTCCCAACATAGAAGTGTCACCTTCACTCCGATCTTTTTCAAGCAGTAATTGACCTCTCTCTTCCTGCCTGAAGCATTTTCTCCATCCTTATATACAGGTTCCCTCTAGAAAGACTGACACAGCTTACAATTTCAAGGCCAGAAGGAAACTCGAATTGAACGTTCAAAAAGAAAGTTAATACACGAAGCTAAATCTTAGCCCTTAGATGAAATAGTCCCCCTTTACTCTGTGATATTTTCAAGCCAAGCTGCCAATTCCCACAAACGCCTTTCTGGTATGATAGCAAAACACCGCCTACAGGTCAAGAGCCCCAAATGCAATGACCTTGTGCAAACCATTTAACCTCCCTGATCCCAGGAGAGAAAATGAAGTTGAACCAGTTGATCTCAGAGGACATTTCCTCTTCTTCAATCTACAACGCCTATGAACCCTGCAAAAGGTCGCAGCTATTTCTGCACTTAAAAGGGAATATGTTAGGAGAAAAAAAAAAAAGACACACACACACACACACACACACACACAGTTCTTCCAGATGAGTACAGAGGCCAGTCACAGTTCTTTTTGTCATTTTCACAATACAACATACCAGCCAGAAAGATCAACTGGGTTTGAGTCTTGGCAATGCCAGTAACTCTCCATTTGACCTCAGACATCAACCTGAACATGCACACTTTCACCCATGAAACGGGGGGAGGGGGTGGGGGGGACAGACAGCATAGCTATGTGTTTTGTTTTGTTTTAAGAGAGATTTTAGATATAGGGCACATGTACTAGCCAGAGACAGAGAGACAGAAAGTGAGAAATCACTCCCTGAGGGGGATAGCCATGCTGCAATTCCTTCTCCTCCATCCTCCTCTTGGGATCTGTGGCGCGCGCGCACACACGTACCTAGCATGAGTTTTAAGCCGATGGGTCAGAGACTCAAACCACAGTCAGCTACGTGGGAGTCCAGCAACGTAACCATTATGCCATCTGCTGGATCCAAGGAAACGGGGTGAGTTCTAATGGAGGTACATAGAGTATGGGTAAAGCGTACACTGAGTCTCAAAGACTTAACATGGAAAGATGAATGTAAAATACTGCATTATAACTTTTTAATATTGAGCATGTTGAAATCCTATTTTGAATACACTGAATTAAGTAAAATATATTAAATTCATTTTACCTGTTTTTAATTATTCTTCATGGGACTAGTAGGAAACAGTTATATATATAGCTTACACTATGTTTCTATTGGACTGTGCCAATTTAACCCGCCTCCCTCACCCCTTGCCTAACACTGTACTCTGTTCCAACTAAGTAAACGTTAAAGGAATCCCAACCAGTTCCTATTTCATTTAATGGTGAGAAACAGGCCTTCTCAAGTCCTCTCTACATAGAGCTTTATCTGAATTGCAGAAAACCAGCCCCTGAGGCACGCACCAGTAGGGCTTTTACACACACAACCCTCCCAGACTTGATCTCACCTGACTCTCCCTATGGGCCTTGTCTGCCCTCTGGGTCTTATTTTCTGGTGAATCAAGAGCGAACTAGGGAGCAGCCACAACTACAAGTGTGGGCGCAGAAGTCTGCTGGCTAGTGTGAATTCCAGCTGCCCATTTCTTACCTACCTGGCCTTGGGCAAGCTGTCTCATCTCTTCGCCTTTGGTACCTCATTTGCAAAATGACGATCATAACATGCATTAGCTCCAGAAGGCGCTGGTGGAAAGGAGTAAGTCGCAGAGCCTGGCATATGACAAGCACTTAAGAAATGACAGCTAGGCCCAGCCCCAGTGGTGACAGGGAGAAGGCTGTTGCACAATGGCTAGGCCACATGGGAAGCCCAGATTCCATTCTGGCTCAGCCTAAACAGGCCAGGCATGGTGGTGCATGTGGTCCTAGAGAGCTGGGAGGCTGAGGCAGGGGATCACGACGTGGTGAAACCCCGTGGGAAATACCTCTCTGTCCAGCAGGGGCGGTGCGCTCTGCTAAGGTGCTTGTGCTCTGCAGGCTGGGACCACAGGGGAGGCCTCAGCTCAAGTCCTGGTCCAGCCTAGAGAAAAGCACAGTGCAGTGGCATGGACCTGTAACCTCAGCCGCCAGGGAGGCTGGGGCAGGGCTGTCAGCTTGAAGCTGGCCTGGGCAACAAAGTAAGGCTCTGTCAGAAAAAGAGCTGGGTAGGTTCTTGCTCTTACAGTTTTTCTTTTTCTTTTGCTAGTTTTTGCTCTCCCCCACCCCCCAACTGAGAGGCTGAGGCAGGAGGATCACAACACGGGGACTTGGGGCATGCGCTCACACAGGCCCAGTGTGTTTTTCAAGCCAGCGGGTCTGGGACTCAAACCGCAGTTGGCTATACGGGAGTCCAGCACCTTAACTATCAAGCTACCTGCGGGCCCCTTCACTGTTGCACCGTCTCTGATCACACTCAACTGAAACTCATCTGTGGGAGAACATAGAAAAAGCACAGGGGGCTATGTCTTACCAAGCTGTGGGGACCCGTGCAGACACCAACCCAACATTGGGGGCTGTCAAACATGGCCAGTGTCCCACCCCGTCCTGGACAAGCTAATAAAAGGAACTTAAGCCTACAGACTGTCAACCAATGCTCTGCCTTCAACCTAGGAAGCGCTTCCTTCTTCGTCCTTCTCACTGAAAGCGAATGTGTAGGAAAACACTACTGCTTGCAGGAATAAACAATCGTCATAAAAAACCACCCCAAGCTACGGCAAGAAAAATACTTTGAATGAACCACGCGTGGGGTTAAGTTAAAATTCATAGCCATACCATGAAATTCAATATGCTATAAAAACTTATGGTACACACTGAAATTTTATTTTGAAAAGAAAACCACGCTCACGGTTATGGAGATATAGAAATTATGAGCCTATAATAGGAAAAATGTCATCAGAATAATTCAGTTTCTTAGACCCTTTGGCTTTCTCTAAGAGGTTTTTCTTTTTTAATTTCTTAGGTTTAGTTTAACAAAAAAATATAACCCTTTATGGTCCCCTAAACTGAAAAAGTTAGCCTTTTAAATAGTCCTTTCTGGGGATCAGCAGTTGGCATAATTGCTATGTCGCTTGACTCCCATGTAGTTGACCGCGGTTCAAGTCCCAGACCCGGTGGCTTAAACTCATGCTTAGTGTGTGTGCGCGCATGCCCAAGATCCTGAGGAGGAGAAGGGATTGTGGTGTGGCCATCCTCCCTGGGGGTGATTTCTTGCTTTCTTTCTCTCTGATGAGCGCATGTGCCCTATAGCAAAAACCTCTCAAAAAATTAAAAAAAAAAAAAAGAGAGCTGTTTCTCCCCCCCAGTCCCTTTTATATTTGTTTATTTTTATCCAATTATATATTTGTATCATGAATCATATATATGTATCTTATTCTAAGGGTTATAACACGACATAATGAATTTTTTTTTCTATTTTAATTTGCCACAAGGGCATGTGTGCTTACCAGAAAGAGAGGGGGAGACAGAGAGCACCTCCCAATGGGGCATGCCGCACTCCTTCAGCCCCTTCTCTGTTCTGTCACACACACATGAGCTTGGCTTTTTTTTTTTCCTTTAAGCTGCCAGTCATCCATGTAAATCCAGCTTCCCTTAACCACTAGGCCATGGGGCCAGCCCAGCATAATGCATTTTTTTTTCCCTTGGAGAGAATTTTTGCTATAGGGCACATTCACTCGCTAGAAAAACAGCAGGAGAGGGAGAGAGAAATAGTGAGAAAACGTACCCTGGGTGGATGGGCATGCCACAATCCTTTCTCCTCTTGGGATTTTGGGTATGCATGCACACACACCTGGTATGAGTCTCCAGCTACCAGGTCCAGGTCTTGAATCATAGTTGGTCATGTATGAGTCCAACGCTTAACTTACACCACCTGCTGGCCTCCATAATGAATTTTAATTTTACATTTTATTTTATTTTATTTTTGAGAGAGAGATTTTTGTTATAAGGCAAGTGAGCTTGCCAGAGAGACAGAAAGCGAGAAATCACTCCCCAGGGGGGACGGCCACACTGTAATCCCTTCTCCTCCATTCTCCTCTCAGAATTTTGGTCATACATGCACACGTGCCTGCTGTGAGTTTTAAGCCGACAGGTCCAGGACTTGAAACACAGTTGACTATGTGGGAGTTCAGTGGCATAAGCACTGCGCCATCTGCTGGTCCCTCATCATGGATTTTTAATCGTGATCATTCTGGTATTATCTCCATTTTGCAGATTAGAAAACTGAGCTCCGGGGAGGTGGGAGTCACTAGTGCAAATGTAAAGCCAGTCCAACTAACCGACAAGATCTTAATTATCAAATTATCCAGCCTGCGGGGTAAACAAAGTGACGTCACCATCGATGAACAAAAATGCAGAATACGACCCGCCAACTAAATACACTTATCAGGACAGAAAAAGGGGTGGGGGGGAAAACAAAGTGCTTCCTTTAAACAAGCAGAATTATTTATTCCAAAATTACTCGCTCTCTTCCCAGACACGCTCCATTAAAGGTGGCGCGCCCGTTTCCCTCCCCCCGCCGCCCGTTTCCCCCCCCCCCCGCTGCAGACACACAGCAACGCCAACCTAAGTGCTTCCTGAGGACTCGGGCAATTGTACCAACAGGGAAAGTGCTGACTGCCATTAGCTATAAGCAGCCACATTAGTGGTCTAAATGAAGCTTAAAAAATAAAGCCGTTTCAGAGGTTATTCAACTTTAATAAGACACGACTTTCCCAACTACTGAATCTGCTGTGGTTTGCAATTTATCTGAGCAGCTTCAATGCACAAGGTTCTCATTGGCGTGTCCGCTCAATGGGTACGATTCAGACTTTAATTCGAACCGGCAATAGGACCCTCTCGACAGGGCATCCAACCTTCACGTTCTCACCGTCACCCTAGATCTTCCTTCTGGTTTCCAATGTTGACAAAATTCATCTTCATGTAAAAGGTGGTCAGGGGCTAGTAGTTGATTCTCAGCTTTAAAATGTACCTCTCCTTCACATTTTAAATCAACTGGGGGTGGGGAGGTTGTAGTTTCTAAACAACTAAATTAAGAGTCGAGTTGTAGTGGCCTGCACTGCTGAGAACGCCGAGGACCTGTGTTCTGCGGGCTGGGACATCCCAGTCCACATGAAGGCCAGGCCAGGGAGGGTTGTCTGTCATTTCAGCAACTCAGAGAGCCGAGGCAGGAGAATCGTGACATTGCAGGTCCCTGTCTTAAGAAAAACAAAACCAAAAAAATCCTAAACTAGTTATTTCATGCCAGGTATTTCAGAGTTTCCTTTAAAACAAAATTCACAGGGCCAGCAGGTGACATGGTGGTTAAGATGCTGGATTCCCACATAGCTGACTGCAGTTCAAGTCCTGGTCCTGGCAGCTTGCTTTTGCACTCTCTTTCTCTCTCTCTTTCTAGTGAGTATATATGCCTTATAACAAATAAAAAAGATAATTAATAAAAGGAAATAAATAAGCCTTTAAAATAAACAAAACTTACAACCTGCCAAGACATTATGGGTATTAACCCTTTCTGGGAATTTGCAACCCTCTCTCCTTACTCAGGGTCTTTGTTCTCCCTCCTGGAAATGCTGGTCTCAAAGGACTGAAGAATTCTGCTCAGGTCTCTCTGCAGTGTGTTCTCATCCCCTCATCCAGAGAACCCTTCCAGAAGCTCTCAGTCAGTGCTTTATGCAAAGATGGCTTTTCTTATAAGCTCAAATAAACTAGTCAACGCAGCCATAAATTGCCTCATGTTTCTCATCCTTCCACCTTCATATGAGTGTTCGTTCATAAGTGTTTTTTGTTTGTTTGGTTTTTGCTTTTGTTTTTGTTTTTGTTTTCAAACCTTTGTCTTTTTATAGCTTACAAAATGCTTTCACATACATATTATACTGTGCTTATCTCTTGTTTCCTTCTTTTCCCCCAGCGTGAAAGATAGGAAGGTCTGGAAACATAGAAAGCAACTGTGGATATTAGAGACAGTGTGGGAGGGGGGTGGGGAAGTGAGGGGAGTGGTGAGAGGGAGAAAATCGGGGGCGGGGGGAACGCAGAACAGTCATACATGTTTTTAGTTTCACGATTTGAAATGACAAATGAGTAGGTTTTCTCTCCATGCATGCCCAAATAACAAATCGAACCTTCTTGTTCTTTTAGGTAAGACAGAAAGACATTTAATCCATATTAAATGCCAGGGTATGTTAAAATGGCGACGATAGAGCAAACGCCCAAGCCTGGCTACAGACCCTGAACGCTCAGCCACCGCACATGCCGCCCCGTTTAAGAGACCATAGCGCCGGCAACACACAAAGGGATCTTCCTAGTTTTTTTTCTTTTTAAAATTTATTTTACTTATACTGGCGAGTATGCGTGTATGTGCATACACGTGTGAGAGAGAGAGAAAGAGAGAAAGAAGCCCCGTCAACAGGGTCAGCTCTGCAGCTCTTTAGGACTTGGGCACCTGTGTATATATGCCCAGCCCGTTTCAGGTCAGCTGGACCAGGGAGCCAGACCCACGGTCAGCCCTGTGGCTTCCAGCGCTTCGGTCTATTAGATTGTAGACTGCATCACATAGGCTGGGCCAAAAGATCTTCCCGTAACAAAATTCTCTGTGTAATTCACAGGCAGGGCCTCCGAAAGCACAGCTGTTCCCCAGGGGGAGTCACACACTTCCAGGGATGACAAGGACAACGGTGGCAAGCACTTGAACGGTTACTGAGAATTTACTAAGTGCCAGGCACTGTTCTAAGCTCTGCAAATGCACTTCTCCGTTATTTCTCAAAATGAATCAAAGCAGCACTATCATCTCATCTGCATTTGCACCGAAAAGTCTGAACACTCTCACACTATGAGGCACGCAGCTACAAAGGGCAGTGCCCAGGACTGAACCCCGGCGGACTGGCTACCCCTGAGTGCTTAGCCACCGCACTCACTGTCATCAGACTATTCATTGTCCCCCTAGGGATGATGAAATCCTGTCTTGGATGCAAGGAGCAAGGGCAGAAGAGCCCCTTACCCTGGCTCCTTTACCCTCCCAGGGGCCCAGGCAGAAGTCCCAGGAGTTGAAGTCAATCACCATTGTATTGTGTTTAATCACCATTTTCCTACTCGACCGAAACATGTTCCCAAAAAGGTCTTCCTTCACAAGGGGGTGAGGGCACACTGCAGAGACAAGGTGTGGGCATCCACGTTTCGATCCGGATCTTGGTACTGAGCAACTAGCTATTGTGACCCTGAGTCTCATGCCAGATCAGCCAGAGGGGACCAGGCAGAACTCGGTAGAAAGAGTACATGCTTCCATGGACTCCTCGAGACTAAGGCTACTCGGTTCTCACTCACCATCCCAGCAGGTCTGAGAGGAGACGGGGTGGGGGGAGTGAAGAGAAGAGAAGCAGAGAAGCCACCCAGGCTTGGCACAACCCAAGGAGAGCAGGCGGCCGGGGCAGCTCCCTGAGATGCTGAGATCTTGACAGGTGTCGCATTTTGGAGACCATGGTCCCAGAGTGTAGCCGGTTGCCTTGGCAACAGTATCTCTATCCAAGGTGATAAATTACCTTGCTGTCTAACAAATTCAGTTCATTTCTTAAACAATCAGTGTCCTGGAAATAATATGAGAACAAGCAAATACCGGTCAGTGGATGGAGAGGGCAAATCAATCCTACCTCTGCTCTGCAGTCCCCGTGACGGGGGAAGGTGCTGGAGAGTGGAGCCAGAAAAGAAGGAAAGGGAGTGCGAAAAGCGCTCATGTATTCCAATTTTCTAATGAAATGAAGGGGAAAAGAATAATAAAAGGGCCCTTGAAAAAATTTTATATCCCCTTCTGACCATCTCAACTAAATTCATCACATATTCCCTACTCCTCTCTTCACTTCACTTTTCTTCATAGAATCTGACACTTATTAATTATTTGATTTCTGTTCCTGTCTGTTCCACTAGATTTTACACTTCTTGACAGCAAAGGCTTTGTCTCTGTTTCATTCCCCACTGTACCCCCAGAACTGAGATCCTGCCCAGAGCACTGTCAGCCTGCAAAAACATTTATCAAATGAATGACTCTCTTGGATTTCTGAAAACTCTTCATCAAGTAATATATAGAGTAACACATAAACGCATGGCCCAGCCTCGATGGCACAGTTGGTAGCATACCAGACTACAGAGATGGAAGCCACGTGCCCACCAGGGTTCCAGTCCTGACCTGGTCAGTACGAAAACATGCTGGGCCTGTGTAGAGGCCCGGGATTCTAGTATGCCAGATGACTGGAGGAGAGGGATCATGCATGACCTTGTCCTGTAAGGAGTGCTTCTCTCTGTCATCTCACATGCTCTAACATGAATTAAAATAAGTACATACATACACACTCACACATATCTATGTATGTATTCCATGCTTAACGAGGGGAAATTAGAGCATTTTCAGCAAAAATTGGACTATGACAAAAATTACCACGACCACAACTTCTGTTTAAAATTATTTTGGACACAAAAGCCAACAAGAAATTGGATCAAAAGTAAGAAGTAAAATAATCACTGTTTGCAACAGATAACATTATGTGCTGGAAAACACACACCCACACACACACACACAAAATCAAGAGAGAAATGATAACAGACAATAAAGATATGTTTAGATTTGGGGGGACAAATTTAACCCCAGAAAACAGCAGCCTCGCCATTTACAAGCACCCAATCAAGTAGAAAATATAATGGAAAAACTCCCATTTGCAATAGAAATAAAAGGGACAACAGACTTAGCAATTAAAAGGAACACACAGATTGATACATTTTAAAATGTTCCCGAGGGACACGAGAGAATGCAGACACTGAAAGACAAATAACGATGCCTCTGTTGATATCATTCAGAGGTTGATTCTTTAAAAAAGAAAAGAAATAAAGAGTTATTTAATTATACTCATCATCATTATTACTTTTTTTAAGAGAGATTTTTGCTAAAGGGTGTGTGCACTCACTGGAAAGATAGAGACAAAGAGACAGAAAGTGAGAAATCACCCTCCAGGGAGGATGGCCATGCCACAATCCCTCCTCCTCCACTCTCCTCTCAGGATTTTTGGGCACACATGCACATGCGGCCAACATGAATTTCAAGCCGCTGGGTTTAGACTCAATCTGGGATTGGGTGTGGGTGAGTCCAGTGATGTAACCATTACACCATCTGCTGGTCCCCATTATCATTATAATTATTATTTTCAATTTTTGACCAGGAAAGACAGGGGTAGGGGAGGGAAGGTGAGAAAGCAAGCCACCAGATCCAGGACTCAAACCGTGGTCAGCCATGTGGGAGTCCAGCATCTTAACCACCACACCACCTGCTAGCCGCCCCCACCACGATTCTTAGGTAACATCGGGTCATCAGAAAAGTCGTGGTACATTTTTGCATAGAAAAACATAGAAAAATACATCACGACTTTCGCAATGACCTAATATATATATCTAATGCAATCCTAATAAAAGTGCCAGGGAGGTGAGTGTGGGAGGTGTGAACGATGCTGCGGCCATAATGATCTGGGAGGCTGACTCACATAGGAAGGGTCTGAGCTTGAGTCTG
>NW_006160137.1:1709715-1739674 GCF_000334495.1 Tupaia belangeri chinensis
CTTTCCCATCCACTCACCCAAATTCCCAAAAGGAGAAATGGAGGAGAAGGGACTGTGGTGTGACCATATTCCATGGGAGGAACCTTCCCATCCACTCCCCCACACCTTGCCTCTCTTAGGCAAGCACACATGCCCTCGGGCAAATTTTTAAAAATAAATAAATAAATAAAAGAAGCTCTAATTAAAATGATAAGATACCAGTTTTCCCATAACCAGTTGGCAAATGGAAAAACAAGTTTGCTCACACAGTGAATCTACGGGGTGGAAGGAAACTGCTCCCCCCCAAACTCAATGAGGGCGCCATTCATTAAGCAATTCTCCATCCATCCACTGATCCTGAGGATTCCCTTCCTTCTGTTAGACCATACCTGGACTCAGGAAATCCCAACAGCGTGTGATCTGTAAGAGCAAAAACACAGACACACCCTGAATTCCTCGAGAGTGTGAAGGGTGAGTAGCCAGGTGGCGAGGAAGTCAATGGTAACAAGAAGCCCAAGGAAAGTTCCAGCCAAGCGTGGTTTCCTTACGGTGCTAGGGTTAGCAAGAGACAGAAAGGGAAAGGGCACCAGCGTCCCCCATGGAAGGGGGTCAGAGGCCAGGGTGAGACACATCAGTGTAGACGGTGTGGGGAGGGTCCTTCTCACTGCTAAGGGATGGGGAAGGCCTGAGGGGGGCACGTACTGAGTTAAAGCGTCTTCCAGCCACTTCTCCGTGTATTCCGGAAGAGAAATCGCCGCGGTGATGTTCAGTGAAAGAATGTAAAATAAATAAATAGATAAAGTGTCTTCACATGCCCTCCCCTCCCAAGATCTCACTAGAGGTGCCTGGGAAGGGTGAGGCCCTTCAGTGAAGCAGATTCCAGCAGAGATACCAGGGCCCTGAATGCAGATACAGAGAATGCCTTATCCGGAATGCTTGGGGCCAGAGCACTTTTGATCTCAATGTTTTTTTCTCCTGTCTTGGAATATTTTCATATACATCATGAGATACGTTGAGGATGGGACTCCACTCAATACATAAAATTCATTTATGCCTCATGGATGCTGGTAATTTTATTGTCAGAAAGTGTGCGTGTGTGTGTGCTCGAGAGAGAAGAGAGAGCACCCCCCCCCAGTGGATGTGGTCAGGCTGCAATACTTTTCTCTCCATTTCTCCAGTCCGTCAGGGTTTTGGCCACGCACAAACTCGTACCCAGTGTGGTTTCCGAGCAGCCAGGACTGATTTTCACGCCGCAGTCAGCCATGTGGGATCGGCTCCCTTGACTAGGCTTAACTGTTGAGCTACAGGGCTGGCCGGTATCTGTATGACTATTTTATACAATGTCTTCCCCATTGTGGTGTGTGGGGGGGACCCGTCACACGAGATCAGGTTTAGAATTGTCACCTGTGCCATCGTGTCCGTGTTCAGAAAGTTTTGAATTTGGGAGTATTGTGGGTTTCAGATTTTCTCTCTGACCATCAGTCAGAGAGACCTTTGCCAACATGTGGCCAACACGTACTTCCGTAGATACACATCCCTTCTAAATCTGGTCCCATGTATACTTATCAAAAGGCTAATTAAAAGGCTAACTCGAAAGGCTAATTTCTTTAAAGAAGTAGAGTTAATGTGGAAGTTACCTGAGAACAAAGTAAGTAACTCTGATGCTCGCATGGCTAGGTGGTTATAACACGTACACTCAAACACATAATTAACCCCCTTCCCAAGGTAGAACTGACAGGCACCTGTGCCCACGTTCAAATTCTGGTTCTGACATTATCTCTATCAATGCATCCCAAACACAGAGCTTACGACAACATCATATTTCACACGTGGGTCTATAAATTCTTTTTAGAACGTCAAATGAAAGGCACTTGTGTAATTACAAAGTATTACCGCTATGATGTATGCACCTAAATGTTAGTAAATTTTAATAACATGCCTTGCTGTGATCATTTCTCTGTCAGTGAGAAAGCCTCACCTCACCTTCTCATCTCTTGAGTGTTAAGCTGAGAGATGTTTATTCCAGAGGTGTGCTGGAACAGTTATACCATACGTAAAACAAAACAGAAAAAAAGAATAACTTCCCCAACAGTATGCGAGAGGACAATGCTGTTTATGTGAGAGGTAAAAATCTCCTCTGGGTGCCTCCTCTGGACTATAGTGTCCTTAGACCAACAGGTGATGTGGAGGTCAAGGTGGCTGGATCCCACATGGCCAAAAGCACAGTTTGAGTCCTGGACATGGCAGCTTAAAAAAAATGCTGGATAAGTGTGTATGTACCCCAAATCCTCAGAGGAGAATGGAGGAGGAGGAACTGTGGCGTGGCCATCTCCTCTAGGGGGTGATTTCTCACTTCTTCTCTTTTGTTGACCACACACACCCTATTGAAAATTTTAAAAATCTATACTATAAAAAGTTCTATTTTTCCCCCAAAATATAGGGCAGAGGTCTTTGTGTTTTTTTTTTAATGCTCCTTACTTCACTTCTATTAGACAATCAGTATAAGTCATATATTATATGTTTTACATTGGAATCTCCTCAACATTAGAAATAAAAAACACATTGAACAATATAAGGAAATTCTCTGAAAGTAAAAATACAGAAACATTTCTTTGCAGACCCATTTTAAGATGGTATCCTTACACAGGAGAATAATCACCAAAGAATGAAAGTAGCTGGAGAGACAAACAGCCAGAAAGAGGTCCTAGAATGCCTTTTTTGCCACATCATCAAGTTCAGATTTCAGGACAACCAAGGTTGAGCTAGATGGTACCTTCTTTATGCCAACAGGGACAAAGGTCAGATGACTCTCCCAGGGGTCACAATGCAGCTTAAGGGCACAGCACACACACCTGACCCTTCACACAGTTCTCCTCCCAGACTTACACCAATTTTTCATTTATTAACTCATACAGAAGAAGAGGTTTTTCCCCGCTATAAAATGACACAAGGGCAAAGTATTAATATATGTTGAAGCTACAAAAAATTAAATCCTTGGGAACCAGCAGTTAGCGTAATGGCTATGGCTCTGGACTCCCACATAGTCGACAGCGGTTCGCGTCCTGGAACCAGTGGCTTAAAACTCACGCCGGGCGCATGTGCGTGTGTGCCCAAGATCCCGAGAGGAGAATGGAGGAGAAGGGGTTGCAGTGTGACTATCCCCTCTGGGGGGTGATTTCTCACTTTCTGTCTCTATGTCTCTCTCTGTCTGTCTGGCGAGCGCACGCGCCCTATAGCAAAAACTTCTCAAAAAAAAAAAAAACAAAACATTAAACCCTCCTGTTGCTCCCTGAAACACGAACTTTAACGTGGAAACTACACATAAAAGAAGAAATCTGGCTGCTGCTGTGAATACTGCTCCTGCCCTATCACTGCCCAGAAATGGAGGTAGAGGTGGGAGGGGGACAAGCAGTGTGCGCGTTCGGCTTCATGTGGTCCCAGTTAACTGAGTGGGTGCCAGGGCGAGCCTCAGACTCAGTTCCAGCACTGCTGCTTCCTCCCAGCCTCGGCTTGAGCAGTACACCTTGGCCCTTCCAAGCTTCCATGTCCTTATCCATACAATGGAAATGCGATCTGCTCTATAGTCCAAGGGTTCAGAAAGAGGCTGTGACAGTCTGGATGTCATCCAGAATTCATGTGCTGGGACTTGGTTGCACTGTGAAAATGTTCAGTGAAAACATAATCCCTTCGTGGTGCCCCTTGGGTGGGCCTTTGGGTGTGAAGATCATTAGGATGGGGCCCTTATACTTGAGTTCTTATGGGTTTGTAAGAAGAGAAATGAGACCAGAACAGGCAGAAACCCGTGGGAAGCTGGTCTTCCCAAGTTCTAGTTCTCTGCCATGTTATGGTCTTACCAGAAGTTGGCCTCTGGCCTTTGGACCCTCAATCCATGAATTGAATCAATCTCTATTCTTATGAATCACCAGTTTCAGAGATTCCTGTTGGTAACACAACAGCTCACTAATACAGACATGTTGACAGTATGTGCTTTCTACAGATTTGGGTCATCGGAAAAGTCACTTTTCTATGCAAAAAAGTGTCATGACTTTTCCAACAACCCATAATTGAACTCTACTGCCATGACAAACCAAGAACACATTGAGCCAAACACTGGGCCTCATCACCATCCATGACTTAAATAAGCCTAAACCCAAATCTCTGAGAACATGCTCTGTCCATGAGCCTATCTTGAAAGTCTCTGTCATGTTAGGGCAAAGGTCAGGGGTACAACAGAGAACCCCAGGGGATAGAGCAGATTCTCCCTCATGCCTGACAAACTGCCAGCAGGATGAGACCTATTCCCAGAGCCATGAGGGCCAGGGGTCCAATCAGTGTGGGCTGAGCAGTTGGGAGTTCCACGCCAGGTCTGGGCCACCACGAAGGGATTAAGCTCTTAGACACTAAAACACACATCTTTACAGACGTACTGGGTCATTGGAAAAGTCATGACATGTTTTTCTATGCAAAAATGCATCATGACTTTTCCGATGAACCAATTATTAGTTACTGGGTTGGGGTGGACCCTAAATCCAGTACCTGGTGGCCTTACAAGAGGAGGAACAGAGACATAGGCAAACAGGAAGAATACCACACAGCCAAGAAGTCAGAAATTGGACTAATGCATCTACAAGCCAAGGAATCCCAACGACTGCTAGTAAACACCTAGAAAGCACCAGAAGCTAGGAGAGAGGCTCAGAATGCATTCCTCCATTGGGGTTTCTGGGGGACTTCTAGCCTCCAGAACCACGAGAGAATGATTTTCTGCTCCTATAAGCCACCCGGACTGTGGCAGCCTATTGTGACAGCCCTAGAAAACTACACAAGATCCAAACCTTTGAAACAAAGTATTAAGAAAGGAACAGAAGGCTATTTAGGCTATAATAATGTACATAAGACCAAAAAATGACTTACTCAGTTGATTACACAATGGTTGTGCATTCTTTGCTACCCCTTGAATATAGGCAAGCTGTGAATGAGCCATATAATATGACAACGTGACAGCGGGCCAGTTTCCAAGTCCAGTAAACTAGCTATTTCCACTTTCTGTCCCAGAACTGTGGTCCTGGGAGCCCTGGGCTGCCATGTAGGAAGCCCAAAGTCACCTACTGAAGTTCATGTGGGAAGCCTGGCCCGTTGCTGGCTCATCCTGTCTCCAAGAATCCCATAGGAAGACCCAGACATCCTGGGCAGACAAGCTGTCTGGCCACACCCTGCCCAAACTGCTGATTCCTAAGCAAGATAAATGACTGTTGTAGTTGTAAGCTTTCAAGTTTGGGAGTGTTTTGTTAGATAGCAAGAGATAATCAGGGCGGTGTATGATATTCAACCTCTAATATAAAAGTAGAAGCCAAAGATGTTACACCGTAAAAAGGAAGAATGAAAGCAAACTGAGATCCAAGCAATGAGAAACCACTGTGGTGGGAGTGGGAGGGGTGTGGCCCAAGAGAGGCAGCTAGCTACTGCAGCTACCATATTTAACCCACAAGGTATAACGCGCAGCCATCTAATGGCGGTGGGGGGAGAGAGTAACCAAATGCCCTGCTTCTGCTAAAAGTAGAACAAGATGAGTGGGTCTGAAATGAGGAAGAATCTCTGTCATACCTTGAAATACAGTTATCCTCCCTATCCAGGGGATACGTTTCAAGACCTGAAGTGAAGGTCTACACCTGGGGTTCAAACCTAACCCGATACACAAGATGTTCCTCCTCATACACACAGACCTACGATAAATTTAATTTACAAATTAGACAAAGTAAGAGATTAACAATAACAAGTAATAAAATAGAAAAATGATAATAATAGATGGTAGTGAAAATTATGTGAACACGATCTCTCTCAAAATACCTTATTGTAACACACCTCGGGTAATGGACACTGGAAACTAAAATGGTGGCTACCAGAATGAGCCATTGGGAAAAACACAATCCCCTCTACAGATATCAGCAACAATAAGATTATGGGGCCAGCCCGTAAACTAGTGGTTAAGGGGGACGTGGAGATCATGGTTCGAATCCCAACCCAGATGGCTTGAAAATCATGTCGGATATGCATGTGTATGTGGCCAAAATTCCGACAGGATAGAGAAATTGAGGAGAAGGGATCGTGGTATGACCATGCCCCATTAGAGAAGGGTCTCTTTCTGTCTGTATATCTTTCTGTCTCTCTCTGGTGAGTGCATACACTCTCTGGTTAATAATAATAATAATAATAATAAGGTCATAAAACACAGTTACCAACGGTGGTTTGACTGCAACAGTATGAACTTTGCTTAACTTCTCTCCTGGTCCACTCACTCAATATCTACAATATGTCATTATCTCAAGGCCTTACAGCACATGTAGAGCTCCTTGAATTAAATTACTACATGAGGTAAAAACAGGCAGAACAGGCTTTTATGTCACCAAACTGTGATTTAAATAACTTGTCACTTAGCTTCCTTCTGTGAGTGCAAAGCTTCAAAGGCTTCTGAACCATGAATGTTCTGTGAGCCAGGGAGAGGTGAGATAGACAGATGTTCGGCAATACTCTAATCGCATGAAGGAAAATTTCACAAATTCAGTCTGGCTTGAATGCTGCACTCCAGAGGAATTCTTCCAGGGGTTCCAGTGACATGTGGAGCCAGAGGACACAAGTCTACACGGAGAGACGGCCAGCCCACACGGTCCTTGCCCTCCAGCAAATTCTTATTACTTATAACTGCTGTAGCATCAAATACATTTCAAGTTAGCTTAACCAACCACCTAGGTTGTTAAGGCCCTGGACAAGAGGCAGGCTGCATACTCCGTTTCATCTCCCACATAGAGACCAGTTCCAGACCACAGCAAGTGCATGAAAACCAAGCATGGTTTGATCAGTGACAGGCTCCCTTCACTCTCCAGAAATAGGCTCAGGAAGTTCAGGGGACAGACAAGTACAGCAACATCAAAGGGGGAAAAAGATGGTCCCGGATGCTTGTAATGGCTAATTTTATGGGTCACCTTGATAGGGCCTCGGTGTCTAGATATTTGGCTAAACATTTTCTGGATGTTTCTGTGAGGATGTTTCTAGATGAGATCAATATTCGAGCTGGTGGTCTTTGAATTTAGCACATGGCCCTCCATAATGTGAGTAGGCCTCTCCAATCAGCTGAAGGCCCAACAGAACAAAAGACTGACGTCTCCCAAGCAAGAGGAAATTCTGCCAGCAGACATCTTCTGGTGAATGGCAACATCCCCTCTCTCTGGTTTCTAGCCTGCCTGCCCACCCTGCAGATTTTGACCTTGCCAACCTCTGTAATGGTAAGAACCAATTCCTTAAGTCAATCAATCCATCAATCCACACACACACACACACCATTGGTTCTCTCTCTCTCTCTGGAGACCCCTGATTAATACAAAGATGTAGCAACTCCCGTGGCCTCGTACTACCTCTAGGACCTGCCAGTTTGTGACCTAGTTGCTCATATTTGTTGGTAACGATTAGCTTCTCCACCTCTCAGTCCCTGCTTGCTGCTCTGTTTAGTCTGAGTCCTTGCCATCTATGCTCAGAAAGGGCCGGTTAATCCTGTTCTAACCCAGTGGCCCTCCTGAGTGGAGTTTCCCAAGGAAAGTGGCCAGGCTCGAGGACAAGGCAGCAGCAGCTGGTCTGAGCTCTGGTTAGGCAGGTGGAGTCACAAGGTATAAGTCAATAAGCAGGTCATAATTAGCCACTCGAGTCCATAATTATCCCCCCTACGTGCACACACACACACACACATTTTATTTTTTTTTTAATTTTTTTTTTTTAGAGAGAGATATTTTTGCTATAGGGTACATGTGCTCACGGGAGAGAGACAGAGAAACAGGAAGCAAGAGATCCCCCCCGGGGGGATGACCATACACACACACACACACCTTCTTCTAATCACTAGTGATGAGGATGGGATGTACTCAGACTTCTAAGAAGCTGGCAGTGTTGGACCAGCAGATGGCGTAATGGCTATGTCACTGGACTCCTATGTAGTCAACTACGGTTTGAGTCCCAGACCCAGTGGCTTAAACTCACACTGGACGCATGTGCATGTGTGCCCAAGATCCCGAGAGGGGAACGGAGGAGAAGAAACTGGCGTGTCCATCCCCCCTGGGGGGTGATTTCTCGCTTTCTGTCTCTCTGTCTCTTTGTCTTTCTGGTGAGCACACATGCCCTATAACAAAAAAATAAAAAGAAGAAGAAATTCTGCCTGCAGATGGCCACTTCAGTGTCTGCCCGACAGATTCAGATGTGCCTAAACAGCCCTCACAATTCTGTAAGTCTGTCCCTTGTAATAACTCCTTTTTCCCCACTGACAGAGGGCGCATAAGCTCTCCTGAGAGAGAAAATGAGTGCAGCCCCAATCAGGAACAGCCACACTGCAATCCCTCTTCCCCCTATTTCTCCACAGTGCTGGGATTTTAGGCACACAGGCGTATGTGCCTGGCATGTTTTTCAAGCCACCAGGGCCAAAATTTAAAACATGGCTGTCTGTGTGGGATCTGGGTCCCCTGCACAGAGTTGAACTACTGCACTACAGGGCTATCTCTCTGTCTCAAGATTTTTTTTTTTTAGTTTTTTTTTTTCCCCCCCATAGGACATATACATTCACTGGAGAGAGACAGAGGGAAGGCAAGGGAGAAATCAGCCCCCAGGGGAAATGGCCACACCACAATCCCTTCTCCTCCAGTCTCTTCTTGTGACTTTGGACACACACACACACACGCACGCACACACACACACACACACACAGAGAGAGAGAGAGAGAGGGAGAACGTGATGGTCAAGTCACTGGTCCAGGATTCGAACCACAAGTCAGCCATGTGGGAATCCAGCCCCTATGTCTCTTAATGTCTCTTGCCTCTGGGACTGTTTCTCTGGTTGGTTCCTGGCTAGTACACCTCGCTTTGCCTTCACATTTTTATGCCTTAGTGTCCCCTGATGCTATCTCAGGGGGACACTACCTCGGTGTTTGGCTTTTGTAGTTGACCACCTGAAATGTTGGCAGTTGGTGCCCAGACCATGCTCTCAGAGGAGCCCAAGGTCTGCCAGGGACCCTGGTATGTTTGTTTCAAATGACGAATTTCACAAATACAGAGATGATAAGGGATGGCAGTGGGGTCATAAATCCTCATTTCAGCCAACTGGTTTCATGATCAATAAATGCACATCTTTCTCTCGCAAGTACAACGTCGCTTTTACCTGTCTGTATAGTGCGTTATCAAGATTCTTTAAGCAGACCAAACCAGGAAGATACAAATGGCTGTGGGAGAGAGGATTCGTGGGCTGGCCCCCTGGTGCAGCCGGTAAGCACTTGGGGGCCAGACCCCACATGGCTGACTGCAGTCCGAATCCTGCCCCAGGCTACCAGCACATACCAGGCGTGTGTTTCTGTGTGCCCTCAAATCCAGACAAGATGGAGAAACAGAGAAGGATTATAGTGTGCCCATGCCCCACTGGAGGTGTTTTTCTCTCCTTTTCTCTCTGGTGATTGAAAACGGAAGGGGGGATTTACTGAGGGAACCAGCTCACGTATGAGGCAGCTAATGAGTCCCACGATGGGTTGTCTGTAAGCTGGAGAGCCTGGGATCAGGCAGTGTGGACCTGTCCAACTATGAAAGTCTTAGAGGTGAGGAAGCCACTGAAGTGACTCACAGTCAAGGCTAGAAGCCAGAGAACCCAGGTACTTCTGGTGTGAACCTTGGAGTCCAAAGGCAGATGAGCCTTGGGTTCCGAAGTGGGAGGCAGCAGAAGACCAGCTGGCTCTGTCTCACAAGGGACCCGCCCATCTTCACCTTTGCTCTCTGCAGGTGCCTCGTGGATCAGATGGTGTCCGCCCTCACCGAGAGCAGACCTTGCACACCCAGTCTGCGCAGACTCTGTGTCAACCCCATCCGGATAGGCCTCCACGGACACACCCAGAGTACTGCTCCATCAGGTTTCCAGGGACTCCTTAGTCAGGATGACACCCCAGACTAACCACCACAAATAGCAAGGATCTGCACTATTTCTACCTGAGAACAATCCACTCCACTACTTTACATGCGTTTGGAAACCACCACTATTAACTGGTTCCACCTTACGCTTTTTGAAAACTGGAGTGTGTTGGATAAGAGATGGAAAAGCGCTACTAAAAACACATGCTACGGTTACTTTTAAGATTTGGCCAACGTGTGCATAGGAGAGTTCATTTAAGAGATAAAAAAAATAATAATAATAATCGTTCTGTTCATACTGGTTATTTTTAACATTTGGCCAACGTGTGCATAAGAGAGTTCATTTAAGATATAAAAATAATAATAATAATCGTTCTGTTCATACAGTGAATAAATGCACTTCATACTGTAAATGCGGTTTCCCTGGTGATGGCATGGTCTGTTTCCACCACTGCCAGTAGAGATCGCTCCCTTCGAATTGATTAGCTACTAAAACTCGTTAGAGTGATAGTTTACACTTGCTGCTTCTAGAACAAAGGCTGCGCATGAATCAAGGTTTCTAACCAGGCATTTACTATGTCCTTGTGGACCATGATCAAAGCAAACCATCCTGAAGACAGAGATAGTAAGTCAACACCCATTTATAAAGATGGCAACTTAATTAAAGGATCCTCTCCTTGTATGCGTATTAAGGAAAGACGACATTGCAATGACAAGAACATTTATAAATTCACATAGCTGGAACCACATAGACACACAGCACTTCCACATACCATGCGCGATGTAAAGTTTATTGAAACCCATACTCGATGACTTAGCCTCAACACAGTTTGTCTACCCAGTACAAACCAGTGCAGCAAACAGCTCTCTCTTCCAAAGAATGTGTGCCTGGAAGCAAAATGCTTTTTGAAAGTTTAAGAGAAGGATAATTCCTATGTGTCAATAAATTATCACCGGAAGTGTAATGACATTTAAATTTATGCTCCGCACACACTCATTACAATTCAACGCCATGACCTTTTCCCTCATCAAGGCACAGAATCCAGACAAAGTCCCCCTACGGAATTAAGCATATATATTTTTAAGTCTCAAATGTCACAACTAAAAGAAGGATTCAGTGTATACACACACACACACACACACACACAAGTCTGAACATGTAATAGGGTTACACTTTTCTCCGATGGCATCTAGCAAACAAGACCTTTATAAAAATTACACTGTACTTATCCCAACTGAACTTGTGCCTGTTAAAATAGACCTGAGCCATGTTAAAGCCTGTTATAATAAACTAGAAGTAAAATATAGGGCTATGCAGATGGCGAGGCAGCTGAGTCACTGGACTCCCACATGGCTGACTGTGGTTCAAGTCTCAGACCCGGTGGCTTAAGGCTCACACGAGGCACTTATGTATGCATGCCTAGGGTCCCAGGAAGAGTGGGGAAGGGACTGGATATGGCCGTCCCTCTAAGGAGTGATTTCTCACTTTCCCTCTCTCTCTTTCTTTCTCTCTCTCTCTCTAGCAAGTGCATGTGCCCTAAAGCAAAAACCTTTTAAAAAGCCAAATAAATACAGTGCTGGCCCCAGAGCACAGTGGTTAGTAGAACCTGATCTCATATGGCTGACCATGGTTCGAATTCCACCCTGATGGGCTTGAAATACACAAGTGCATGCACACACACATGACCATAACCCTACAGGACAGAGAAATGGTGGACAAGGGATTTGGGCAGAGCGCGTTCGACTGAGTCTCTCTCACTCTCTATCTCTGTCTCTGTCAAGCATACACATCCTCTACTGATTTTTTAAAAATCAAATTAAATTTAAAAAATTAAATACAATGAATACCATATGGCCCAGCAGTTGCATGTTTAAATGATTAGGTCACATTAATTTTTAGAAATATATTTAATTCTGGGCCAGCAGGTGGCCTGGTGGTTAAGAGACTAGACTCATACATTGCCAACCATGGTTTGAGTCCCAGACCTGGCGGCTGGCTCTCTCTCTCTCTCTCTCTCTCTCTCTCTCTCTCTCTCGTGAGTGCACATGTCCTATAGCAAATTAAGAAATAATTGTAAATAAAATTAAATAAATAATTCTTTTTTTAAAAAAAGAGCTATATTCAATTCTACTTTAAAAAAATCATCCCAGGGGCACACTCAGAGGCTCACACTACCCTACTGTCCCTTTTCTCCTGGGTCACGGACTCATCCAGAGGTGCACCCACCGGTGCTCAGTCAGGGAAGACTGGACGAGCACCTGACAACCCTCAACCAAGCACCAGAAAGGCGTTTCTCTGCCGTAGCCAACCCACAGTTACTTACGCAACCCCGAACACTGCACATTCACTTTTAAAGTGCTCCAACAGGTAAAGAATGAGCCCTTAAATCAATTCGTTCAGGCTGCATGCTCAGTAGTTATACGAAGGCTGGAAGATGCAAAGATGTAGAAGACGTAGCCTTTACACATAGGATCTAATATATGGCAGGGAGAACGTGCTCAATTAATCCCTGTAAAAGGAGTGAGGAGTGAGCAAGCCCACAGAAAAGGGCAGTGCTGTCCGAGAGAAATGGAAAGCAAGCCACAAATGTCAGGCACTTAGATAACTTTAAATTTCCTAGGAGGCACATTTGAAAAGATAGAAAGAAGGGGCCAGTCGGTGGCATGGTAGTTAAGGTGCTGAACTCCCACATGGATGACCACGATTTGAGTCCCAGACCTGACAGCATGCTTTCTCACTTTCCCTCTCTCTGTCTCTGGCAAGCCTATATGACCTATAGCAAATTTTAAAAATAACAATAATTAATAAAATTAGGGGCCAGCAGGTGGCATAGTGGTTAAGGCACTGAACTCCCACATGGTCAACTGCAGTTCAAGTCCCAGACTCGGGGCTTGAAATGCATACTGGGTACACATGCATGCAGGTCCAAAGTCCCAAGAGGAGAATGAGAAGAGACTATAGAGTGGCCATCCCCCGGAGGGGTGATTTCTCACTTTCTGTCTCTGCGGGGAGTGCATGCACCCTATAACAAAATTCTCTCCCCCAACAAAAATAAAGTTAATCATTCTTTTTCTAAAAGGTGGAAAGAAATGAGTGCGGTACATTTAAATTTATTTTATTTAACTAAATAGATAGAAAATACTATAATTTCCACATGTGATCAGTATAGGAAAATGTTATTAATGAGCTGTTCTACCCTGTTTTGCATGGTCTTGGACATCTCATAGGCATTTCACGTTTACAGCACAGCTCACTTGGGCTATCCATATTCCTCATTGGCCCACGTAACAGGTGGCTAGTCTAGCTGAGAGCAAACCCATGCAATATGTCTGTGGTGGTAGACAGCTCTATCGGGCAGCAAATGTCCCAACACCCAGGGTAGGGGAGGTGGGAGACCGTGCAGACAGACTACAGGAGGCTTCCGCAGCCAGACTGAAGAGTTTGATCTTCATCCTATGGACAGCAGACCATCAAAAAGGTTTTGTTCTTTGCTATTGTTTGTTTGTTTTTTAGAGATTTTGATTTAGGACACATGTGCTCTAAACAGAAAGAGACAGAGAGAAAGAAAGTGAGAAATCACCTCCTGGGGAGATGGCCACGCCACAATCCCTTCTCCTCCATTCTCCCCTCAGGATTTTGGGCATGCATGCACACGTGCCGGGTGTGAATTTCAAGCCACTGGCTCTGGGACTTGAACTGGGATTGACTAGGTGGGAGTCCAGCAACATAACCATTACACCATCTGCTGGTCCCTGTTCTTTGCTTTTTTAGAACAGTAGGGAAGTGATATAATAAAATGCTTTCAATTAGGAAGGTGGCTTCTAGGAGGTGGAATAAGGCATGAACCAAACAGAAGAGACATTGGCAATGGCAATGAAGAAGCTGAACTGAAAGATATGTCTGCAGTTAAAACCCAGGTAACTCAGTGGCTTAAGACCAGAAATCCGTAGACCAGGATCAGTCCATGATGAACTTCCTTCCTGTGCAAGATGAAATACATTTTTAAAAAGTCTTTATTTTTATTTAATTTTGTTATTATTATTTATCTTTTAATTTAACCAGAGAGAGAGAGAAAGGGAAAGTGAGAAAGCAAGCTGCTGGTCCAGGACTTGAACTGCGGTCAGCCAGTTCAGCACCTTAACCACCACGCCACCTGCTGGTCCCCCAAGATGAAATATTAAAAACAGGAAAAATGCAGTAGGGTTTTCATAAAACATATTTAGTGCAACAAATGGCGCTTTATTCTGGCTTTTATTTGTGTGTGTGTGTGTGGGGGGGAGGGTGTTGGAAATTACCGCGCTTTTATGAGACAGTGAAAACCATGGGTTGACACTGTGTTTTAAAAATTGTTTTGTTCTGTTTTGTTTTAATTTAAATATTGCAATACTATGTTTCTCCAAAATTCTGTATCTAAACTAGTTCGTGAGTAAAATTCAAAATTCTGGGAACTACAGTTTTAAACAACTTCTGGCATTTATAAGATAGACATAGAGTCTAATGTTGTACATATTACTCCACATACTAATTATTTCTTTTATTGTTGTTTTCATTTAACTTTATTTATTTATTTATTTATTTATTTATTTATTTATTTTAATTTGACTAGAGAGGGATAGGGTTAGAGAGAGAGAGAAAGTGAGAAAGCAAGCCACCAGGTCCGGGACTCAAACCACGGTCAGCCATAGGGGAATCCAGCGCCCTCAACCACCACACCACCTGCTGGCCCTCGATTATTTCTTGTATATACGCACGTCCATGTAGGAAGACTGATTTAACTTTTAGCTGAAATCCCTATATAGTATTTCAGTATTTTGAATACATGATCGATTATTCAGCCATGCCCGTAAGGTTTTGCATTGGATCTATGACTTTATTAGTGTAAATCGCTTTATCCAAATTAGCTTTCTTTCTCCTACTTCCCATTCAGGAATTGTTTCCTCAGGATATAGTTCCCGAAGGGGAATTTATGGCAATGCATTGTTCTGGTTTTTATGTGTTTTGTTTTTATTATCTATCCCCAGATTGTGGCAAAAAGACAACATACAATACTACAACATTTCTTAACATCCCAAGCAAGTATGGGTTAGAATCCATTCTGTTAATTTCTCAGACAAAGTTGTCTCCATTTTCTCTCCCTGAGTGGCTAGTGAGGGTAAGCCTGTCCCTTTGATAATACTGTCTCAGATCCTCTGTGCTCGCCTCTCCGAACCACTTCCTGGGAGGACTTTGGGTTCTGACCTTTGGCATTTCAATTCTTTATATTTTGGATGATACCCATTTAATCTTTTAAATGGTCCCATTCTTTTCTCCTATGCTGTGGCATTCCATTGAATATTTATCCTCCTGCCTTCGGATGGGCTATTTTTCTTTTCTTCTTCTGATATTCTGGCACATCTATCTTTGCGTACGATGATTTTCTCCATTGCTTCAGTGGTCATAAGTTTATCTTCCCTGTACAGCTGGGTTAAAAATGCCATTCCATTTTCTTCTGGTTATTTCAGAGATAAACATGGTGGAAACCGAGAGCAGAGGACTTTATACTCTGAAATGAAGAGCTGCAAAACTTTCCAGTGTGGATGAGATTTGTTCGGAAGTTCCCAAGGTGGACCTATTCACACCCTAAAATGACAGATTTCATGAAACAGCCACCTTCTTGGGTCAGGAGTGAGGGTAGACTGTTAACTGAGTATTGAAACTTTCAGCTCACCCTAGAAGGGTTTTACACCCTAAAATTCTCCCCACTGCCAATTTCACTTAAAATTACTTTTCAGCAAGGAAGGTCATCTACTTACAAAAGCAATCACCAGAAGAGATATCCTGTCACCCAGGAGTGAATAAACAAACAACAAAAACAAACCAGCACTTTGGAGACATTTCATATTTTTCATATAATGAAACTCCATGGGCCATTTCAATAATGTCTCCCTTAGATAGATAATGGAATGAAAACCATGATATGTGATCAAGAAAAAAGCGTGTACAACACCACTTGCAAACTTTAAAGCATACTATATAAATAATTTTTACGTAACTATATATGTACCATATAGGGAAAAAAATCTGGACGTAATTCTTTGAAGGATTAATAGTGGTTATCAATAGGGAAGCAGGATGATGGGTAATTTTGGTTTTCTTCTTTATACTTTTTTTTTGCAATACACATTTGCATTATATCCATAATTAAACACCTCTATACATACATGTACATAAAAATATTTTTATTCATTTTTTTCTTTTTTTGGAGGGGTTTTTGCTATAGGGTGCGTGCGCTCACCAGACAGAGAGAGACAGAGAGACAGAAAGTGAGAAATCACCCCCTAGGGGGGATAGCCACACCGCAATCCCTTCTCCTCCGTTCTCCTCTCGGGATCTTGGGCACACACGCACACGTGCCTGGCGTGAGTTTAAGCCACCGGGTCCGGGACTCGAACCGCGGCTGACTATGTGGGAGTCCAGAAACATAGCCATTATGCTAACTGCTGGTCCCAAATATTTTTATTCTTTTAAAAGCTGACTTTATCATAAATGGAGGTTAAAAATAAACTTTGGCATTAAAATGCATCTAATGCTACTAGACATCAAGCCAAAGTGCTTCAACTTTTATTTCGCCCACCGATCACTAATTAACTTTTCCCCATATACACAGGCTGCCTATCTGCATTTATAACAGAAAGATTAACAGGGATTCGTTACAATGAAAAGAATTCTCAAAATACCTTGATCTTATAACAGCCTTTAAAGAAAAAAAGGCTATAGTCTCTAAAATACTAGACTCAGCAAGATGATGGTATCATTCATAATTAAGTTTTATAGAAACTTCCTGTTACATTTATCTAATACACTCAGCGATAATGATGAAATGATGTTTAACGTTTTTCTAAAAAATATTCTGGCAAGAGGAAGGGTGGTGAGTGGAAAATAAAAACAAATGAAACAAGAATAGGAAGTTGAAACGGCTGAGGTTGGGTGACTGGTACATGGGTACCTTACTCTGCTATTCTGTGTGCATTTGAAGTCTTCCATAAGTGCTTTCCAAAAGTGCCATAAAAAACAAAAGCAGGCCAGCCAGTGACATCAATGCTAAGGTTGCTGGATCCCAGAAGGCCAACTGTGTCGTGTGAGTCCTGGACCTGGAGGCTTGATAAACACACGAGGTACACAGGCATTCATGCCCAAAATCCCAAGAAGAAAATGGAGGAGAGGGATTGTGGGGTGGCCATTGCTCCAGAGGGTGCTTTCTGACTCCCTGACCCTTCTCAGTCAGTCCAGAGAGCACGTGTATCCAATAGCAAATAAAAAAAAAAAAAGAAGAAGAAGACGATGACACATATACATGGGCAGAATCGTTCACCGTTACGGCCACCATAATAAATTAAGTTAATAGTCATTTTTCTTTAATTTACATATCAGGATAACTATTTCATAGTGAGTATTCTACATGAAAATGAAAAAAGAATTCTGGCTCTATCTTTTCTTTAGCAAGCAGTACAGAGAATATACATGTAAAATCTATCAAGAAAAAAAGTGTCGTTCATATGCATCTACAGATTGGCTTCTGAAGATTTGGGAATTTTCTGTCTGGCCCAGCTTCAGACCAAGACACTCAGCCAATAGAATACTGTGTGCTTCATGGCATGTAAAAAAGGAAGTTAAATGCATGCTGACTTAAGTAGCAGCAGACTCTGGTCTAAAAGTCCCACTCTCCAGTGTGACAGAGGAAGGGCTCTGTTACCTGCTCTAAGAGGACGGTGAACTACTCTGTATCCAAGCAAGCTGCAGGACAAAAACCCCAGGACTGGGGGCCGTAGGTGGTACGGTGGTTAACGCACTAGACTCGCATATGGCCAACCATGGTTCGAGCCCTGGACCTAGAAGCTTGAAAATCACACTGGGCATGTGTGCATGTGTGCCCCAAATCCTAAACAGAGATTAGAGGAGAAGGGATTGTGGCATGGCCATCCCCGTGGCTGGGGTAGGGGGGTGGATTTCTCACTTTCCCTCTGTCTGTCTCTCTCCGGGGAGTGCATGTGCCTTATGGCAAAAATAAAACTTAAAAAAGGCACTCGAGAGAAGTTAGGCACCCAAGACCAATGGCAGTTACTTCGGATACTCTGCTCTCCGTAACAGTTGTAAAGGAAGATAATACTAAGGATCTGGGATCCTCAAATGGATAACTTCCCAGTGTATTCACAGCAAAAATAAAGCATAACCTCCCATCGCTCTGAGAAGACACGGTTCATTATTATGAATGATCCTGTATTTCCCCTGAGAGGTTGCCTACGCCAGTTTTTTCATTTTACAAATGTAGAAATTGAGGTTCAGAGGTGCTAGAAGCCTTGCTCTAACAGTCTCCTGATTGAAAAGACAGTGTTGTTTTCCTGCCTTGGAGTATGTCTCTGAGGGTAGGAGGAGGTAAGCACTTCTTAAAGAAAGCAAACAGGGCAAGGCTAGCCCCTCTGTGCAGTGATTAAGCACTGTGCATTGGGAGCTGGATCCCACATGGCTGGCCATAGTTCAAATCCACCTCCCAGTGGCCTGAAAAACAGACCAGTCACATGTGTGTGCATGCACAACATTCTGTCAGGAGGAAGGATTGTGGCATGGCCATGCCCCACTAGGGGGTGCTTGCTTTCTCTCTCTCTGGTGAGCATCGACTCTCTATCAATTAAAAAAATTGTGTGTGTGTGTGTGTGTGAGAGAGAGAGAGAGAGACAGAGACAGAGACAGAGAGAAAGTGAGGTAGGGTAGAACAGAGGAAATTGCTAACTTTTAGGTCTACCCATTGCTGAGTATCAAAACACCTTAAGTTAGCTGATTTGGTCAAGAGTTTGGACTGTCCTGTCTTCGCTATGAGCATTGGGATTTTAAATGACTCACTCCTGTTTACACCCACATTTTTGAGGGCTCATGTCTTCTTCTTTCTAAGCTCTGACAGAAGCCTCCTAATCACCTGCTTACCCTGAGAGTTAATTCTTCGTTAAAACCATGGCTGTGTGTCCGGGAGGTTTGCTGCTGGTCCTCTCTCTTCATAAGTCAAGATGGTACAAAGGAAGAGGAGCTGGCAGAGTAACAATCACAGCCCCCACCTCCACGGGTCACTTAGCCTAGGAGAGAGCAAAGCCTACCTCTCTGACTTCGTGAAGCTGGCCAGGATACTGACTCTTGGCTCTTCGGGCAGCTGCAGGCGACTTGTGATGCGTGATTGTGACAACACCGGGGGCCCCCGCACTGAGGTGTCTCTGGCTACAGGGAGACGCAGAATTGGGTGTTCCATGGGGGAGCAAAGTGAGACTTCGGCTTCGGGAGCTTGGAGCACTCTAGAATAAGCAACAGGTGTCAAAACTCAACAACTGACCTGCAGAATACAACCAAGTGTTGGCTTCCAGTTATTTTGGCTCAATCACTCCCCTCCATCTGTTTAAAGGGATGAAGGCAGGAGGGCATGCCTATAACAACACTCCATGCCTAAATCCCACAGACACTTAAGAAAGACAATTCCTATAAACGGTCCTTCGGTCTCATTTCCAGTTGTGTCTCTTATCCTACACTATGGCCAGGAGTAGCTCTCCAAAATCTCCCTAGCCCCAAAATACCATGCCTCTACACTTCCTATTCCTTCTTCCTCCAATGCCCTTCCCCGTTGGCTGGCAAACTTCTCTGAACCTTCAGCTTGGTGTTCGCTGCTCCGTGAAGCATCTCCCTGGCTGTCTTGACCTCTGTGCTACTTATTCCACTGCATTAAAACCATATTCACTGTCTAACTATTTTTATAGAGTCTCTCACACTCATCTTGATAGTCCCCAGGAAGTGGCATATAATGATCGTTCAATTTACTAAGTGCTGAATGACTGTTTTGTGCATGAAGAAGTGAACTAAATTATCCACCAGTTAATCCTCATTGGTCAGTTCAGCATTTATGGCTCATCCTATCGTTGTATTAATATATAACCCACAGGACAGTCAAGATGGCGTCTCAAGGGGCCAGCAGGAGGCGTGGTGGTTAAAATACATGGTTGTGGTTTGAATCCCGAACCTGGTAGCTTGGTTTCACACTTTCCCTTTCTCTCATTCTCTCTCTGGTTAAATTAGAAAAATAGTAATAAATGGAATCAAATCAATAAATTTTGGGGGAAAAAAGATGGCACCTCAACTTAGTAGAGATAAATTTTTCTTGAAGTGGTGCAGAGATAACTGCAGCTATCTGAAAAACAAAGTTGGATTCATCTCTCAGATCAAAGACCCCAAAAAGATCAAAGATGTAAGGAAAAAAAAAAAAAGCATTAGATGAAAAATGTAGCCAAGAGGTAGGGAAGGCCTAACACTTTGAAATCCAAATGCCATAAAAGAAAAGCTTGATTCATTTGAGTACCTAAAAACTGAACACTTCTGCAAGGGAGATAAACCAAAAAACCACTACTACCACAAATGAAGACAAATGATAAGCTAGAAAAAATATAGAGCTGCAAACTACAATTAAAATTAATCTACTAGCCCAGCCATGGTGAGGCAGGCAATAATGTGCAGCAGTGTGCTACTGGAGCCATATGGGAGGCCCTAAGTTCAAATCCTGGGTCAGCCAGACTCACGAGGGACACAATACACCCAGGATCTCAGCTAGCTGGAAGGCTGGGGGTGGGACAATCACAGCAAGATGAGACCCTGTCAAGAGCATCTGACCTCTCTTATAAGAGAAAGAAGGAAAAAATATGACTTGAAAATTAAACTCTTATTAATGTGAACAGATAGTTCACCAAAATAAATAAATTAATTAAGCTACATGAAACTATGTTCAACTGTACTCTTAAGATAAACATAAATTCAAGCTATATTTAGATACCATCTTTCACCTACCAGATTGGGAAAACTCTTAAGTTGAAATACGCAATCTGTCGACAGGGCCACAGAGAAACAGCTTTGGGGAAGTAGGAGGAGACAGAAACCCCTGGAGTGGGCAATCTGGCAGAACTGTCACTGTCACAAATGCACTCCCCTGTACCCCGGCAGTCTCCTGTCTGGGAACGTATCTTCCAGATATACCTGCACCCATGCAAAATGCCAGATGTCCCTGTTCGTCACTGAGCAGCATGGCTAATGGCCAACGATGGCACACGACCCAAATGTCCACTGGTGTGAGACAGTTAAATAAATTATGGAACACCTACATAATGGAATAGTACTGAAAAGTAGTAAGAGGAGAAAGGTCTCTCTGAGTAGATCTAGAAAAATCTCTCTAATTTATACAGTTAATTTAAAAAAGGAAGAAAGAAATGAATTACAGAATCATTTTAGTGTGTGCAGAGGGTTTTCAAGAGTTATTCACTTTAAAATGGCTTAAAGAAATCATTCAAAACACAAACACCATCAGGAAAGATAGACCACAACTAATTACTTGCTTATTTGTGGACAAGCAGAGATTGTAAGGGTAGTAACAGAGAAAGAAAGAGATTTTCATTGGATCATGAAAATAGAGCATACATTATGTTGGCCAGCGCACGCGCCCTACAGTGAAAATCTCTTCAAAAAAAAAAAAAAAGAAATCATTCAAAACACAAACACCATCAGGAAAGATAGACCACAACTAATTACTTGCTTATTTGTGGACAAGTAGAGACTGTAAGGGTAGTAACAGAGGAAGAAAGAGATTTTCATTGGATCATGAAAATAGAGCATACATTATGTTTTTTCACTTTGAACCATGGGAATGTATTACCCATTCAAAAAAAAAAAATTTTTTTTTTAATTTGCTACAGGGTGGGTGCACTTTGCTACAGGGTGGGTGCACTTGCCAGAGAGAGAAAAGGTATTTCCACAGGGGACAGCCACGCTGCAATCCTGTCTCGTCCACTCTCCTCTTGGGGTTTTGGCCATGTATGCACATGTGCCTGGCATGTTTCTCAAGGCATCAGGTCCATAGTTCTAACCATGCCATCCGCCACATGGGAATCAGCCACCTCAACCACCACACAACCTGCTGGTCGGCCCCCAGTCTAAAAAGCTTAAGGGCCAGCCCATGCTGTGGTGGTTAGGGCAGATGGATTCCACATGGCTGTCCTCATGGTTCGAGTCCCAGACCCAGCTTGAGAAACAAGCCAGATGCATATGCATGTGTGCTCAAAATTCTCCAAGGGGAGGGAGGGCAGTAAGTAGTGTGGTGGTCAAGGTGCTGGACTCCCACATGGCTGACCACGGTTTGAGCCCCAGACTCAGCAGCTTGAAAATCACACCAGGCACACATGTGTGCCTGCCCAGTGTCCCAACAGGGGAAGAGAGGAGAAGGGATCGTGGCGTGGCCAACTCCACTCAAGGGTGATTTCTCACTCCCCCCACCCCCTCTCGTGAGCAAAGGCACATGATGGCAAAAGTCAACTCCACTCAAGGTGATTTCTCACTTTCTCTCTCTCTCTCTCTCTCTTTCTCTCTCTCGTGAGCAAAGGCACATGATGGCAAATATCAAAAAAAATCTGAAATGAGGGAGAGATGAAATTACTCCCATGGGGAGTAATTTCTCACTTTCTCTTTTTCTTTCTCCCGTGAGTGCAAGCACCCTCTGGTAAATAAAAAAAAAAAAATTAATTCTGCATAAACCATACATCCTAATTGTTCCTCTACATCACTTGAGAAAATGCAGCTAGATATGTTGGGATCATGGCAGTTTTTGTAGTTCCATTCCAAATATTTATACCTACTACGTGCCTGGAAGAACACCTACTGTGTGTGTCAAAGGGAAACACAGCTGGAGCTGGCTGGATGGTACAGTGGTTAACCGCTAAGCTTCACAAACTGGATGCCAGATAGCCAGTCATGGTTCCAATCTCAGCCCTGGCAGCCTGAAAACACGTACCAGGAGCACGTGCATGAGTGCCCATAATCCTAGCAGGATGGCAAAATGGAGGGGAAAGGAGTGAGCTGTGACCACACCGTTTGGAGGGTACACATGTGCCCCCCACATCCTCTTTCTGGTGAGCACACTTGCCCTCTGGCAATTGGAAAACAGGAGAGAGAGAGAGAGAGAGAGAAAGAAAGAAAGAAAGGAAGGAAGGAAGGAAGGAAGGAAGGAAGGAAGGAAGAAAGAAAAAGAAAGAAAGAAAGAAAGAAAGAAAGACACCAAAAAAAGAAACATAAAGTGTATGAGACGATCTTTCACCTTACTTGTTTATAATTTGTTGCAGCCACACGACACAGATACAGAGACACACCCAAAGTGTAAGGCAGCTGTAGCAAGGGCTAACCTGTCAATCCCGTCTGAAAATGCCAAAGAAAGGAGAGGAGAAAGACCAGCCAGGGCCGATGGCATCAGAAAAGGATGCTCAGAGGACTGGAAGCCTGAGCAGGACTTGAGAGGACTGAGCAACCCAGATAGCCCGGATCCGCAAATCCGTCTGGGCACGAACTGCTTAAATGTTAATGACCCATCACTTCACCAATCACCAAAGGACTGGGGAGTGGGGTGGAAATGGGGGTAGATACCAGAATTTGAGATTTTTCTCAATACTATATATATATGTGTGTGTGTGTGTGTGTGTGTGTCTGTGTGTGTGTGTATATATATATATATTTTTTTTTACTTGCCAGGGGGCATATGTGTTCACCAGAGAGTCAGGAGAAAGAAAGGGAGAGGAAAGAGTACCTCCCTGATGAGTTGTGATCACACCACAATCGTTTCTCTATCCTGTCAGGGTTTTAGGCATGCACACATACGTATGTGGTATGTTTTTCAAGCTGCTGGGTCAAGGACTCGAACCATGGGGTTAGCCATAAGGGATCCAGCTCTCTTAGCTGCTAGGCTATGAACCTAGCCTGGAATTACATAGATCCTGATTGTGATCAACTACAACGATCGTCTCCTTCAGCTCCAGTCTTTTCACTTGGAGTGTGGAGGAAGAAAGAGGCTCTTTCTTTAATCCTTTAATAAAAGTAAATTTGCCTAAGCATTAAGAATCCACTGAAACACATTGATTGTTTGAAAAGCTTATTCCAACCCAAGCAAAGACTTTTCACTGGACTTGGAAACCAGACTCAGTTTCACTCCTGCAGCTCCACAGGACCTCAGGTGAGTTATTTAAGCTTTCTCATTAGGCATCCATTTCCAAATCTTTAAGAAAGGCAGACTAAAATATTGATGCTTAAAGCCATCATGAGATTAAATTAGGTCTGCCCGTAAAACGCTTAGCGCAGTACCTGACGTGCAGCCGCTGCGTGCCAAAGCTTGTTTCTTCCCATCACTTAAAACTTGATCAATGAAGGCCTTATTGATTTTTAAAACGTCGCTTAGCACAAAATAAGCAATCACTGACCTCCATATTTTCTACAGGGTCAAAATGGTGACGGAGCCCACGTACAATGAAGTACTTACATGGTCCGCAATTCCATACCAAGACTGGAGGGGAGGGCTGGCCCCTAGTGTGGTGGCTACACACTGCACATAGAAAGCCAGATCCCACATGGACAACTGTGGTTCAAACCCTGGTCCCAGTGGCTTAACACACACACTGGGGGGAGAGGCAGCAGGTGGCGCAGTGGTTAAGGCATATGGTTGACTGTGGTTCAAGTCCCAGACCCGGTGGCTTGAAGCTCTCGCTGGGGGCGAATGCGTGTGTGCCTAATATCCCAGTCATCCCCCCAGGGGGCTGATTTCTCACTTCCGTCTCTCTGTGTCTTCTGCAAGCTCACATCCTCTATAGCAAAAATCTCTCATTAAAAAAAAGAAAAAGACAGAAAAAGACACTAGGTGCATGTGCACACATGCTCCAAATCCTGATGGATGGAGAGATGGAAGAGAAGGGAGTCTGCATGACCGTGCTCTGTTGCAGAGTTCTCCCTGCCCACCTCCTGCCCAGCACACACACACATACCCTCAAGTAACTAAAATAAATAAACAAAGACTAGGAACCCAGACACACACACACACACAAACACACACACTCGTCTACATAAATTCTGAGTCAAAATGAGGATTCTTCAGCAATGAGAGGAAGCCATCTTTGCATTCAACACCTTTGCCTGTAGTAACATCGCCCAGAATGGCAATAAATCAAAGCCTTCACCCAGGAGCCAAGTCACAGCTCTGCAGGTCTAACTCCGTGGTATTACTTAATGATAGTCGTTCGAATTCAGGAGCAGTAAACCTAAGTCAAAAAACCTTGGGAACCAGCAGTTAGCGTAATTGCTAAGTCGCTGGACTCCCACGTAGTCGACCGCGGTTCACGTCCCGGACCCGGTGGCTTAAAACTCACGCCGGGCTCGTGTGCATGCGTGCCCAAGATCCCGAGAGGAGAATGGAGGAGAAGGGATTGCGGCGTGACCATCCCCCCTGGGGGGTGATTTCTCGCTCTCTGTCTCTCTGTCTCTCTCTGTCTGTCTGGCAAGCGCACGTGCCCTATAGCAAAAAACCTCTCAAAAAAAAAAAAAAAAAACTTTCATTTTCCATTAACGGTGGGATTCTCATGGTTTAACTCACACCTGGGACTCCTTTCAGGGTCAACGCAAGCATGTCTCACTCCTGGCAAATCCCTGACGGAATGAGAAGTCAGGGGAAAAGGCGAGAACAGGCCACTCACTGCAACCACTACAAAGCAGACAGTCTTTCCAAAAATGCGGCTTCCCCAGAACCTCCAGGCTTTGTTTTAAAGTTGTGCATGGATGTCGTAAAAACAGTTCCTTGCTACTAATTTCAACTCAAATATTAACAGGGCCTGGGGACAACATGGCAGGGCTATGTTCCAAGTACTGACTTCCATGGGGGCGACAGAAATGCCGAGTGTGCCACCTGGAAAACCGGAGTCAAGACTAAGAAGAGTTACTTCCTGTGGGTGCATCGCCCCTTCACGCAGCCATCAGCTGTTCATCTGGCTGTTCTTCATGTCGCCTCCCTCAGGACCCACCTGCCTGACCGTGGGGTGATCTCAAAACAGCGTGTGGGAGCCGGTAAGACAGAGTGGGGATCCTCCAGGCCTGTGCAGGCAGCACACACATGATTGTGGGGAATATTCGGCCTTTCCCTCCCATTCTTCATTGGACTCCTAAGTGTCCCAAGACTGTGAAGAGGGGACAACACACCCAATTTTTTTGTACCTACTGCACAAAACAGGCAAGAAGATAACACACTGCTGTTGCCTTAGAAAACGCTACCTCAAAGTATGGCGCTTGGGCAGGCTGAGTGCCCTCAACTAAATTAGGACAACGAAGGCCTCAGAGCAGCCCCAGGACCAAGATCTGAGTGACCTGCTGCCCACCTGTCTCTTGTCCCTCAATCTTCCCTGCCTCAAGTTTCAGGAACTAGAACTCCTCTTTCCAAGGCAGGCCCCGGAAACTATAGAACTCCTCTCCCCCTAAGCCAGCCACCAGGCCCAGAAATATTACTCGAGCCTTCTTTCCCAGCCTTCTTGTCCAAGAGCTGGCCATAAAGAAATCCTCAGACCCACCCTCATCTGATAGTAGGTCACGAGATCCTCATTCCAGACGTTCCCTGACTAATCCGTCTGAAATCTAGTCATAAAGTAATTTTGTGACCAAAGTTTCCTGAAAGTGGGTCATAAGACCCTCATTCCAGAGGGATCTTGCCCTATCCCCAGGCGGAAGGAATGAAGGAATACTACAGCAAGGCCTCAAACAACCTGGATGAGGAGGCCATGCTGGGTTTCCTCACCTCAGTGCACCAGCATTAAATTATACCCCTTTATCTAGTCCGGTTTCTACATGGCTGTAGGAATATGTGTAGGCTTTACACACGAAAATGGGTAGTTTTTCCTACATTTGGGGTCTTCCTTTTGTTTTGTTTTGTTTTGTTTTGTTTTGTTTTGAGAGCTTTTTGCTATAGGGTGCATGCACTTGCCGGAAAGACCGAGAGAGACAGAGAGACAGAAAGCGAGAAATCACCTCCCAGGGGGGATGGTCATGTTGCAATCCCTTCTTCTCCATTCTCCTCTTGGGATCTTGGGCATGCACGCACACGCACCGGGCATGAGTTTATGCCACCGGGTCTGGGACTCGAACCACGATTGACAACATGGGAGTCCAGCGACATTGCCATTATGCTAACTGCTGGTCCCAGGTCTTCATTTTTTAAGGCTTCTGCAACACATAAAACTTCAAAAAATGTATTATACTGGTGTCTGGCTAACTCTCCTTTTCTCTCTCTCTCTCTCTCTCTCTCTCTCTCTTTCTCTCTCTCTCTCTCTTTCTTTCTCTCAGCCAGAAGGAACATGCATTCAACAGAGGGAGCCAGAGAGAGAGAGACGGGGAGAGAGAAAGCACTCCCCAATGCACTCTGTTGACGCCCCAATCCTTCCTCCTCTTTTCCTCCATCCTGTTGGGATTCTGGGCATGCACATGCCCAGGGCATCTGTCAAACTACCAGGGCCGGGATTCAGACTGCAGTCAGCTCCCTTTACCCCAAGGTCACAGAGCCAGCCCAACCTGTCTTTTGTCATGGAAGTGTTGACTATGACCCTATGAGGAGTAAGGAAAAGAATCACACCCATCTCACACCTACATGTGGAGAAGAAAAGGCTCACCAGAAAGGCCGTATCTAATCCAGGGAATCTGGCTGAGAGGAAGAAGTCTAGCCTGGCTTAGCGTAAGAAGCATGGGACCACCCAAAGGTTCCTGTACGCTTCTACTGTCTAGAAGAACTAGCTGGTCCTACCTGACAGCGTGGGGGATCGGTTAAGAGCACGCTTTCTCAAGTCAACGGAGTTCACATGAGGACTCTACCATTTGCAATCTGTGTTGACCTAGTAAAGAAATGTGGGTGTTTTCATTTCTAAAATGTGTTACCTACACCTCGCTGGGTTGTTAGAGAATCAAATGGGAAAAGTACATAAAGCATTGGCTACACAGTAAGCAAGCAGTACATACCATCATTACTAATTTAATAACAATGAGGCCTGCAAGCGCTGCTACAGGGGAAGCTTGTCAAGTGATGCCCAGGTCAAATGTTTGGACTTAATGACTGTTTTGGTACATAGTGCCTTAGGCAGACATGGTCTTAAGACTTCCCTGATATTGAAAAAGTAATAATAAATAAAAGGATAAGCGTTAATAATCCTAATTGCTCAAAAAAATTTCTTCGGGGGGAATGTACTTAAAATATGTGGAAACGCAAATGCCTATGGATTTCCAATACTACATGGGTAGTAAAAGTGAAGAAGTGGGTTAAATAAATGATGGGCAATTTCCTACTAATACGTGGAATAAAATACAAAGTTTCATTTTTTAAAAAATTTTTTAAGAGAGATATTTGTTATTGCACACTGCACTTTCCAGAGCAAAACAGAGAGACAGATAGTGAGAAACCGCGCTTCAGGGTGATGGCCACATCACAATCCCTTCTCCTCCATTCTCCTCTCGGGATTTTGGACATGCATGCACACGCACCTGACATGAGTCTGAAGCCACTGAGACCAGGACTTGAACTACTGTCGGCCATGTGGGAGTTCAGCAATGTAACCATTATGCCATCTGCTGGTCCCCAAAATTCAAGGCTTTAAATAGAGCAAATCATCAGCTAGTCCTAAAAGCCTCTTTAAAAAATGTGTCAAAACGTTGTGATTGTTGGAGCCAGCAGGTGGCAAGGAGGTTAAGGTGCTGGATTCCCACATGGCTGGCTATGCAGTTCAGGTCCTGGACTTAGCAGCTTAACAATCAAGCTGGGCGTGCGTGCGTGCCCAAAATCCTGAGAGGAGACTGGAGGAGAAGGGATTGAGGTGCGGCCATGTTCCCAAGGAGGTGATGTCTCACTTTGCTGCTTTCTCACTTCTAAAAAAGTTCATGAAAAATAAATATTATGGAAAAACTATATGTGAATTTTAAAAATATTTTTAAGAGATTTTTTTTGCTATAGGGCATGTGTGCTCACTGGAGAGAGAGACAGAGAAAGTGAGAAATCACCCCCCGGGGGGGATGGCTATGCTGCAATCCCTTCTCCTCCATTTTCCTATCGGGATTTTGGGCACACATGCACATATCCCTGGTGTGAGTTTCAAGCTGCCAGGTCCAAGACTCGAACTATAGCCAGCCATGTGAAAGTCTAGCACCTTAACCACTATGCCACCTGCTGGCCCTTTTTAAATTTGTTATTGGGCACATGCGCTCACAAGAGAGAGAGAGAGTGAACCCCGCCCCAACCAATGGAGAAGACGACACTGTAATCCTTTGTCCTCCATTCTCTTCAGATTTGGGCAACTATGCACATGTGCCTGGTGTTTTTCAAGCCACTGGGTCTGAGATTTGAACTGTGCAATTGGCCATTTGAGATCCAGCCCCCTTAATCACCATGCCACCTGCTGACCCTCAAAAAAATTTTACAGCAAAATAAACTCACTTTTTTGTTATTCCCAAAGGGCACCTGCTTACCAGAGAGAGACAGACAGACAGACAGACAGAGGGAGAGGGAGAAAGCACCCACGATGGGGCACGGTCATGTCACAGCCCCTTACCCTCCATTTGTTCATCCTGTAGGAACTTGGGGCGTGTACACAAATGCATGTGGCATGTTTTTCAGATTGTTGGGGTAAGGGTTCGACCACACAGCTGCATTAACCACCAGGCCACAGAGCTGGCCTTAAATTGACACTTTAATTCCATTTTCCACAAACTTTTTAAAGTCACCTTGTACATGCAAATGCCAGGTCCTTAAACAGTCATTGCAAGCAAATGACCGTTACAGATCCATTTCCAAGGAATACAGGGAAAGAAAATGACATCTTTAGTTTTCCTTTCCTTCCATCATTTTCAGTGCCCCCCCAATATAGATCCTGCCGACTCTTCTGGAACAGCTGACCCCACCACTCTAGAACCCCCTAGCCGCTTCTTTCCAGGTCCAGCTTGAAGGTCCCGACTCTGCAGAACGCACTGGCCTTGTGCGCTCAGTCCTGCTACCACACAACCCCCTTCTCTCTCATTTCCCCCTAGGCCCACAAGGGGGAGTCCAGTGAGACTTCAAAACCTGCCACCCTCTAGCTTTGTATCTTCCACTCCACACCCCCTTTTCTTAAGACCTTATCATTTCAAGTACCAGGACTCCTTTTAAATGCTTCATCCTGAAAGTATGAAAAAC
>NW_006160137.1:1739684-1754899 GCF_000334495.1 Tupaia belangeri chinensis
ACCAAGCTCAAGTTCCTCCCATTTCTCAGAGTAAGAAGGAACCTCAGACACGGTTCCGTTTCAAGTTCCTTTCTTTTTATAAATTTAAAATCGATAGCTCCCTAAAGGTAAATGAATCATATAAACTAAGGCCCAAATTACAAGTTTCATTGAAGACTAAACTTAAAAAAAAAACACATTAAGATTCAGCCTCTTCAGTTGGCCCTTCTCAATGAAATGAAAACTTAGTTTTCTAAAATAAAAAGTCTAACACATGGCAGGGGTTAGACTACCTGAGAGAAAGGAGGAAAGCTCTTTTCTGTTATGCGTCTTTGCCTTCTTCTAGCCCAGTCACCAATCATCATAAAAATTTATACATAACACTCTTAGCGAAGCAGGGCAATACTGTATTATATTGTCTTAGAATTATAGATCTCCAAAAGCATGAATTTTGTTTTTATATGTGGTTTGTAACTAACATGACGCCGAGACTTTTTAATGCTAAATTGACATTTTAATAGGAAAAAAAAATATGAAGACAAGGCATAGAAAGACATTTCCTTAATTAAGTTTATGCCAAACACCTAGAGCAGTCATTACACTTAATAAAGTGTTATTAGCTTTATTCCTTTTAGTATTAGAAACAAAGGTTCCACTATCACTACTTAACCCAGTGCATGAGGCACTAGCAAATAGAATAAGACAAGAAAAAAGAAAGAGTAGAAGGACAGAAAAGGGAGGACAAAAAGTGTCACTGCTATAGATGTGACTGCTTCACAAAAAATAAAGAAAACAAATGAATCCTGAAGTGTTGTCAGATACATGATGAATTTAGAAATGCAAACAGTGGGCTGACCACATAGCCTATGATGAAGGGAGCCAGATCCCACAAGGCCAGCCACATGGTTCAAATCTCAGCCCCAGCATCCTGAAAAACACTCAGGCACAGTGAGTAAATAACCAAAATTCAAGGAGGATGGAAAAATGAGAAGGGATCATGGAGTGACCACACTCCATGTAGGGATGCTTTTTCTCTCCTTCTGTCTGCCTATCTCTTTCTCTCAGGCAAGATGCACACCCTCTAGTGATTCAAAAGAAAAAAGAGAAAAAAAAAAGGAGGAGGAGGAGAAAGAAAATCCAATAGCATTCCTCTATATCAACAGTAACCAACCAGAAAATGTAATTGAAAATAAGGCAACAACCACAATAGCAATAAAAACTATGATGTATGGGTATTGCCTCAATAGGGAGTACACAAGGCCTTTGTGGAAAAAAATTTTAATCTATGAAAGAAATCAATGAAGAATCAAGAAAATATAAAGGTGCATACCAGGTGAATGAATGAGATGACTTAATATTGCAAAGATGTCAGTTCTTCAAAAATTATTGCACAATTTTTCTAATGGAATGCCAGTGAGATTTTTTTCAGCAACTCAACTACCAGATTCTAATACATAAATGGAAGACTAAAGCTTTGTGAAGGGCCAAGTTAATGTTGAAAAAAGAGAACAGAGGCAGGGACTCATCCTACAAGATAGGATATTGACAAAGCCACAGTGAAACACACACATGCACACACACATACACACACATATTTATGCACATGCATACCACAGGCTGAACACTTGTGCCTTTACCCCCAAATCCGTATGTCGACATCCTAACCCCAATGTGAGGTACTAGGAGGAGGGGCCTTTGGGAGGAGATTAGGTCATGAGGGTGCAATCTCCACACCAGAGGTGATGCAGTCCACTCTCCTCACCTAAGGTCCAAACAAGCCACCACAACTTTCTTTTCTTCTTTTTTTTATTTAACAGAAGGATGGAACCATCAGATTTCATAATGGTTACATCACTGGACTCCCACATAGTCGACCATGCGGTTGGAGTCAGGACCTGGGAGCCTGAGGAACAGGATGGGCACATGTGTGTGTGTGTGCCCAAAATCCTGAAAGGAAGAAGAAGGGATTGCGGTGTGATCATTCCCCATGGAGGGTATACTTTCTCCGCTCCTTCTCTCTGTGTCTCTGTCTCTCTGTGTCTCATGAGCACAGGTGCCTTCTACCAAAACAAACAACACTGTCAGCACTTACTGTGTTTTACCTGTTAGACACCTTATCTTACTCTCTCCCCTAGAATGGCCTCTCCCAGGCCACAAGCCGTGACTAACTAGCCAATGTGCAGTCAGTGTAGACCCTGATACAGGGCCTCACCGGGAAACTGCTGCGATCACAATAAGTACTTAAGAGCAGTGGGTCTCCCCAACCTCAATTTTTTTTTTTTTAAATTTTTGCCGTAGGGCACATGCACTCACCAGAAAGAGACGGTGAGAAGGAAAGTGAGAAATCAGCCCCAGGGGGGACGGCCCCACTGAAATCCCTTCTCCTCTTAGGATTTTAGATACACACATACACACACACATACACATACACACACACACCTGGTATGATTTTCAAGCTGCCAGATCCAGGACTTTATCCACAGTCATCCACGTGCAAGTCTAGCACCTTAACCACTATGCCACCTGCTGGCCCCCAACTTCGATTTTAGCCACTGGTTAAACCATCACCCCTTCCCTGAAAACCACACGTTTACATATCAACTCTGACACCCTGGCGTCTCCTTTTTTGAAGAAAGCAGGAAGTTCTAAAGGGATACACTACCCGCACTTATGCATAAATGAGAAAGCTCAGAAAGCCAGCTGGTACGACATCAACCAACACATTGCTCAGAGATTCAACAGACATTTAGTGAACATCTACCGTGGGCCAACGCACTTTACTCGGAGACTCACCCAGTCCTTCACGGCCTGCTACGTGCCCGGCACTGCTCTACGTAAGAGATACAACCTTTGAGCAAAACAGACAAACGTCCCTGCCCTCATAGAGATGGCACTGTGGTGAGGCAGAGAGACCCACCCCTCAAAATAGATCAACAGGTAAAACAGAAAATGCGTTAGATAACAAAACACAAAGCATGGGAAGACAAATACACAAAGACTTTCTAATTCCACGCAGATGACCAGGAAGGCCTCGTGAGAAGGTAACATGTGATTAAAAATTGGAATAAAGTGAAAAAGAATGCTATGCTACCTGGCGAAGAAGATTCCAGGCAGAAACTCAACAGCTGCAAAGGCCCTGGGACAGAGGTGTGAGCAAGGAGGACAGAGGTGACCGTGAGCTAGGCAAGGAAGTTGAGGACACAGAAATTACAGATGGAAGAGACCAGTGCCGGAATCAGAAATTTTACACAATTTCCAGGCGAGCCGGAATACCCGGTATCGCCGAGGGCTGACACAGAGCGACAGGCCAATTAGAACAATGGCTTCCAATAAGCTTTCCCCTCAGGGCCATATTTGGGTATTAGGATGTAATTTGCATACAATTTACATATGTCTACATGGCAGGTATCCGTACTAATGGCTCATTTTCATGGTCAAATGATATTACTACTGCCCGGAAGATGGGCATTTCGTGATTTATTCCATTCTCTATGTCTTCTCCTGTCTCAATATAATCAATCCAGAAGATATTTTATGCCAGAAATGAATCACAGGACAAAAGGCAGAGCATGGAGGAATTCGATAAATGATGACTCCAACACATGCGGTGAGGCGCTCCTATTTTATTTTGTAACTTCTGTCTGCTTCTAGTGAGACGAGAATCCCCCACCAGGGGGATTAAAAAGTCCAGTGCAATTCTAAGACAGAACATTTCAAGAAGCAAATTTGATTTTCTTGAAATCAATAGCTCATCTCTGATAGAAGAGCTCCTACCTGCTGAGACGACATCATTATCCCCTTCCCAAATGCTCTGACACAGAAGCCTGAGCGCCGAAGGACACTCCTACCTGCATTTCAAACTGTTTCAAGCTTAAAAAAAAAAAATAACCTAAACCACGGAATTGTCCACAGGCTGCGCTGCGTGCAAACTCCTACGGGATCTGTGGAATAATCCCACTACTTACTATGCCACATTGGGTACTGCTGATGAGGTCGAGCTGGAAATGCAGGATTGGCTAATAACAGAGTCAGGGTAGATGGTACTTCACAGATCCACGGCAGGGGGACAGCCACGGCGGGCTACAGAAACTTCCCAGGCCTACACACAGGAGAAAATTCTTCTGGAAACGCTGTATCTGACAGAACCTTCGAGCTCTTCATACCTGCCTGCCTCCGTTCTGTTGTGCTTTGTTTATACATGGAATCTACCCGCAGGTACATCACACACCTGTGTTCAATCCCCCCGTTTCCCAGGGCGTTCCTTGGGAAAGCAGGAATAAACTGAAGGTTCACAGGCTTATCCTAACACTAAGTTAGTTTTTTTATTTTTTATTTTTTTTGGGGGGCGGGGGGTTGTTTGGTTTTTGCTATAAGGTGCATACACTCACCAGACAGAAAAAAATTAAAGTGAGAAGTCATTCCCCAAGAGTATGGCCACACCGCAATCCCTTCTCCATTCTCCTCATAGGATTTTGGGCAAACACACACGCCCACCGTGTTTTTCAAGCCACCAGGTCGGGACTCGAACCACACAGGTGGCCATGTGGGATCCAGTCACCTTAACCAGCATGCTACCTGCTGGTCCCAAACTAGACTTATTTGTAAAACACAAAGTGATTTAGAGTGCGTCTTTTTTTTTTTAAGTGTAGTTATTTATTTCTTCCGAGGGGTGTAGAGAAGCACCCTCAGTAGGTCTTCATGCTGTAATCCACCCCCAGCTCAGTCGGCCAGGGCCATGTGCACAGGAAGACCTTGGGCTGTGATCTGGGCCTTCCTGTGTGCCTTTGGCATCGTGGGGACTACATCTCTGCTGCACCACCACGGCCGGCCTGTGTCTGGGGTTTATTATCAGTAGTAGCAGTATTTCCTGAGGACGTGTGCACTCGCCCCGGAGAGAGAGAGAAAGCTCCCTCCACTGGGCAGTGGTTGCACTGCAATCACAATCCTTTCTCCTCCATTTCTCTTCCTGCCAGGATTTAGGGGCAGGTATGTTTTTCAAGGTGCCAGGGCCAGGATTCAGACAGTGGCCGGCCATGTGGGATCCAGCTCTCAATGTACTGTGTTTAACCACCGTGCCGTGGGACCGGCCTGTGTCTGGGATTTGTTGTTTTTTTGCCAGAAGGTACACGCACTCACCAGAGAGAAATAGAGAGGGAAAACAAGAAAGCACCCTTCCCCGCATAGTCAGGTCACGATCTCTTCTCCTTCATTTCTCTATCCTTTCAGAATATGGGGCGTGCGTGCACATGCGCCCAGCATGTTTTTCAAGGCACTTGTTTTGGGACTCAAATCATCAGTCAGCCACGTGAAATCCAGCCACCTTAACCACCATGTTGCAGCCTGGTCCTTGGATTTTTTATTTTTTTAAGAATTATTTTATTTAACATTTATTTATTTAACTTGCCCAGAGAGAGAGAGAGAAAGTGAGAAAGTAAGCCACCAGGTCCAGGACTTGAACCATGGTCGGCCATGTGGGGGTCCAGTGCTGCCACCAGCCAGCCCCAAAGTCCTTGGATTTTTAAGAATCATTTGAGCATCGGGGCCAACAGATGGCGTAATTGTTACGTCACTGGACTCCTACACGGTCAACCGCGCGGTTCAAGTCCTAGACCCGGTAGCTTGAAATTCACGCGGGGCGTGTATGCATACCAGTCCAAGATCCTGGGAGGAGAATGGAGAAAGGATTACAGCATGGCCATCACCCTGGGGGGTGATTTCTCACTTTCCCTCTCACTATCTGTCTCTCTTGAGCCAGCACACATACCCTAAGGTGAAAACCTCTTAAAACAAAACAAAACAAAATGAATCATTTAACCAGATGCAGAGCCAACAATATTTTACTGATTCACTCTCAGGTCTCTCCATTTTTCATCAAAAACTAAAGACAGGGTATTAGCAGAAGAATGAGTGGTTTAAGGACTAGGTTCACATCATTTCCAATCACTGAAATTTGCAGACCTGGCACATCAAAGGCGTTTCTGGCAAAGCTGGGAAGCCCCTAAAACTCTCCGGAGATGCAGTAATTTCCACATGGAAAGTGTGACTGGAGCGATTAGAAGCAATTCGGGAGAGATTTAGACCATTTTATATGTGACGATATTTGCACTGCTGCAGAGGATCAAACAGTAGACTTAGAAAAATTATGTTCTTAATGTTCTCAATTGGATATTCCTTCTCTTCCATTTATTTTATTTTATAATTTCTTATTTACACTTCTCTGTTGTCCATCTTTCTGGGGTACAATATGGATTTTCAAAGCATGCACGCAACCTATTGGATTTTCTACCACTTCCCATTCCTTCCATAAAACCTACCCACCACCGACACCCGGTGCTGACTCATTGTGGCTTGAAGCCTCTCTCTAGTTTCATCTGCACAATCCTGTATTCTAAAAAAGTGTGTATTCAAAAAAAGCCAACTATGAGGCCAGTGGATGGCCTGGTGGTTAAGGTGCTAGATTCTCACACGGCTGACCACAGTTCAAGTCTTGGACCTGGAGGTTTGAAAATCATGCCAGGCACCTAGATGTGAGTGCCCAAAATCCCAAGAGGAAAATGGAGGAGAAGGGACGGTGGTGTGGCCATTCCCCTGGAGGATGATGGCTTGTTTTCTCTCTCTCCCTGGAGAGCACTCACAACCCATGGCCAAAACCTGGGGAAAGAAAAAGCTCACCGTGCTCGGTCCCTGCTCTGTCCGTGTTGCTGTAACTATTTGAACTACGTGATTTAAATAATAAATAAACTGACAGGGGCCATTCCTGTGGCGGAGGGTCACGTATAAAAAGCCAGATCCTTCATGGCTGACTGTGGCCTGAAATCTGGGCCAGGTTGCTGGAAAAACATGCTGGGCATGTGTGTGTGCATATGTCCCAGATCATAAAAGGATGCAGAAAAGGAGGGGAAGGGATTGCAGCACAACAATGCCCTACTAAGAGGTGGGTGCTTGCTCGCGCTCGCTCTCTCTCTCTCTCTCTCTCTGATGAGCACATATGTCCACTGGCCATAAAAAAATGAGGATGAAATAAACTGACAAAATATAGAAATTAGAAAAAAAAAACTCTATGAAATGAAGCTGAATGATTTGAAAAAAATTAGCAAAAGTAAATACTAAAAACTGCCGTTGAGGGCCAGCAGATGGCATAGTGGTTATGCCGCTGGACTCCCACATGGCTGATCACGGTTCGAGACCTGGACCCAGTGGCTTGAAAATCATGCCAGGTGTGTGTGTGTGCCTAAGATCTTGGGAGAAGAATGGAGGAGAAGGGATTGCAGCATGGCCATCTCCCCTGGGGGGTGGGGGGTGATTTCTCGCTTTCCCTCTCACTGTCTCTCTCTCTTTCCGGGGAGTGCATGTGGACTAAGGCAAAAACCTCTTTAAAAAAATAAATAAATAACTGCTGTTGAGTGAGGCATGGGCATGACAACTCTAAATGACTAGAAACTATTGGGTTGTCGGAAAAGTCGTGACACATTTTCGCACAGAAAAACGTGTCATGACTTTTCCAACTACCCAGTGTTTGTGAAACTCTAGAAGAACTGTACAATCGGAGTTCCCCTGTTCTTTAAAGAAACCAAAACAGAAAACAACAGATGTGCTTGGTGCCAGAGAGAGGACGCAGAACTTGCCATCTACCCAGGCACGGTGAAAGGGCCTGGGACCTCAGCCACAGACGGTGAGGGAAGAGGTTAAGTTAAAGTGGCAGGTGTGTTTAAGATCTGCATGCGGCGGGTTTTACGGCCCAGCCAAGTGCTGTGGATGAAGGGACAATGCCTCCGAATCACAGTAGCTAAGAGGACTTTTGGAGTACCTCCGCCCAGGACTGCAGAGCCGTGCAGAGCCTCCCCCATGCCTGAGCTGTCAGGAAGCAGGCTCCGCATACAGGGGCTCCGCAGTAGCAGGAGAAGCGGAACTGCTAGCAGGTGCCAATACCCAGGAGGATCAACTTCGCATTAATGCTCCGGGGACAGGGAGAAAGACAGCCTAAGCCTCGGGGAGGTGAGAAAGAAAAGTCGTCGGGCTTCCCAGACACATAGGAGCTCCTCCTAGCATTCAAAAGGCTTCTCAGCCAGTATGTCACTGTCAAAGCAGACTTGAAAACACGTGAAGGAGAAAATTAAACTCTTATCGCTCCCCGCATGATAGTACGTGGGAGATTTTCCCTCATTTCTTCTTGTCCCCAGAGAGTCTGCTACCTGCTGACGAGCCCGAATTATTCATTTTTTTAAAAAGAGCTTGTCTTGTGTTAAAAATCTAATTGGATTCCTCCAACTTTAACAGACTTAGTGGCTTTAAGTCCAATGGATCACTTGGCCTAATTCCACCAAAACTATTAAGGGAAGACAAAAAAAAAAAAAAAGGAAAGAAAGAAATGAAAAAGAAATGAAAGGGACCGGGACTAATATTAGGTTGTTGGGGAAGTCAGGATGTATTTTTCTATGCAAAAAAATGTCATGACTTTTTCGATGACCCAAGAAAATATGCGACCTTCAGCCAGAGGCAGGCTGAGAAAATGCTCAGCCCACTATCAAGGCTGGATCCCCCGAAACTTTGAGGGGTGAGGAGACTTCAAGTGACCACCAAAGGGAGGTGGAGGGAACATGGAAGTCCCGCATGGCAAGCACATCGGTCCTGCCTCACCTCTGCTCAGTCCACATCTGAACTCCAGTGGCAGCTGAGGAACTAATGGGTCGTAGGGAAAGTGAGGATGGGTTTTTGCATAGAAAAAAAGAGGATGGATTTTTGCATAGAAAAACAGAGGGAAGAAAAAAGTCACGCTTTTCTGACACCCCAATATGTGTACACCAGGCCTCAGGTACACCATTTATTTCCTGTTTAGTGACCTGAAATACTTTTTTTTTTTCTTTAAATTTTCCAGAGGGCTCATACATTCACCAAACAGAGAGAGAGGGGAAGTGAGAAAGCACCCCCTACATGGGGAGGTCATGCCACAATCCCTTCTCCTCCAACTCTCCCTCCTTTCAGGATTTTGGGAACACACACACCGTGTTGCCCAAGACTCCAGATCCAGGACTTGAACCAGTAGGTGGTGTGGTAGTGAGGGTGCTGGACTCCCACCTAGCTGACCATAGTTCAAGTCTTAGACCTGGTGGCTTGCTCCCTCAATGTTTTTCTCTCTCTCCTCTAGTCAAATTAAAAAATACTAAAAAAGTAAGTAAATAAATGTTTTAAAAATATATATATGTATATTCATGCCCTAGGAATCAGATGGCCTTCCACAGACAAGTCTGGTGGCCAACTGCGTCTCTCCACATGCTCCCACTCACTCCAATAGGGCACTTTCCTTTATCCCACAGGGTACGAGGAAGCCAACATAATAAGGCCAGTCTCGTACATAGAACTACTGGATAAAGGCTGGGAGGTATTCTAAGCAACAGCTCAACATTTTATTCAAAATAGAAAGGTGGACCCAGCTGGTGGCGTGACTAGGGTGGCTAGATCTGACACAGCCAAGTGAGCATTTCTAGTCCCAGACCCTGCAGCTTGAAAAACACAATGGCACATGTGCATGCATGCCCAAAATCTGAAGAGGAGAATGGAGGAGAGGGGATGGCAGCATGGCCATCCCTGTTGGAGGGGGGTGCTTTCTCATTTTCTCTCTCTCCAGTGAGCACATACATCCTATAGCAAATTAAAAGAAAAAAAGAAAAAAGAAAAAGAGAAAGAAAGTCTGCCAATAGGAGAGCGCCAATACTTAACAGTGGTTGTTTTAGAGAGGTGAGACCATGATCTTCTTTCTTCTGTTTTCCATATTTTTCTTATATGCGATTATATTACTTTTATAACAAGAAAAAAGTTAAATGGATGAATTAATTGTATTTGTTTTTAAAGTGAGAATCACCCCCCAGGGGGGGATGGCCACGCCGCAATCCCTTCTCCATTCTCTCTCTGGATCTTGGGCACACACGCACATGTGCCCGGCATGAATTTAAGTCACCAGGTCTGGGACTCGAATCGCGGTCAACTACATGGGAGTCCAATGACATAGCCATTACGCCAACTGCTGGTCCCAATTAATTGTATTTCTCTGAAATTTCCTTGTAACACTAGGTTATTGCTCCACAAAGAGCAGAATTCGGCAGGAGCGGGTTCTCTCTCAGACCTGCTCACTCAGAGGATCCGCAAAGCACGCATTCCAGACGGCCCACGTCAGCAGAAGGAAGGCAAAAGCTATCACTCTGGAACTGAGATTCTCTACTGCTCTGCGTGCCCCGGAGAGAGGGTGGCATGGGCAAACCAGTGTGCAGAACTCCCAGGCCTCTGATGCTTGTCGCAGGCAGACCTTCTGGTCCACTGAAAGCACCCCTGGCTCTCCAGTGTGTTCCTCACTTGACCGAAAGCGCGATCCTGTATGACTATGCTCAAGGCATTGGGGAGCTTTGCAGAGCACACATCCGAAGTAGCTGAACAAGGACAAAAGTTCTCCAACGGCTATTTTAAAAGCCCTACTTGGGACAATTAATCAATTTAGTACCTGGTAGCCAAATATAAACAGCCTGCTCTCTTGACCTTCCTTCGGGTAGATTCAAAGTCCCTTTCCCAATAACCCTTTTTCCTCTGCAGCTTTTCCTGCTATTAAACACACCCGTCTTTCATCCAATTTCCCCTCCCATACGAGGGCACCCGCTTCGCTCCTCAGTGTCCCCTGTCCTCGCCCACCCAACGGCAAGTGGACTCTGAAACCCAGCCTCAGTCTTCATGTGTATTTTCCTCTCCCTGGAACCTTTCTCACCCATCCTCCACTGTCGCCTTTGCTCAGAGGAATCACACATACCCACTGTTTTCAGAATAACTCTGGGGTTTCCACTGAGCTATGAAATGGCCTCACTCTCAGGGCCCTCCGACTCAACGCCTCATTTCTCCCTTTCTTCCCAAAACATTCCTCCACCGGCTGTTCCCCTAGCTCAGCCTCTGCTCACGAGTCATATAATAATTTTCCCTCTCCTTAAATTTTTTCCCACTCTGGTAACAAGGTCTATCTAGTTTTTCATCCCCAGGACTGTCCACTCCTAGAACAGCCGAGCTGTCCTGTTCACCGACGCTGCCCCGTCCTGTCTGTGCTGAATACCAGCAAGTCATTCCAATGGGCAGGGGGAATATGGCCCCCTTCACACCACACAAGGAGAAACGGGGTACATTTCAGGACAAGAGTCTCTCCCATCGGGGAACTGGAGGGAATGTGATGTGGAATATTGGTCCTGCAGAGGATGGATGAGCAGAAATACCCGTCTGGAAGAGGCGAGCCGCCCCCAAGATACACCACCAGGAAGCTATAGTGACTTACAGGGCTGGCGGGCTCCTGGGAGGAGGGGACGGAAGCAGAGCCCAGAGTCTACCATCCACCCACATGAGGCAGACACAGCACGGAGGCTGCCGGTGGGAGGGGAGGCACAAAGACGCTCAGCCATGGCAGACCCGAGATGGGGAGGGATGGAGGGCCACACCTCCTTCTCTCTCCTCCCACCTTTGAGGCCCCACCAGTGCCTCCCACTGACTCGGCCTACCAGGCAGTATGCAAGGGGCCTGGGGAAGGTGGTCTCTTAGGACAGAATTGATGGGCTTTGCACGATTACGCCAAGGACTGGCAACCTAGTGATTAAGGGAGCTGGACCCCATCTGGCTAACCCAATAACCCCTCCAAAGACTGTGAAAAACAGTAGTTGCATGTGTGTGCCCCAAATCCTGACAGGATGGAGAAATGGAGGAGGGACTGGAGCATGACCACGCCCCCTGGCAGGTGCTTTTCTCCTTTCTCTTTAGCAAGCCCACATGATCTCTGGCATTAAAAAACAAAGCAATACCGATGACACACGACCAGGGTTTACATCAGGGAACTTCTGCCATAAAGGCTTCTTCTGTCCGGAGCATGAGGGGGTGGGGTTCCATATACTCTGGCCTAATTCCCTGGCTCGTTCTCCAAGTTTGTTACCTCCGGTCTTACTTCCTGCTGTGTCACCTTCGGTCTTACTGCCTGCTTAAATGCCCACCCTTACTTAGACACACATTGCATTTCCTCTTTGCGATGGCTCTGCGCTCTTCCTGGAAGAATTTCACATCTCCCACCCTCAATTCCCGCTCTACTCCACCCCTACCCGCACACCGCACGGCCTGTTGAAATACAGGCATATGGCAGGGGCAAGGTCATGGCTCAAAATATTTTGTGATTCTCATTTCCAGCATGAACAACATGAATTCCAATATCTGGGTTTCTATTTCACTCAGTGACTTTTTTCTTCAGTTCTTTTTTTACACTCATGCTTTACTACTCTCGAGTCTCCTATTGCGTTCAAAGCAGAGAGAAGCCTACAGTAAAGAATAGCACGTTCTATGCCAAAGCCCACTGCTGCAACCTCTTAACTGTGTTTTTCCCCAAAAAATAATTTGGGGCTATGCTTCCCACATGCCTGCCTTGCCATAACCTCTCTGCGTGTGTTTAAGGATTAACACAGGAAGAGCTGAAGAGCCAAGGATACAGGACCACCTAAAAGCACAGCCAGTGGTTCACAGTAGTACCCCACACATTAAAACGGGGCAGGAGGGGGACCAGCAGTTAGCGTAATGGCTATGTCACTGGACTCCCACGTAGTCGACCGCAGTTTGTGTCCCAGACCCGGTGGCTTAAACTCACACCGGGCGCGTGTGCATGTGTGCCCAAGATCCCAAGAGGAGAATGGAGGAGAAGGGATTGTGGCATGGCCATCCCCCCTGGGGGGTGGTTTCTCGCTTTCTGTCTCTCTGTCTCTGTCTTTCTGGCGAGCACACGGACCCTATAGCAAAATCCTCTCAAAAAAAAAAAAATGAAGGATGGGAAAAACTGACAGCCTTCTTGTCTCTCACGGCATGTGGGACAGATTGAGTGGTAACGTTAGGTTTATGGTTCATTCTCGCCAACTCAGACACGGCTGAAGGAATTCCTGAGCCTGTGCGGTTCCATCCTTCTCAGTGATGACATGAACACTCACAAGAGGGATGGTCTTCAAAAGGTCATGGAGAACATGTGTTATATAACATTACACATGGATTTTGACATTTTCTTACACCAAACCTAACTCACTCTTTGTAATTGTCATGGGGCACGTGCACTTGCCAGAAACAGAGGGAGGGAGAAAGCACCCTCCAATGAGGCATGGCCACCCTGCAATCCCTCCTCCTCCATTTTGCCACCCAGTTACATCAGGGACACACACACACACACACACACACACACACACACACACACACACACACGTCCAGTGAAATATGGAGTTTTTTTGTTGCTTATTTTTTGCTATAGGGTGTGTGCACTCGCCAGACAGAAAGAGACAGATATAGACAGAAAGTGAGAAATCACCCCCAAGGGGGAATGGCCAGGCCACAATCCCTCCTCCTTCATTCTCCTCTTGGGGCCTTGGGCGCGCATGCACACGCACCCAGCGTGAGTGTAAGCCACTGGGTTTGGGACTCGAACCGTGGTCAATTACATGGAAGTCCAGCGACATAGCCATTACACTAACTGCTGGTCCCCCCAGTGTGTTTTCCAAGCCACCTTTTAACCACAGGCTTACTGGGCCAGCCCCAAACTTAAAGACTTTAATTCCATTTTCCACAAACCGTGTGGTGCCCCTCATAACTGGCACAGCACAGTCCCAGCTTCCAGTTGGATCTGTGACCCTGCCCCTTACCCACAGGTCTCACTGACCTCATGACCCTCCAGACCTTGAGATGCATGGTCTTTCCAGGGCACAGGCTACTGCCTTCAGCCGGAAACTTCTTCCTATGCCCACTTCAGCCCTTCTTTGCTTAATACGTGCCCACTTGGGGCCCACAGGTGGCCAACCAAAGTCTGGGTCCTGTTCCCAGCCAGATGAGAGTGAGCGCGAGAGCAACGTCCTTCCTCTGTGTGCCCCAGGAAGACACAGAGGTCAGCGGCAGAGCCCTGCAGGTGACTCTCGCAGGGACTCAGCATACAGAGCTGGCGGTTCCTCTACCTGTCCTCGGCCCGTCACTATAGCAATGATATTAACAGTTCTGCCTCTGGTTGCACCTCTCTGAAACTATTCATGGGCCCACTCTGTAGTGTCTCTGACACGCATGAGGGGAGACACTTCACCTAGGTAACAGAATAAAAAACGGAGGGTCCCCAAAAGGAAACAGCTCAAGGGTAAGGCCAATGGGACACACATGAAGGTGAATACTCTGGGGACCAGCAGTTGGCATAATGGCTATGTCGCTGGACTCCCATGTAGTCGATCACGGTTCGAGTCTGGATCTGGTAGCTTAAACTCACACGGGAGCATGTGCATGTGTGCCCAAGATCCCGAGAGGAGAATGGAGAAGGGATTGTGGCGTGGCCAACACCCTGGGGGGCGACTTCTCGCTTTCTCTCTGTCTCTGTCTTTCTGGCAAGCACAAGTGCCCTATAGTAAAAACCTCTTAAAAAAAAAAAAAAAGATGAATACTCTGGGGGCAGCAGGTGGCGTGGTGGTGAAGGCGCTGGACTCCCACATAGATGACCACGGTTTGAGCCTCGGACTGAGTGGCTTGAAAAATCACACTGTGTGTGTGTGTGTGTGTGCCCAAAATCCCAAGAGAAGAATGGAGGAGAAGGGATGGCAGCATGGCCGTACCCCCTGGGGGGAGATTTCTCATTCTCTCTCTCTCTCTCTCTCTCTCTCTCTCTCTCTCTCTGGTGAGCGCATGACCCCTATGGCAAAAACCATAAATAAAATAAATAATGAATGCATTAAATGAATGAATGAATGAGTAAATAAGTAACTAAATAGCAGGAGGTGAATACTCTGACTTCGCTCCTGGGCAGCCCCGCTCCCGCGTGCTGCGTCCTACTGGCCATATGAGACAGTGAGGCCGGCGTGAACAATATGACAGCTTCAGAACCAGCTCATCAAAGCAGGTACCCAAGGGCAGTATCAAAGTTGCAGAAAGACTTCCTCAGAGAAAAGATAGAGGCATTTCTTCTTTTTATTTCAAAAGTCAACCAACTCTCTAGTACGGTTCTTTTGTATTTCAAAAGAGATACCTCGTGTTGAGCCCGTCTGCACTCTGTCGCCCACTGTGGGAAGAGAGAATTTATAGCTTCACAAGGCAGAGGAACCCCTGATGCCCCAAGAGCCGGTGGTGTCTCGGAGAAAGCCCAGGAGACAAGAGCTCCTTTGTTCAGCCAGAGACACAGAAGGAGAGCTGAAGAGCAAATGCACACTCTGACCCCACCCCCAGCTCAG
>NW_006160137.1:1755380-1770035 GCF_000334495.1 Tupaia belangeri chinensis
GCCCGCTGCCGGTCCGCACCATGGCTGAGTGGCTGCAGCCCATAAGGAGCGCCGGGGGCCCCTGCCCAAGCCTGGTCAGGCCTGCCGGGCCCAGCACAGCGCACAGCACTGATTGAATAGTCGGTCTCCCGGTCTCTTCTGCACTCGGTCAGTGCAGCGCAGAGCACCGACTCCAGGGACTGTACCTTTGGAAATCAGGGGCCTGCCCCCTCAGCAACACATGCTGCAGGAACCCTGTGCTCTTCTCGGGTTTAAGGAGGCCCCAGTCTGCAAAGCCTAGGGTGCCTCCGTCCCATGCCGGAGCCTGACGATCCCTGGAGCACGGTTCCCACCAGCCAGGGGAGCAGGACTGAGACAGCATTCTAGCTGTGCTGCTAAAACATCTCTCGACTCCCCCCTGGGGGAGATGCCCAGGAGTCTGAAATGATGGATTGACTGCCTTGCATCTGGCAGAGACACCAGGGCCATTCCCGAGAGCCAGAGCTCAGCTCAGAACAACCTACAGGCCTGCTCCTCTCCGCATCATGGAGGCACCATTCCCAGCAGCCGAGGGCCAAGAAGGGCCTCGAATGAAGAGCCAAACGCAGAGAGGGGGCTTCAGGTCTCACTCTCGTTAGACCCAAGCTGTGTGACCGTTTAACCTTCCATTACAGAGATGAGACCTGCCTAGAAGGCTGGTGTGAGAATAGACGAGGCAGAGCTTCTAGAAAGAAGGATTTGGCAGCCCCAGCTCCCTCACAGCATTTAGCAAATGACAGAGACTATTTTATTTTTTTTGGTTGTCACATCTGGTAGAAGGATAGAGAGGAAAGACACTAGCATTCCTTTCTTCCAGTAGAGGCCAGAGGTGCTGCTTGCTACCCTACTACACTCAGGATGGCAAAGGCTATCCAGGCGAAGATGTCCCCAGTGCTGAGGTGTGGAAACGCTGGTGTGAAGGACATGGGTGAGGGACCAGCAGATGGCGTCATGGGTACATCGCTGAATTCTCACGTAGTCAACCACGGTTCAAGTCTCGGACCCAGCTGCTTAAAACTCATGCCAGGTGTATGTGCGTGCATGCCCAAAATCCCAAGAGGAAAATGAAGGAGAAGGGACTGCAGTGTGGCCATTCAACTGGGGAGAAAGGGGTGTGATTTCTCACTTTCTGTCTCTGTCTGTCTCCCCAGTGAGTGCATGCACTCTATAGCAAAAATCTCTCTTATAAAAAAGAAAAAAAAAAAAAAGAAAGAAAGGGACCGCAGTTAGCGTAATGGCTATGTCGCTGAACTCCCATGCAGCTGACTGTGGGTTGAGTCCCAGATCCAGTGGCTTAAACTCACACCGGGCGCGCGTGTGTGCATGCCCAAGATCCCGAGAGGAGAACGGAGGAGAAGGGACTGCGGCATGGCCACCCCCCCCCCGGGGGGGGGGGTATGTGTCGTTTATATTTTCTCTAAAATCTCTCGGTCTTTCTGGCGAGTGCACGTGCCTTATAGCAAAAACCTCCCCAGAAAAAAAAAAAAGAATATATTCTAAATAGAACAAAAGAAAAACTATTCTACAATAAAGCACTATTTAAATGCAGATAAATGATAGAATAAATTAGTTCTGAATTGAAACTGTATCTTTTTTTCTATTTTTTTTTTTTAATCTGGAGCGCTCCTTGACCTAAAACCATCTTTCTCTGAAGCACTAATACTTCTTTTCCGGCAAGGCAGCCAGGCCAATTTTAAAACCATACTTGAGAAGGTATGCAAAATGGTTGCCCTTTATTAAGATAATTTTTTAAAAACCCCCAAACTTTATTGTCTTAATAAAAGCTGTCCTTAAATTGTGTTTTATTTACTTAATTTGACGGTATGTTTCGGAGGGTGATGTTTTACACTTAGTGTTAAGTACCCCAAAGGTAATTATCTGGAAGAATTCTAGAAGAAAAACAGCACCGAGCTTAATATAGCAGGAACGTAAAATCGCCGGCACAGACGCTGGAAGAAGCAGGAGGCGCCCATCGGCAGCTGAGCTCGTCCAGCTGGGTTCACCCGGAGTGTGTCAAGCTTCAACTCGCCGGCATCTGTTCCCGCAAAGGCGTGCTACTTAGCAAAGCCCATCTCCCTTTGCACACCCTCCTGTAATTCTGCTTTTCAACCACAGGCACTGTGAATGTCAGGGTGTCAACGGGATGTACTCAGCAAATTGGAGGACGAAAATAAAAGCGTTTACATATCTTAGTCTGGTATACGACACAGGAAGATGTATGAGCTGAATTTTTTAAGACACACATCGAGGGATCAGCAGGTGGTGTAATGGTTACATCGCTGGACTCCCACAGACTTGACTGTGGTTTGAGTCCCAGACCCGGTGGCTTAAACTCACACCAGGCACGTGTGCGTACGTGCACAAAACCCCAAGAGACTAGAGGAAAAGGGATTGCGGTGTGGCCATCCTCCTGGGAGGCGATTTCTCACTTTCTATATCCCTCTATCTCTGGCAAGCATATGTTCCCTGTAGCAAAAATCTCTCAAACAGAAAGAAAATACACACAGGACTTATAAAATGGTTTCACAGGGGTAGCACCAGCCCCTTGGACCTCCAGAGAAACCCTCCTCACACAGCCCAGGGTGGGAGCTAACTGCTGATTAGCAACCAGCCAACCCCAAAGGGGTCGATTGAGGAAGAGGCCACTCTGCTGTCATCATTCATTGCTATTTAATTCAAATAAAGGGGAGAAAAGTAGCGCTTCCTACAAAGAGCATGAAACTTTCAACACTGCAAACTATGTAAAGTAAAATCAATTCGGAGTAACAAGAATAGAAGCCTCATCTGAATTGGCAGGGATCTGGAATCACCGAATAGCTTCAAGGACATGTGGTCTTAAGACTTTCAAGTGAGGACTACAACAAGAAGCAAGTTAATCGGGGCCTGCCTGATGGAGGCGGAGAGCGGCTCCCTGCAGATGGAGGGACCCACCTGACCCTGGCCTAAGTGCCCACAGCCCAGGTCTCGGCAAGACCGCCTCTGCTCCGCGCTCAAGACTTTCCACATTAACTTCAACCATTTTGGCACCTGTATTTTTAATATAGACAATTAATCAGTGCACAAGGTGAAAACGTGCCAAGCAGACCTAAAGGTACAGCTAAGGCCCTACTCAGGTTCAACCCTCTATCCTTGGCCCCCCACTTCCTGCAGGCAATCACCATCCCCCGTTGTGGGTCCTTCCAAAGACTGCGCGTCTAGAGTTTTTGTTCTGAATAGCTGGCTGACTGCAATAGTAAAGGCTGCCCACCCATTTTTTAATGTTCTCATCCATTTTGGTAAGTGTGGTGTATCTTCAATAGGTAAACATTCTCTTGTTGGATTCTGAGAAATGCAGGTGTTTATCAGGAATACCCATCTGCAAATTGTGCATTTCCAGTCCCACCGTCTGGCAGCGGCTGTGTGTCCAAGCCCGCTCAGCCCAGCTCCCCTAACTCAGTGTACTAAGAGCAAGGCACCTCCTCTAGCCTGCACCCCAGCAATGCACAATTCAATCTCGCACTGACCTGCACTGTCCCCATTTCAGAGACTAACGCCCTGAGGGCACTACACAGTGAGGTTTGAACACAGGGCTGTTCACTTTACTGCCTCCAACACTTGCCTTTAACCCATCAGCTCGGTTCCGCCTGCTGCCTGGTGACTAAGGCGGCCGAATGGCTCACTGTTCGAGTTCTAGACCTGGAGCTTGAGGAACACACTGGGCGTGTGCATGTGCATGTGCGTGCCCCAAATCCCGAAGGGAGGGAGAAATGGAGGCAAAGGGACTGTGGTGTGACCACACCCCATGGGGTGCGCGCTCTCTCCTACCCCTCCCCAGCACCCCCACAAGTGCACATACCCTCTGCAAATTGAAAAATAATTTTTGTTTTTTAATCTCATAGGTCACAGCAAGTGAGATCACAACCACACACACACACACACACACACACACACACGATGAACAACGTAAAACTAGACAAAAACTGGCCAACTCTGCATTACACTGGTGATTTTTTTTTAATTTTATTTTTTTAAAGAATTATTTGATTTAACTTTATTTATTTATTTTAATTTGTCTAGAGAGGGACAGAGTGAGAGAGAGAGAAAGAAAGAGCGAGAGAAAGGGAGAAAGCAAGCCTCCAGGTCCAGAACTCGAACGACAGTCGGCCATGTAGGAGTCTAACGCCCTTCACCACCACACCACCTGCCAGCCCATGCTGGTGCTTTAAACATTTGGGTAGTCTACCAGACCTTTCTGGGGGCGTCATTCCCATCAGGTTTTAGGAGTGATTTTTAGTCACTACACCTCAGTGATCCATCTTCAGACGGAACCCACCTCAACAACCATCAAATTACCTTTCCACGGAGATGTTTCTGCAGAGCTGAGTGAGTCTTTATAAAAAGAACTTTGTTTGTGATACGCTCAATGTTACTTAACCCTACCCACGACCCTGCAGAGTCGATGCCATTATTTTGCCCAATTTACAAAAGTAGAAAGTAAGGCTTACAGAGATTACTCACTTCCTGAGTTCTTCAGGATTCCAAGGTCGGTCAGCAGTTTGTGACTGGCCTGGGCAGTCAGAGACCAGGTCCTCTGACTCAATTCCCCACTCCAGTCACCTACCACATGCTTTGTTCTAAAAAAACCTTACTTATGTCAAAAAAGATGGAAACAAAAAGCCAGCCTATACAAATGGGAGAAAATACTTACATATGTATCTGGAAAAGGTCTAGTATCTAGACTAGCCGAAGAACTCAGATGACTCAAAAATAGAAAGTATCACTGGATTTTTAAGATATTTTCCCTGGGACCAGCAGTTAGTGTAATGGCTATGTCGCTGAACTCCCATGTAGCCGACCGCAGTTCGCATCCCAGACCCGGTGGCTTAAACTCACGTCGGGGGCATGTGTATGCGTGTGTGCCCAAGATCCCAAGAGGAGAATGGAGGGGAAGGGATTGCGGTGTGGCCATCCCCCCTCGGGGGTGATTTCTCACCTTCTGTCTCTCTGTCTCTCTCTGTCTTTCTGGAGAGCACACACACCCTATAGCAAAAACGTCTCCAAAAAAGAGAAACCTTCATAATGCTGATGTTCCTTTCAGATAAGCAATCATCAGATTAATATTAAACATGTCAAAAACTTAGTGATGAAATGTAAATAATGGTTGAATATTTCCATATCTCTTTAGTATGTACACAAAAAACTTTAAAAACTATCTATTGTAGCAAACTTGTTATAATTGAAGTGTTCCATTAACTGAGAAAACAGTCAGTCCTGTATTAAATACACCTGGTTTCATTCCCACATTTTCTGCAATGAGTGCTCAATTGCAGCTTCTTCTGCGGAGCTACGCACAGAATACTGTCAGACATGATTTGTGATGAGGGATAGATAGAGAATGAGTATTTGTCTACACACCCCCTATAGAAAAAACGTCTAAAAAAAAAAAAAAAAGATAATTTCCCAGAAAAGATATATGAATTGCCAAGAAGCATAAGAAAGATGCTCAACATCATTCCATTAGGGAAATGCAAATCAAAATGACAAGAAGCTATCACTTCACACCCACTGGTGTGGCTGCTGTATTGACTAGCGTTAGAAAGGATGTGGAAGAGTAGAACTCTCAGACATAGCTGGCAGGAACGGAGAATGGTGCCACTGTGTTGGAAAATAGGCTGGTAGTTCCTTAAAAAGCTAAACATGGAATTACCATATGGTCCTGCAATTCCACTTACAGGGAGGGACATGGTTCCCAACTTAGGATGGTTGGACTTAAAATTTTTCAATGAAGGTGCCAGCTGCTATTTGTTTTGTTTCTTTAAAAAGAACTGACGATGGGACCAGCAGATGGCGTAATGGTTACATCCCTGGACTCCCATGTAGTTGACCTCAGTTCAAGTCCCAGACCCAGCAGCTTAAAATTCACACCAGGCACATGTGCATACATGCCCAAGATCCCAAGAGGAGAATGGAGGAGAAGGGATTGCGGTGTGGCCATCCACTGGGGGGTGATTTCTCACTCTCTCTCTCTGTCTCTCTGGTGAGTGTATAAACCCTATAGCAAAAATCTCTCTCTGAAAAAAGAGAGAGAGAGAGGACAATGACTCTGACTTAAAATAAAAAGAATAACATGGCACCAGCAGGTGGCATGGTGGTTAAGGCACTGGACTTTCACACGGCCAACCGCAGCTCAAGCCCTGCATCCAGCAGCTTGAAAATCACACCAGTCATTTGTGTGTTATTGTTTTTATAGCTGCCAATCAGTCCGGAGTAACAGCTTTCCCTCTGTACAAGGACTCCTCATATTGCTCTAAGATAAAATACAATAATATTTAGGAAAACCTAACATGGCATCTTGGATCTAGTTTGGGGGTGAACCCAAATCCAACGCCATGACTACCAAGGTGACTGCTGCTATGAACACCCTAGAAATGGGAGGGGGCAGGAGGAAGCAGGGCTGGCGTGACTTTGTCACTGGGTGTGCTGGGCGGTTTACATCTACACACCGTGTACCATGACAGTGGCAGGTATGGAGGACGCAGCTCCCATGTCCAAGGACACACGAGCACGCACACACGTGAACAGCGCTGTCACACAGCGGAGCCCGGGTACGCACGGGAGTGTGGCGAGACGGTGCCCTCTGGGAGTCCGAACGGCATCACAGACATCGGGGAGCCTCGCAGATCTCATGAGGGAGGAGAGGGGAAGGCGTTCCTAGCAGACAAACTGCCCCTCCACAGGGGCAGGGTCATCAGTTGGGCCCCTCAACCCACCCAGTCATGGACACTCAACCATGCAGGTAGGCACGGTGTCCAGGGGGACCACTCACGTCCTCCCGAGGACAGCAGACAGCCACAGACCACGCTCCACGCTCTCCCGGTCACGTGGAGTCAACCAGGGCCAGTCAGTTGGCGAGGGGAGCCCTTCATGCCTCCTTTCTTACTGCCTGATGCTCCGTGATGCCCTGAGTGAACACCTGTGTCACTGCGGGTGACCAGACGGCACGGCAAAAGGAGGCAGGTCAGCTAGGGGCTGTGCCACGAGTGCCAGCTGTCACATGGGCCAGTCCTCGCAGCCACAGGGAGAGGGGAAGTGCCGCCCAGACCCCAGTCACCATGCAAGACAGGGCTCCACACCACAGAGCCCGGGAGAAGCAGCCCGTGACTTCAGCCGCTCTGGGCACGAATATTTATACTTACACTCCTTGAAAACTCAGCAGCTGTCACTGCTCTTTCAAGACCTCTTAAGATTAATAATAAGTTTTAAATCTTGTATTAGACAACCCTAGCCCTCCATGACCAAGTCTACATAAGACTTTATCCTGAAATGTGCATTGTCATTTAGGACTGCCTAACCATATGCCGATCTGAGCTAACCACGGTGACTCCGAACTGTTTACACAGATGAAGATTCCGGGGACCTCCTGTCGTCCTAGGTGCGGCTGTCACCATCTGCTCTCTGAAGCACAAGGTTAAGTGAGAGATGGAGAAAAAACCAGATGATTCGAGCTCAATGGAGTACCTGCCCGAGTGGAGTCAGGCCTGGCCCTATACGCCCAGAGAAAGGGTTCCAAATACAGTGAGTATCAAAAACTATTGAAAATATCCCAAATATCTACAGTCCCTTACTAAATACAGCCATGGTTGGAGAAAACGTTGGTACTTTTTTAAAATTTATTCATTCATTTATTTTAATTTGACCAGAGAGAGAGACACAGAGAGAGATAAAGTGATAAAGAAAGCAAGCCACCAGGACCAAGACTTGAACCATGGTCAGCCATGTGGGAGTGTCCCGCGTCTTAACCACCATGCCACCTGCTGGTCCCTGGTACTTTTATTTTTAAAAGAGATTTTTACTATAGGGGGCATGTACTTGCTGGACAGACAGAAAGAAAGAAAGCGAGAAATCACCTCCCCGGGGGGATGGTCACACCGCAATCCCTTCTCCTCCATTCTCCTCTCGGGGGGGTGATTTCTCACTTTCTATCTCTCTGTCTCTCTGTCTGTCTGGCGAGCACACGTGCCCTATAGCAAAAATCTCTTCAAAAATAAATAAATAAATAAATCCATAAAGCAATGCAAATACAGAGGACAGGCCTGAGGCCACCGTCTGGTTTTCGGGTCCCATCTCATGGAGATGTAAGTGGCTCCTTCATGAGAATGAAAGTGTATGACCGCTGTACACATATGTACCGAGAAAAGACTGGCTACATGCCCCGCCCCACGGAGTCACATGGTCTCCCTGTAGTCACCCATACAGACAAGGGTCTGGGCCGACAAACACCCAGCTGGTATCATCAGAGATTATAGCTAGGGATGGGATTGGGGTGATTTCTTTTCTTTTTGACACTTTCTACCTTCTGAATGTTTAATACCGTGCCTAGGTGATACTCGTAATTTAAAAAATGAGTATTTCCATTCTAGAAAATAGAAGGCCTTGATCAGCTCTCGGCGGTGAAGTCGCAGCGAGTCTTCTGCAGCAGGGGGACAGAAGGTGGCTCTGCAGTGCACCGTGATGCTCTGCAAGGCTGACCCACATGGGAAGGCTCTGGGTTTGTGTCCCGAGGCCTCCCTGAACACACCAGGCACACACTCGCCCTTAACTCAGCTGGCTGAATCTGGGGGTGGGTCACGGCATTAAGACCCTGTTAGGGTGCTGTCTCTCTCTTTCGCTTGCTCGCTCATGGAACAAATAAATCAACTTGGAAACAAAATGATTGTTTTTGCAGTGAGGGTAAGAAATGCCTGTGAAGAAGAACTCAGAAGAGCCAGAAATGGAAGCCCTGAGCTCCACCAGGATTTGGAAGCATGGCGCCCCATCTCACCACAGTCTAACGGTGGAAAGTCTCTACGAAGCAGCAGCTAAGTCATCATCACTGCATGTCACACATTTCTCCCTGTGGGCAAAAGATCAGGGGAAAGACACTAAAGCCGATTAATGTCAGAGCGGTAATGACTATGTTTTGAATACAAGCCACCCCCACAAGGGAGTTCACCTTCCATGTTCAAATGAAAAGAACCAAAGAAATATTGAAAATACATTAAGTTCCCATCAAGTTTGGCATTTTAAAATTCTCTCAACGAGGGGCCGGCAGGTGGTATGGTGGGTAAGGGCGTTGGACTCCCACATGGTCGACCATGGTTCGAGTCCTGGACCTGGACTCACCTGACTTGCTTTCTCACTTTCCTTATCTCTCTCTCTCTCTCTCTCTCTCTCTCTCTCTCTCTCTCCCTTCCTCCCTCCCTCCCTCCTTCCCTCCCTTCCTCCTTCCCTCTCTCTCTGCCCCCCCCACCCAATCAAACTGAAAAAAATTCTCTCAACTAGTCAGAACTAAAGCTGATGAAACAAAATCTTCCAAACTTAAATGTTCTCTAATTGCTTGACTTTTGTCCCCTTCACCCCACTTTTCACCAAGGTCATAAGTAACTTGAAGACAGCATTATTCATAAATTCCTCCAACTCTTCCACCATCTCCCGAATAGTGACTTTTATTGATTTTGAATGACCCTGAGTTTTTTGATGTGGCCACTTGAAAATAATGGGGTCTATCTGAAACCAGACACGTAACCACAAATGGATTAAGAAGCACACTAGTTTTCCTTGAGGGGATTGTCAAAGCACCAATGGTGGCCGAAGAGTCTGGCCTACCGAGAGGCTGCTTTACTGAAAATGGGCACTCCACGGAGCCCCAGCCCCTCGGAGTACTTCGGGCCAGCAGCTGCCTCTCGCTTGCACTGTCTTCCTTAAGCTAAGGGACAGCCTAATGAGATGGTTCCCATTACCACTTCCAACAGGAGACAGCAGATGAGAAAGAATAAAAACACCCTGAGGGCCAGCCCCACAGTCTAGTGGTTCAGGGAGCTGGACCCCACATGGGCCAGCACCGCAGCCTGGGGGTTCAGGGAGCTGGACCCCACATGGCCAACAGCAGTCTGAATCCCAACTTAAGCAGCTTGAAAAATATACTGGGGGACCAGTAGATGACATAATTGTTACGTCACTGGACTCCCATGTAGTCAACCGCAGTTCGAGTCCTGGACACAGAGGCTTAACACTCACGCCAGACACGTGTGCATGCACGCCCGAAATCCCAAGAGGAGAATGGAGAATCCCAAGAGGAGAATGGAGAAGAAGGGCCTGTGGCGTGGGCATGGCTGTCACCCCTGGGGGGATGATTTCTCACTTTTGTCTCTCTGTCTCTCTCCTCCCACGTGCCTTTCCGGTGAGTGCATGAGCTCTATAGCAAACATCTCTCTAAAAAAAATAACAAAAAGAAGAAATACACTGGGTCCTTTGCATGCATGTCCAAAATCCCAACAGGATGGAAAAATGGAGAAAGGAACGCAGAGTGGCCATGTTCCACTGTATCGTCCTCCTCTCCTCCTCTCCTCACTGGTAAGCATGGGCATCTTCTGGCAATAGCGGTTGTTTTTAATGACCTGAGCAGGTACGTGCAACACATAGTTGACAGAGCAGAGATTTAAGTACGCCCTCACTCTGAATCCTACGTTAGTTGTTTCTAAGCCAGAATGCCATACATTGGAACACAGACACGCTCAACTGGAAATTGCTGTTCCACGTTCAGGAACCTACCAAAATGCTCACCTTATACCCCCAAAGTTAGTTCAAAAGGCTTTCTGTCTCTCTGTCTCAGTCTGTCTGTCTGGCAAGAGCACACACTCTTCAAAAGTCTCTCCAAGAAAAAAATACAAAAGCCATCCGGTCAGCCATCTTCACCTCTTCACACCTGCTGGCCCACAGTTTTACTATTAACAGATTAATCAGTATTCCTGAAGTTAACCAGAGCACATGGGAGGAAATCAAATTCTACTTCAGAAAATCTCCCAACTTCTCTTGTTACCACCACTGGAATGCCTTCACTTTTTCTTCTCTCCTGTGATTCATCAAAATACCAATGAACTTAAAGCTGCTTCCCCCCTACCGCAATTCCTATTCCCAACATAAATTCCAGATTAATCAGTGATTTAAACGTGATCATTAGGGCTGGGTCTATGGCCTGGTGGATGAGACAGCTGGATCCCTCGTGGGTGACTACATGGATTGAGCCATGTAATGGGCAGCTTGAGGACCACGCCAGCCATGTGTGCGTGTGTGAGCAAAATCCCAACAGAATGAAAACGAGGAGGAGAAAGAATCGCAGCATGACCTTTCCCCCATAGAGGGTGTTTTCTCTTCTCCCTCTCTCCTGGCAAGTATATGCATCCTCTGGCCAAAAAAAAAAAAAAAAAAAAAAAAAAAAATAGATAATTAAACTATAAACTCACAAGAAGAATGTTTCCAGACTTTTGGAGCAAAGAAGCTCTCTAAACACAATGTAAAATTAAAAGCTTCAAATGAAAAATTCATAAGCTTGACTATAAAAAAGTAAAAGTAAATATACATAGCGAGAAATTCATTCAAACTCTATAAACAAATGACCCACCAGGAGAAAATACCTACAGTACAAATAACAGGCCCGAAATAAACATCCTCCATATTTAAAGAGCTATAGTGAATCAAGAAGAAGAAAACACTCAGTAGAAAAATGGTGAAAGATCTAACTTGGCAGTTCACATAAATGAGATACAAACGACCAGTGAATGCTTGAGGTCAGACTCAACTCCAGTCATGATTTCAGAAATGAAAATAAGGGGGAGTCCATTTTTATTTGTGGGAATACCAGAGACCCAATGCTTTGTGGGTTTTTTTTTTTTTTTTTGGAGAGGTTTTTGCTATAGGGCACATGCGCTCGCCAGACAGACAGAGAGAGAGAGAGACAGAAAGCGAGAAATCACCCCCTAGGGGGTATGGTCACGCCGCAATCCCTTCTCCTCCATTCTCCTCTCGGGATCTTGGGCACACACACACACACGCCCGGCATGAGTTTTAAGCCACTGAGTCCGGGACGCAAACCGCAGTCAGCTACATGGGAGTCCAGCGACATAGCCATTATGCTAACTACTGGTCCTGAAACCCAATGTTAATCATGCCCACACTTAATGAGAAAAGAGAACAAACCCTTATAAACAGGACTGGTGGGACTACATATTAGGACAACATTTTTTGAATCCAATTTAGCAATACCTATGAAAATCTAGAAGAATATATTCTACGATGCAGCAATTCCACTGATATAAATTAATCCTATAGATATATAGCTGGAGATTCAAAAATATATACATGTACAAAGACATTTATCACAGCATTAGGTATAACAACAGAAAGGAAACAGCCTTAAATCTCTATTAGCAGAGGACAGAAATGAAGTACTGATGTCCATTCCTGAGCACAGCCTCCAGCCATACTAAAAAGGGAAGAAGAGCCATGTATCGAATATGCTAGAATCTCCAAGATAAGTCAATCAGTTTTTAAAAAACACACACACAAAACAACAGTGTGCACTACATAATCCCATCTGCACTAAAAACAGAGGCAGATACATGCAAACCACACACACCCCCAATACATACTGACATGTGCCGGAATTTACTAGAATGACGAGAAGAACCGTTAAAGGCAATCATCTTTTTTTTTTTTTTTGGAGAGATTTTCACTGTAGGGCGCGTGCGCTCGCCAGACAGACAGAGAGAGACATAGAGACAGAAAGCGAGAAATCACCCCCCAGGGGGGATGGTCACGCCGCAATCCCTTCTCCTCCATTCTCCTCTCGGGATCTTGGGCACGCACGCACACGCGCCCGGTGTGAGTTCTAAGCCACCGGGTCCGGGACGTGAACCGCGGTCGACTACGAGGGAGTCCAGCGACATAGCCATTACGCTAACTGCTGGTTCCCAAAGGCAATCATCTTTAATGAGTCTACATGAGAGGACTTTAAAAAGCTCATGGAAAACAATGGGGACAGCAGGTGGTAGAGTCACACGGGCACTGGACTCCCACATGGCCCACCACAGTTCAAGTTCTGGACCTAGAGGCTTGAAACTACACCAGGAACATATGCATGGGTGCCCAAAATCCACGCATTGTTTGAAATCCATGCGTTGTTTTTTCATAAGATGTATTTTCCATGAATATTTTGAAGACTCTTCATAGAGCAATAGGTAAGGATAAGATCATTTTATTTTATCCTCTTCTGTTTTGTTTTCTAAAAACTACAGATACATAGAAAAAGAAAACACACACACACACACACACACACACAGATTGTTTTGCCTAGGTGTATATATAAAATAATGTATATATAAAATAATGACAAGATCTTCAGAATAATGAAGGCTATAGAGAAAAAGGCTTTAGAAGTAGGGCCTTTAGCTGGGCGCATGTGAGTGCCCAACATCCCAAGAGGAGAATGAAGGAGAAGGGATTGCAGCATGGCCACCCTCTTGGAGGGTGATTTCTCACTTTCTCTCTCTCTCTGGAAAGCGGTCGTAGCCTAGAGCAAAAAATCTCGCTTAAAATAATAAAAGAAGAAGACGTAGCACCTTTAAGAAGTGTACGAAGGAGCCAGCCTGGCATGGTGACTAAGGCGGCTAGATCCCACCTGTTTGACTGTGTGGTTTGAGTCCTGGACCCAGCGGCTTGAGAAACATGATGGACGCATGCAGGTGTATGCCCAAAATCCCAAAAGGAGGGGGAAATGGGAGAGAAAGGATTGTGGTATGACCATTCCCCAGAAGGGGTGCTTTGGCATTCCCCGCCCACCTCCTGCAAGTGCATGCAACCCCTGGCAAAAAAATCAAAACAAAACAAACCCAAGACAGTGCAACTACCCTAAGCACGTCAAGGAAAAGGGGATGTCTCTTAAAAAAAAAAAAAAAAAAAAAACCTCATCATGAAGATTCTAGGTGGTATCCAGAGCCAGAGCAGCGAGATATAAAATATTGCACAGAGCCCTGAGCTAGAAAGCAGGCAGGTTCCAGTATATGGAATTATCAGAAGTCTCCAGTGCGGATCTGCCTACCAGACACATGGAACACGAAAAAGACACAATCCGAACTAATGCAATGAAACAGGCAGCCCTTTGAACAGGACTCTTAAAGGATATTTATTGCCCTGGATACGTGTATTTGGTAATTATTTCCTGTGTTTCGATCATTGGAAATCTCCCACGATAATCCTATCTGTGTATCTAACACAAGACCTCCCAAGATCTGGACAGCACAATAAATCCCATTTGGATGGTCAAGCACCTGAGGACAACGGTACACACTGAGAATGCGGAAGCTCCTTGCCAGGACATAATCAGTTCAGGATCTAGGTTTTATTTAAGGATGGCTGGCAACCACTAGTCTTCACCAACTGTAAATCTTAGTCCTCTGCCTCCGCACTGAAATCATCCACTTGAGCTGCTCAATAGACCAATTAACAGCTGCCTACATTGACAACAGAAGCAAGAAAAGTGTCTTTGCAGAATCAGTGCCCTCTGTATTCTACCTAGGAGGAAAATCCTACTGCCTTCTCCTGACTTTACATTTAAATGCAGCCGGACGCATATGAATCCGATTAGGGTAGATCTTTAAAAAAAATAACATGAGAAACAGCTTCCCCTAAAACAGCAGATAATTGGGCTGAAAGGGAGCCATCCCGGTTTCTCAAACGCCTCCTTTTTCTCATGGTTACTTACCTTAGAATTCGTTTCCATGTGGTATTTGGCACAAGCGCGAAGCTGAGTCACCCAAAACTGTTTCTCTTTTGCATCTTCAG
>NW_006160137.1:1770119-1803552 GCF_000334495.1 Tupaia belangeri chinensis
CAGGGGGGGGGGGGGGCCCAGGGAGTGAGCGGTAGAGGGTGCAGACAGAGAACAGCAAATGCCCATCACAAGGCTCTCCAGTGGCCTGTATTTACGTCAAAGAAGAAATTAACACTGAATCGCCACAGAAAATTCCCTCTTGAACCACATTAAAAATGTATTCTGAAAGGTCTGTCATATGAACAACTTTCCTGTTTTTTTTTTTTTAAAGTCCTCTGAAAAAGCCATTTCTACTCCTTTAAAAAAAAAAAAAGGCAGAGAAGGAAGCACATGGCAGTTGATTATTTTAACACACCTTCTTTATACTCTATGAGAGTAAAACGAGGGTCAAAGAGCAGTCTTTCGGGACCTTTGTTATCAACCAAAGTGGCACTAAGGAGTTACTATCAATAGCATTTCCAAGGTAAGAGTTCAGCTGAAACCCCATCTTTATCTGTATTCTCAAGGATACCAAATGCTGCCTTAGAGACTCCAATTTCCCTCAAAGAGCGTTACAGAGAAAGACAACTGCATAGTCATATTCTTCTGTCTCCCTTCCTCTCTCAAATAATATACATGGAATTATTTTTAAATATCATGGGTACATGACAAGTTCTAACAAAACCTCAATCATCAATTAAGCTGCATATAGAACAGCATAAATAGTATAATATGAACTGCACAGATGCTGGTTATGAAAAAAAAAAAAACTGAAAGAGTCCCCTGGAAATGATTATTATTCACAAAGCTAGGCCTGTCATTTGTCGTAAAACCCGACTCAGCTTGAAACTTTTCGGGTGAAGATATCTACAGTTAAGAAAATAGGAAGTTTGGGACCAGCAGTTGGTGTAGTAGCTATGTTGCTGGACTCCCATGTAGTCGACCGCGGCTCAAGTCCCAGACCTGGTGGGTTAAACTTATGCCGGGCGCGTGTGCGTGCGTGCCCAAGATCCCGAGAGGAGAATGGAGGAGAAGGGATTGAGGCATGTCCATCCCTCCTGCCCCGGGGTGATTTCTCAGTTTCTGTCTCTCTGTCTCTCTCTCTTTCTAGCGAGCACATGCGCCCTATACCAAAAGCTCTCCCCCACCCCCAAAAGAAAGAAAGAAAGAAAGAAAGAAAGAAAGAAAGAAAGAAAGAAGAAAGAAAATAAGTTCTCAGGGCTGGCCTGTGGCATGGTGGTTAAGGAAGCTGAGCTCCCCCATGGCCGACCGTGGTTCGAGTCCCAGACCAGGAGCCTTGCTTTCTCACTTTCGTTCTCTCTGTTCCTCTATGGTCAAATTAAATAAAGTTAAAAAAAAAAAAAAAAACAGAAAAGAAAATAGGAAGTTCTGTAACTCAGTCTCATTAAAGGCATAGAGATGGCTCCTTCAAATCCAAAATGATCTGTCAGGAGGCCTGCGGCATACACATGCTAAGCAAGTGTAAGAGCAGGTGAAATTAACTCCCAAAGGGACAGGATTTTGCAGAAATGAGGACCTTTTTCCTTAGGACACTTGCCAGTTTGTGGCAGTTCTATGCAAGGCCTCAGCATGGAAACATTCCCAAGTGGGGTGCCTCTGGTGACATCACAATGCCTCTGGTGACATCACAATGCACCCTTGTGTAGGTGAGATACAAAATGGGACCCCCTGCAGCCAGCTCCCTGCAGGGCAGGCCAAAGCACACCATAAACCTGCAGAACTTTACCCCACTTTTTTTAATAGTTTGTAAGTTTCAGTTTAATTTAGCACTTGCAATTATTTCCTGCAGATAATAAAACTTTTATACCTGCTATTAAAACTTATCCTTTAAAAAAAAAAAAACAAACCTGGTTTAATAATCCAGAGAACATTAACTATTAACAACTCAATGGTAAAAAGGGATGTCTCAATTGTCAAATTAGTTGGATTCTTATTTTTTTTTTTGGTACAATTTTTATTGTTTTATAAACCACGGACTGGGGTGGGGTGGGGGGAAGTCCATTAAGTTTTTCACCTGCTAGTGTTTCTGCTCTGACAATTTATTAAGCAATAAACAGCAAAGCGAAGCCAAGGACCATATAAATCTAGCCCCCTAGAACGCACTGTGTGACTCTCAAAAGAGAACATGAATCTTATCACATTTCCGAAAAACTTTCTTCTTCAACTGTAGACGTTTTTATTTCATGGGTTTGGGGACTGCTTTATAGATTCTGAAATATGATTTGTATGTAGACTATAATAAAGAAACATTAGCTTATTCCATCCCGGGGGGAGCAAAGCTTGGCAGCACAGCAGTGAAAATTGGACTAAGTGGACCAGGCCCTCAGCCTGGCTTGCAAAGACAACCCACCACGGTCAAGGAACGATGAGAAGGTTGGCCTGGGAGGTGGCGCAGAGGTAAAAATGAGAGGTTCTGCAAGGCGGACGCACACGGGAAGGTTCTGGGTTCATGTCTGGAGACCTCCCAGAGTTTGCCAGGCATACACATGCCCATAATGTGGACTGGGGATGAGTCATAGCATGAAGATGCTGTTAGAGATACCGTCTCTGTCTCTCTCGCTCATGGAAGAAATAAACTTCAAAAGAGAAGAGATAATAAGGGTCCTTTCCTTGGTACCTAGCACTTACTTAGGCAAAGAAAAATGTTATGCAAGAAGGCAGAATGATCTGGGCCAGCTCTACAGCCTGGTGGTTAAGGCAGCTGGGTCCCACATGACCCACAGCAAAGCTGGAGTCCTGGCCCTAGCAGCTTGAAAAACATGCCGGGCATGTGTGCATGCGTGTCCCAAATCCTGACGAGGTAGGGAAACGGAAAACAGAGGGCAGCATGACCATTCACCATGAGAAGTGCTTCTCTCTCTCCTCTCTCTTTCTCTCTTTCTCTGGCTAGCACACACATCCTCTGCAAATTAAAAAAAAGAAAAAAAAATCAGGTACCAGCAGATGGCGTAATGGTTACATTGCTGGACTCCCATGTAGTCGAACACGGTTCAACTGCCTGACTGGCAACTTAAAACTCACACTGGACACGTGTGCGTGCATGCACAAAACCCCAAGAGGAGAATAGAGGAAAAGGAATTGGGGTGTGGTCATCCCTCCTAGGGGGGTGATTTCTCACTTTCTATCTCTGTGACTCTCTGCCTCCCTGGCAAACACATGCACCCTATGGCAAAAATCTCTCAAGAAAGAAAGGAAGGAAGGAAGGAAGGAAGGAAGGAAGGAAGGAAGGAAGGAAGGAAGGAAGGAAGGAAGGAAGGAAGGAAGGAATCAGAATTATTAACCATCCCTCAATACTTAATACTTGGTACGTTTTCTCAGGCTGCAGTAAGAGTGACTCTGTGTGTGCGTGCACATATGCATTTGGGTATGTGCAAAACAAGGCTTTTATTAGAAGAAAACTGACTGACAAATGGCAATGCAATCATGACAGGGTCCTGGTAGAATGGTCTGGCAATCAAATTACACTGCTACAACAGAGCTTGGCATTTCTTTCCAATGGACGTGCCTCGAGGGTGAATGCCGGACTCCCTCCACTGCCATCCTAGTCTCTGATGCTACTGGGCAGACATTGATTTTCGAGAAGCAAAGAAAAGGGGAGGAAGCTTACAGAGGAAATTGGCTCAGCACGAACTGCCTTCTCTGCAGGCTCTCCTGTGACCACGGATCGGCAAAAACTGCTCCGAAGACACCGTGACCCTTAAAACGTTCGTTTTGCCCTCACAGCCCAACCCCAGCAGAGCCCTGTACTGAAGGTTCATAGCTTAAGATCAAAGCAAATATACAGTAAGCCAATATTAAAACTCTATGGGCTGAGACCAGCAGATGGTGTGGTGGTCAAGGTGCTGAATCCCACATGCCGGCTCCACAGTTCGAGTCCCAGGCCCAGAGACTTGAAAAACATGCCGGGTATGTGTGCATGCAGGCCCAAAATCCCAAGAGGAGAATGGAGGAGAAGGGACGGCAGTGTGGCCATTGCCTGGGAGGTATTTTGCCAATTTCCCTCTCTCAGTGCCTCCCTCACTGGTGAGCACACGCCCTATAGCAAAACAGACAGACAAACAAACAAACAAAAACACAAAAACCTCTGGCCAGAAGGTAATGTGGTATCTAAGGCACTGGATTCCACGAGGCCAACTGCGCAGTTTGAGTCTCAGACCCAGCAGCTTGAAAAACACACCGGGTACATGTGCGTGCCCAAAATCCCAGGAGGAAAATGGAGGAGAAGGGATTACAGAGTGGTCATCCTCCCGGGGGCGCGGGGGTGGGGGAGTGATTTCTCCAGTTTTTTCTCTGTCTCTGTCTCTCTCAGGCCCTATGGCAAAAATAAAATGAATAAAATAGAATAAGAAAGAAAAACACTCTCCAGAAGCCCTCGGGGCGTAGCTGAATTTGCAGTCGCTCCCCTTTAACTTGTCCGTAATTCCCCAGTTAGTTAGGACAAGCCATTCCAGCATGGGCTCCATCTCCCCACCCTAGTGTGTCTGTCCCCGCAGTCCTCCCAAGCACAGCAAACTGTTGGAGCTGATTTTTATAAAGTCAGAGCCAGCCAGTGGCATGGTGGTTAAGGCAGCTGAGTTCCCAAAGGTCATTTGCACAGTTCGAATCCCAGACCTGGCAGCTAAAAACACAGGCACATGTGCGTGGGTGTGCAAAATCCCAAAAGGAGGGAGATATGGAGAAGGGACTGTGGTGTGACCACGCCCCATGGGGGAGGCCTTATCACTGCCCCCCCATAATCTGTTCCTCTCCAGCAAGCACGCTCCCTCTGGCAACAAGTTAAAAAAACAATCCTCATGAGACCCAGGAATGGAGGAGACTGTGCCATGACCACACCCCACTGGAGATAATCTCCTCCCCCTCTCTCTTTGGGGAGTGCACATACTCTCTGGAAATAAAATAAATAAATAAATAAAAATGGGAGTGGGGGACCTACTATCCCAGCAACCAAGAGCGTAGCCCACAGGCCTGCGGAGGCGCGGGGAGGAGCACGCACCTCTCAGCTTATACGTCTCCCCGTTCGCGGAGTACACGACCAGCATGTGGGGCGCTTCGTCACTCAGGGACACGATGGCTCCAGACAGAGACAGGGCTCCTCGAGGCTTCTGGTGCTTGCTTTGCTCGTTCACGAAATACTGCAGGGTGCCGGCCTCGAAGTCCAGGACGAAGTACCTGCACAGAGAAGGCAGGGACATCACTTGTCGGCCCCCGCCTGTCCCACACGGGAAACAGAAAAGCCAAGCAATTGAGTCGGCCTCAGGTTCCAAACCCACGAGCTGGAAACTAAAAGTCTCCCCCAGGAGCCGCACAGGAGTCAGCCCAAACGGGGAGAAAAGGACCAGCAGATGGCGGAAGGGTTACATCGCTGGACTCCCACGTAGTCGACTGTGGTTCGAGTCCCATATCCTGCAGATTGAAACTCACACCGGGCGTATGTGCGTGCGTGCCCAAAACCTGGAGAGGGGAATGGAGGAGAGGGGATTGTGGTGTGGCCATCCCCCCTAGGGGGTGATTTCTAATTTTCTGTCTCTATCTCTCCATGAGTGTACATGCCCTATAGCAAACATCTCTCTTAAAAACAAAACTATTTTATTTTTGACCAGAGAGAAAGAGAAAGGGAAAGTGAGAAAGCAAGCTGCCAGGTCCAGGACTCAAACCACTGTCAGCCATGTGGGAGTCCAGTGCCTTCACCAGCATGCCACCTGCCAGCCCCGATCCACAAACTTTTCATAGTCCAGGAGAGTCTTTTGCAGTTTTCCTTGGATTTGGTTAGGCCCTGTCTCATGAAGCAGTTCAGATGCTGCTGAACACACATGACACACATGAGCTACATGCTAGTCAGGTCACCGTGTAGTTGGTGACAGGAAGGGAGCAGGTCACCCATGACAGCCTCAGAAGTCGTCACCCAGAATGCCATCCCCCCACCCCTGCCTAGACAGTTCTCCCTGCTTCGTGCCAACACAAGCAGGTCAAAGTCCCTCCTTGCAGCACCCTGAAATGCTCCTTCATCATACAAGCCCCGGGGGAATCTGCATGCCTGCCTGACTGCGTGCCCCGTGTCCCCACCAGACTGCACTCTGTGGAGGAGGAGGGTGTTTCCCCAGGGCCCAGCAGAGCCTGACGCTCCTCCGCTCCTCAGTTATCACTTGCTAAGGGATGAATGAAAAGTCCCCACTGAACCCCACATCCCCCTCTATGTCCCAAGGCACCTGGGTCTTGGGGTGACCTCACAGAGACACTACAAAGTGTCCTGCATCGTCGAGGGGTGCCAGTGGAGGCTCGGCGGAGGTCAGACACCAGCCCCAGGACCAACAGGCAGTTTTCGCGTTTGGGCATTGGCTTGTACTCAGTCCCTTTCAGGGAGAAGGTATCTTTACCGCGGGGGTCATGGGTGCTGGGAGAAAACAGACGTCAGTACAGAACAGGTGGGGCCAGGCAGTGGGGGCAGGAAAACACTGCTCTTCCCCCCTTGGGAAGGTTCCAGATTTCGGCCGGAGACCACCCTGAGCAGGCGGGGCACGTGCATGCTCGTGAGCCATTGTTGGACGGGGCTGGGGCGGACTGCCGTCTCCACATCCTGCTGGGTGTTGTCTCTCCCTCTCCCATGTCTCTCCCCACCATCTCTCCTCTCTCTCCCACTGTCTCACCCCACCTCTCCCCTGTCTTCCTCCCATCTCTCTCCCCTGGATCTCTTACCCCCGAGTCTCTCTCCCATCTTGTTCCTGCCAATCTCTCTGTCTCTCCTACTTATGGAAGAAAGCTAAACTTTAAGGGACCAGCAGAGGGCGTAATGGCTACGTCACTGAACTCCCACATGGCCACCTGTGGTTCTAGTCCCAGACCGGGTGGCCTGAAACTCATAATGGGTGCATGTGCATGCATGCCCAAAATCTTTTTCTTTTTTTTGAGAGATTTTCACTGTAGGGGGCGTGCGCTCGCCAGACAGACAGAGAGAGACATAGAGACAGAAAGCGAGAGATCACCCCCCAGGGGGGATGGTCACGCCGCAATCCCTTCTCCTCCATTCTCCTCTCGGGATCTTGGGCATGCACGCACACGCGCCCGGCGTGAGTTTTAAGCCACCGGGTCCAGGACACGAACCGCGGTCGACTACGTGGGAGTCCAGCGACATAGCCATTACGCTAACTGCTGGTTCCCATGCCCAAAATCTTGAGTGAAGAATAGAGAAGGGATTGTGGTGTGACCATACCCCGCCTCCCCCCCCGGGGAGGGGGCATGATTTCTCGCTTTCAGTCTATTCCTCCACCTCTCTGGCAAGTACATGTACTCTACAGAAAAAAAATCTCTCTCTCTCAAAAAAAGATAAACTTTAAAATAACATGGACAGGATGAGAACAACGACATCTAAGATATCCAGGGACTGGAAAGCTACACAATGCCTACAGGTTCACGCGTCCCCTTAATAACTAACTGTGTGTTTTTAAAAAGTATTTATTCATCATCATTATTTTTCAATTTGACCAGAGAGAGAGAGAGAAAGTGAGAAAGCAAGCGGCCAAGTCCAGGATTCGAACTGTGGTTGACCATGTGGGAGTTCAGCGTCCTTAACCACCATGCCACCTGCCAGCCTAATTGTGTCTCTAAAGAAAGAAAGAAAACCGCTGTGTTTCCATTGACGTTATTTTCCGTGGGGCTACTGAGCCACCAAGACACAAATAGCTATGCAGCCGTGTGGAGCTCAGCGCTTAGTAGGTGAAAGCTCTAGCTAGTCCTTCTCACCTAGAAGCAGAACCAAGTTGTTTGCAAACCTAAAATCTTCCTTGTTCTCACCAACAGACACATGGCATCCCTGTTGGACAGATCCTCAGAGACTCGGAGGCCCTCGAATTCCAGTGTCTGAGTCCAACCTGGTCCATGGCAGCAAAGCCTCCTTCAATTCTCCCTCCAGCCCTCTCTTACCAGCCTCTCGGTTTTCCAGACCTGCCTACCCCAACGGAGCCAATGAGGCTGAAGTGCCTTTGCCCGCCAAGAGCGGCCCCTCCTCACCCCTCCCACAGAACACAGTAAGGTCATCTCATAGCTCGGTCTGTGTCCCAGTCCTCTATGAAAACTTCTTTTATCTTTGTTGGTTTTCTTTACCTTTTTATTTTTTTGAGAGGTTTTTGCTATAGGGTGCGTGTGCTTGCCAGAAAGACAAAGAGAGCCAGAGATAGAAAGCCAGAAATTACCCCCAAGGGGAGATGGCCACGCTGCAATCCCTTCTCCTCCATTCTCCTCTCGGGATCTTGGGCACGCACGCACACATGCCCCGCATGAGTTTAAGCCACCGGGTCCGGGACGCGAACCACGGTCGACTACGTGGGAGTCCAGTGACATAGCCATTACGCCAACTGCTGGTCTCTATCTTGGTTGGTTTTCAACGTCAGAAGGTATGTGCACCAGAGAGACAGCAAGCAGGCAAACACGCACTGCCTCGCAAGGTGTCCCATTATAATCCCTTTCCCCCCAATTCTCCACGGTGTCAGGATCCTGGGAGCTTACCCCCAAGGGGCCAGGATTCGAACTCTGGTGGGCCATGTGGGATTCAGCTTCCTCTGTAAAGAGCTTAACTGCTGCCCAAGGGTCAGCCCACCTTCTATTTGAACTGTTTTTAATATTCCAGATGGCCTGACCAAGATTATTTATCTATTGGCTTGTCAGAAAAGTCATGACGTATAATTGCATAGAAAATGTTTTCCTCCTCCTCTCCAATCCCTCAGGTCGCTGTGCTAATGAACGACACATCTGGTCCTCAGGTTTAGCATGAACAGACCAAGACACAAAACCAGAGCATAAACCAGGGCTGTTCAAAGAGGGATCTTTCACCCAGCAATATCAGGTCAACAGTACTTGGGAGCCGATCAGAAATGTAAATTCTCAGCCCCACCCAGACCTGCTGAATCAGGAAATCTGGGGGTGGGGGAGCCCAAGAAGCTGTGTTGTTTTTTTTCTTTGTTCACAGAGATTTTTGCTATAGGGTGTGTGCGCTGACTGGAGAGACAGAGAAAGTGAAAAATCACCCCCTGGGGGGATAGCCACACTGCAGTCCCTTCTCCTCCATTCACGTCTCGGGATTTGGGGAATACAGTGACATAACCATTATGCCATCTGCTGGTCCCCCAAGAAACTTTGTTTTAACCAACTTCCAGGTAGTTCAGTTGCAGATCAAGTTTGAGAAGCGCTGGCCTAAACCACCACCGCCAATTCCCTTTCCTCCTCTCCCAGGGAGCAAGGCCAGAACACTCCCCAGTTCTCCCTGTGGTGAGGGTGTGGCTGTAGAGCTTTAGTCCACAGAACACGGGAAGGAATGCATGCCTGGCTCGTGAGACTCTCTAACGCACACACACACGCACATGTACACGCACACTCACAGACACAGGACCAAGATGATCTACAGGAAAGTTTAGGACCCCCTACACCGGGTATGGGAAAGGCACAAGAGGGAAGGAGCCTGCGAATCACCCCCCTCCCGACTGCTGCGTGAATGAGAAAGGCATTTTAATAAGGCCACTAACATCAGGATCTGTTACAGCAGCTGGCCTGTGTTACCACATACACAACAATGCATTCTGTTTTGTTTCTGTTTGTTTTGAATTTTTATTTCCACATCCTTCTAGACTTGAAATTGGCTCCTACTCATTAACATGGAGCAAAAACCTCACTTCCACGGGGTGATTTCTGAGCTTCCAATGGTCAAATTATTTCAGGGCTGACTCTGCCCTCTTCCTGGGAGTGATGTTTTCCACCTGACCTATATCGAAAGTCCTGGTGACTGTCGTGGTGCATGCTCAGGGCAAGTCAGAGCATCAGCGATACTTCTTTCTTTCTTTCTTTCTTCCTTTCTTTCTTTCTTTCTTTCTTCTTTCTTTCTTTTTTTTTTTTTTTTTGAAGTTTTGTCTTAGGGAACATATGCTCATCAAAACAAGACAGAAAGTGAGAGGGAAGGTAAGAAATCACCCCCCAGGAGCAATAGCCGTACCATAATCCCTTCTCCTCCACTCTCCTCCCAAGATCTGGGGCACACACACCCACACACACACACACTTGGCATGATTTTCAAGCCACCAGGTCCAGGACTCAAGCTGCAGCCGACCATGTGGGAGTCTAATGATGTAATCACTATGCCATCTACTGGTTCCAATAATACTACTTTTTTTTTTTTTTTTTTTTTTTGCTATAGGGTGTATGCACTCACCAGAGAGACAGAAAGCAAGAAATCATCCCCCAGTGGGATGAATCCCTTCTCCTTGGAATTTTAGGCACACATGCACATGCACCCGGCATGAGATTTAAGCCTCCAGGTTGGGGACTCGAATCGAGGTCAACTACATGGGAGTCCAGCGATATAACCATTATGCCATCTGCTGGTTCCCCAACACTTCTTTAAAAGTGGAAGAAGGAGACGAGGTTCAAACCACAGCACTTTGTGCCCCACCTTCCCCACCCCATGCCCCGCCACGGGGAGGGAGCTGCAGCAACTCCACTGATGAGCACCCAACTATCGTATAGAAAGGGATATGGTTTCAGGGAAAAGGCAAAAGGAACTTCCCCTCCAATCCCTCAACTTCCCCATCCACTCTGCGCCATGGATGGGGTTAGAGGAAAGGCTGGACCTTCTTCCTGGTTCTACCAACTTACTGGCCGGGAACCTGTCGCTTTCCTCTCCCCCAGAGGCAGCTCCCAAATGCATCCTACTCGAAGGGGTAACTATGTATTTGAAAAGGACACTATTTGGAAGCTGGTACTAAGAAATCAATTGCATGCTGTTTTATTTTTTCAGCAAGAACGACAGAATAGCCGATTGATGTCACATCCTGTAGGCTATGGGGACACATTCGTGATTTCTCACATCACCTATGCGAAACTGACATCTTAATTCTAACCTCCTGCCTCCGATGGGGGGAAATCATGTTTCCACTGCTTCCTAAAATAGTTTAGATGCAAATGCTTCGGTCTGAATCATGTGCTCGGGAAGCCCATCAATAATTTATTCCTTTTCTAAAGACAGCTAAAATTTTTATCATATTTGAGGAGGCGTGATGGGAAACTGCACTATGGAATTAAAAACTGAAACAGGCCATAAATAAAGTGTTCTTTAAGCAAGGCCTTGGACAGTTAAGTCGGCTGAGTCGTAACAAGTAAGATCTGTCCATGAGGTGTTAAGAAGGGCAATTTCTGATGATCACATCCCCTGGGTGGAAAGAAATTAAATTTGGTTCCTACAGGGTCACGGCTCTGTCGGGCACTGCTCTTCGGAGTCCATAGTTCCATCTCAAAATCACAGCTTTCATTCCAAATGGGAGAGCTAAGCAGACATCTGGATTAGGTTTCATGAAACCAAGAGAAATCGTTACATAAAATCCTGAAACATTCTTAAAAAGGTCTTCTCTTCCAGAGAAGTGAGTGAGGCAAACCGGGTTCTAGGTTCTGTTTGTTTCTCATTAGTGTCTGGGCTGTGAGATGCACCTTCTCTGCTGTGCAAATGAACTTAATGATACACAGGGAATGCGTGTTCCCCTTACTATGTAAAAAAAAAAAAAATCAGTAAGCATGCTGTGGGGAGAGGGGAGGAAGTGAGAGGAGAAATCAAACCAACCCATGAAGGGGTCAGCCCTGTTTCCTAGTGGTTAAGGAAGACAGATCCTACATGGGAAACCATGGTTTGAATGCCAGCCCTGGCAGCTTGAGAAACACGCTGGGCATATGTGCATCTGCCCGAAGTCCAGAAGGGATGGAGGAGGACTACAGTGTGGCCGTGCTCCACTGGGGGTGGGGGTGCTCTCTCCCTCTCTGTCTCTGTGGTGTAAGTATGCACCCTCTAGTAATATAAAAATAGTAACAATAAAACAACCCATGGACAGGCCCTTAGTCTGGTGGCTAAGGTGCTGTATCCTTCATGGCCAACCATGTGGTTTGGACACCCGTGTATGTATGCCCGAAATCCTGAAAGGAGGGAGAGAGAGAGGAGAAAGAATTGCAGTGTGACCACGCCCCATGGGGGATAGGGAAGGAGTGCTTTCTCACTTTCTGTCTCTCTCATTCTCTCTATCTCCCTCTGGAAACCACATATACACCAAAACCCCATAAAGAACACCAATGAATTCTTAGCCAGTCAGCTTGTGGTGGCCATCTTGCTCAACTCCAAAGCTGAGGGTTATGCAGACCAAGGACAAGCTAGTGTCTACTAGAAGCCTCAGACAGATCCCACTGCTCTCGGAAGAAACAGTGCACACACACTCACACTTGCGCACGTGCACACTAACACTCAGATGTACTCACACGAATACCCACACAATCTCATACTCACGCACAGGCGCTCACACGCCCACACTCAAACACATGCACACACAGGAGCTCACATTCACGCTCATGCATACTGGCACTCTCATGCTCACAAACCAGCCCGTGCACACTTGCACAACTCTACACACACATAGAACCACCCACACACTCACATGCATTCACACTCACCTGCAGTGCTCTTGCACACTCCCTTCCCCACACAGCACTGCCCTTACCTACTCACTGGGCTTTCTCAGTCCTGCAATTCTGAAGGGGTGTCAGTACCAGGAGCCCATTAAAACCCTACCCATGCGGGACCAGCAGTTAGCGTAATGGCTATGTCGCTGAACTCCCATGTAGTCCACCATGGTTTGAGTCCCGGATCCAGTGGCTTAAACACACGCCAGGCGCATGTGCGTGCATGCCCAAGATCCCAAGAGGAGAATGGAGGAGAAGGGATTGTGGCGTGGCCATCCCCCGTGGGCGGTGATTTCTCGCTTTCTGTCTCTCTGTCTCTCTCTGTCTTTCTGGCGAGTGCATGCGCCCTATAGTAAAAACCTCTCAAAAAAAAAAAAAAAAAAAAAAAAAACCTACCCAACCTTCTGCCTGATGTAGCTTGATTAAGGTTCAACTGCAGAATCTGAAAGTTGATAAAAGCACATTTTTACTTGGGGGGGGGGGGGGAAGAATCTAGGGGTGCTGCAACAGCCACTGTCCAGCCCCAGGCAGGATGGACTTGAGAAGACAGTTGGGGCAGCAGGGAAGGTGCTCATTAACACAGACAGGCAGACGTGACGGGCACACGAGGAGAGAATTTCAGAGGGGAAAACACGCAGAGGAGAAACCTTCCTTTTGAGGAGGAACTTTTCTGGACTGGTCCAGACAAAAAGTGAAATCATCTCATCTAAATCTTTTTAAGTTTACTTATTTCTTCCCCGAGATATAGTAAAAGAGAAAGAGAGAAAGGTTTAGCATCTCCAATGGGGTCTTGAGGCCACAATCCACCCAGCCAGCCAGGATCATGGGCACAAGCATGCCTGGAATATTCTGGATGTGAACCCGGGATCTTCCCGTGGGGGTCAGCCCACAGAGCACGGTGTTTTAGCCCTGTGCCACCATCTGGTCCCTTCATTTAAATTTATATTTACTTTCTGAAGGGGGCATACCCTCTGCATTGTCTTGTCAGGCCATGAGCCTTCTTCCAGCTTCCCAGCCAAGACCACGGGTGAGCCCGGCCTATTCAGGCCGATCCGGGGTCTGCACCCTGGCCTCCCATACGGCTCTCGGACTGAGCAGTGGTGTCCTCCTGCCACCTGTACCCCCATGGCTGGGCCTCGCCTAACTTGCAGTGAAAATCAAAACCAGGGGAGTAAAAGGCCACGCCCTGAAGACCATGCAGAATACCTTCCACGGCCATGTTACTGTGATCCCCAGGCTCTCAGTCCTCGGGACATGCCACCTCGTCTCTACCAGATGTCGGGGCCAGAGCCGGCGAGGCCATGACCGAGAAATGGCACTGCGCTGCCGGCAGGTGGTCCTGCCTCCTGGGGTCTGCCAGCCTCCCAGTCACTGTCCTCTGAGATGCATCTTCAAGCTGCCAGAAGCACGGACAGGGCTCAGACCCCCACACTGAGCTTTGCCCTGACCAACGGCAACAGCGAGCTAGCTCTGCAGCTTAAAATCCTTCCCCAGGTCAGTCAGTGGCGTGGTGGTTAAAGAATCTGGATCCCACATGGCCAACTACGTAGTTCAGGTCCCAGACCCCCTGGCTTGGAAAACACACTGGTTGCCAAAAACCCTGAGGAGAATGATGGAGAAGGGATTGTGGGGTGGCCATCCCTCTGCAGGGTGTCTTATTTCTCTAGCAAGTGAACACTCCTCATAGCAAATGTTAAAATCATAAATTTTGGGGGCCAGCAGGTGGTGGGGTAGTTAAGGCGCTAGACAGACCCCCACATGGCCAACCATGCTTTGAGACTTGGGCCTGATGGCTTCCTTTCTCACTTTCCCTCTCTCTATTTCTGGTCAAATTAAAATAATAATATAGAAATTTAAATAAAATAATTATTTAAAAATAATGATAATAAATGGATTCCTGACTCCCACTATATACCTAGAGAATCTTTGTGGTAGAGGTCAGAAATCAGGCAGGTGAATTTCAAAAACTTGCCCAAGTGAAACAGAAACACCCTAAAGTGTAAAACTCAATCCAAAAGCAAAGATAACACCTTACAAAGATATCCGCCACCATTTTCCTTCCTGCCTGCCAAGCTTCCTCCCCAATCATTAATTCAAAAAGCATCTGAGAATATACATGCCAATGAAACCAGGACGAATATATTATTTGTTAGTCGACTTCATTTTGTCTCGGTTCAAAAGAGTCCAAGCCAACCTTCCCTAAATCACAACAGCCCAGGCAGAAGATTTCTTGGTTCTATCACTTTGGAAGTTATTTTTGAGAAGGATTTAGACAAAAGCTAAGAAACCACCTGGCATGGACTTCCTGCATAATCAGTCATCACCTCGTATCACCTAAGCAGAGAGGCCCCAGCGACCAGGCTGAATGACACCCCTGACGATTAAAAGCCACCAGCCCGAGAGACGGCACTTCGGGGGGCACCTGATAAAGCACCAGCATAAGTCAGAGGGAACTTTTTTTTTTTTTTTTGAGAGATTTTCACTGTAGGGCGCGTGCGCTCGCCAGACAGACAGAGAGAGACATAGAGACAGAAAGCGAGGAATCACCCCCCAGGGGGATGGTCACGCCGCAATCCCTTCTCCTCCATTCTCCTCTCGGGATCTTGGGCACGCACGCACATGCGCCCGGCATGAGTTTTAAGCCACCGGGTCCGGGACACGAACCACGGTCGACTACGTGGGAGTCCAGCGACATAGCCATTACGCTAACTGCTGGTTCCCGAGTCAGAGGGAACTTTTAGCACAAGATTTGATGCACTGCGCATGGATTTGATCTATGATGAGATTCAATTTGCTTTTAAAGACCTGGTGATTTAAGGGAAGAATACAAGCATTCAGGAGACAGCCTCCTCACCTGCACGGTTAACTCTCAGGTTTCGGGTGCCCGTAGGGGAGAACGTCACGCTATTTTCAGTACATTTCAAAATATCCAGTTGTGTCTTAACACTCCCAGATCATATTTTCATTCTTGCTGTCAACCACGCTGAGAACGAACATCCCTGTGGATCCTTGAGACGGGCTGGATCCTGACTCGCATCTCTGTTTTGTCCTCTAAACTGGAAGACTCCCTGGAGAAGATTCTGCCCCTGGCTAAAAGCCCTGGGGTTAAAATAGGGGGTACCCCCAACTAGTACTCCAAGTGCTTAATTCAAGAGACGAGGGTGGAATACGGGAATGTGCATTTAACAAGTTCCCAGGTGACGCTGATGCCGTGGAGGCCGCACCATGGGAGACACTGGTTCTCTCGTCGTTGTAACCTTGGATAAGTTACTGTGAGCTTGTTTCTGCGTTTGCAAAAGCACAAAAGCGACTTCTCTGCAGACCACGCCACCATCCCTGTGCCTAAAGTCGTTGCTTAGAAGAAACGAATCCCAACTGTATGGATCGCATGCCCAAATGTAGACAGCAAACCAGATCGGATCTGATACCGATGCTCACATCAGTCTAGTTCATTTACTACGATGCCAACAAGCCAGAACTTAGGATGAGAGCCTGTATCTGCTGTTCCCGGCGGGGCGCCATGGAAATATTCCTAGGCAGGGAGTCGCCCTCAGTTCTCAGTGCAGTCGCTATACTGATGGAAAAAGCACTCTGGATATTTCATTAAGTTTAACTCATGTGATGGTTAAAAGAAAAAAGTATCAGTGCAAATTCAACGAGGTTTTGAAGAAGATAGTTCTAGAACCAGCTCCATAGTCCAGTGGTTAAAGGAGTTGGGTCCCACATGGCCAACTACACGTTCAAGTCCCAGATCCAGCGGCTTGAAAAAACACAGTGGGTGTGTATACATGCATGCCCAAAATCCCAAAAGAACAAACGGAGAAGGGATCATGGAGTTACCATCCCCCATGTGTGTGTGAGTGTGTGTGTGTGTGTGTGTGTGTGTGTGTGTGTGTAGGGGTGCTTTCTTGCTTTTCCTCTCTCTGGCAAGTACGTGCACTCTAGCAAATTGAAAATGGGAGGGGGGTGCCTGTGTGTGTACGCCCCAAATTCGGACAGGATGGAGAGACAGCAGAGAAGGGACTGCAGTATGACCGCACCCCATGGGGGGTGCCTGTCTGCTGAGTATGGCCTCTAGCAATTAATAAATCAATCAATCACCAGAAGTTAGCTCTAGGTCCCAAACCAAGTTTTATTAGCAAAAATTCACTTTTTTTTTTTTTAACTTACTGAGTACCTACTGTGAGCCAGCTATAGTGCTAAGTATTAAGGGTACACTGAGATGGGGCGGGGGAGCATTCAAAGTCCCTGTTCTCATATAGGGAGCGGGGGGACAGCAGACAATACTTACTAAAGTAAAGGCAAAGCTTTAGCTGTGAGAGTGTGTCCTGGTGGCAGAGAGTCAATAAAATCTGACCTACTCGGGAGTGCCCAAGGACAGAGGGACAGATGAGACTGCACAGAAAGAGAAGACGAGGAGAGGAAGGCAGGCAGGACGGAGTCTGGGACCCAGCCTGGAGGAACTGGGACAGTCCAAATTTCTCTTCCAGACAAGTCAACAAGGCAGAGGGAGGAGCAACACCAGAAGCCCAGAAAGAGGATGTGTAAGGAAGAACAAAGTGGGACCAGCAGTTAGCGTAATGGCTATGTCGCTGGACTCCCATGTAGTCGACCGCAGTTCAAGTCTCGGACCCGGTGGCTTAAACTCACACCAAGCGCATGTGCATATGTGCCCAAGATCCTGAGAGGAGAATGGCCATCCACTCTGGGGGTGATTTCTCGCTTTCTATCTCTCTGTCTTTCTCTGTCTTTCTGGCAAGTACATGCGCCCGATAGCAAAAACTTCTCCAAAAAAAAAAAAAACGAACGGAGTGACTGTGTCCAAAGTGAACAAACGCCGGTCAGAGGCCAAACACGCCTTGTCTCTGGCACATCCTGAGCTGCGTTACTAGATTCCTGGGTCCCCAAGACCCTACTTTCTCATGAAGCAAGTCAGTTCTCTTGATGCATCTTCAAGAGAAAGCAGGGGGAAACCAACTATTATTTTCCAAACATTTCTGGCCTAAGTCCACCCCCAGCCATTTGCCAATATTCACACTGCATTTTTGCTAGGAGGAGTAGGAAGATGATTGGGTTGAAACCAGTATCTGAATCTCTGCTCTGATATCGATGCATGCATGCTCGGAAACCAGGTGTGACAGAGCCAGCCGACTCCCTGACAAATATCTATCTTACTTTTTCTCTCAGATGAAGAGAAACCTAGCGTTTTGCTGGGCACGACATACCACTGGGTCTTCAGAGAAGTCATGACACACTTGCATAGAAAAACAGAAATACACATTATGACTTTTCCGATGACCCAATATGACAGAAGATGCTTCCCAACTTTCCTCCCTAGATATGGCCAACTGAGTTCCGGTCAATGAGGGACCGTGACGTATGGCTTCCTCCCTCCTCACCTGCTTTTTGGACGACGGATATCGTAGCTGGAATTCCAGCAGTCCTACCGACCTGTGAGGATACCCCACATCAAGGGATGGTGAAGCAGAAAGTGAGAGACAACGAGAGCCTCTGCAACCTGTGGAACCCCAAACCAATCCAGAAAAGCCTGCCTACAAATTTCTTTTATAGGATGAAAAAATAATGGCTGCATATTGTCTTGAGATTTCTTACAAATCTCCGTCCCCAGGAAGCTCTCAGATCAATTAAATCAGGATCTCTGGGGTGAAACTCAAGCACAGGCTTTTTTCTTTTTCCTTTTCTTTTGAGAGAGAGAGAGAGATGTTCGCTAAAGGGCACCTGTGCTTCTCAGAGAGAAACAGAGAGATAGAAAGCAAGAAATCATCCCCCCCAGGGAGGATGGTCATGCCGCAATCTCTTCTCTTCCATTCTCCTCTGGGATTTTGGGCACTTACACACATACACCTGGCGTGAATTTTAAGCCCCCAGGTCAGAGACTTGAACCATGGTAGACCACATGGGAATCCAGTGATGTAACCATTACAACATCTGCTGGTCCCATCACAGGTCATTTTTAAATAATGGGTAGGTTGTTGACACTGTGACCAACTTTTTATTGACTCCATCTTTCAAAAGATCTTTACTATTCACAGCATATCCCTAACACACCAAGCCATTTGAATCTTCTGCCTGTAGCAATATGAACATCTTTAAAACAGGGCCAGTAGGTGGTGTGGAGGTTAAGATACTGGATCCTACATGGCCAGCTGGGCAGTTCAAGTCTGGGACACTGACACTTGAGAATCACGCCAGGCACTTGTGTGTGCATGCCCAAAATCCCAAGAAGAGAGTGGAGGAGAAGGGACTGCAGCATGGCCATCCTCATGGGAGATGATTTCTCACTTTCTCTCCCACTCTCTCGTGAGCATATGAGCTCTATAGCAAAAACTTAACAAAAAGCAGGGAATTATAATGCTTACTATGTCCACAAGAATTTAGTAACCCTACTATATGTCAGATATTGAAAATACACCAGTAAACACCTCGCAATTCCTTTCTTAGAAAAATTTATAGGTGTGTTGTCTGAAAAGTTCTTTGAGTTTGGTCAATAAGCAAAAACACTAAACTGTGTCACTACTACATTATTTAGGGGAATCATGACGCAGAACCCAGGAGAAATATTAGCACAGATGAGAAATCTTATCACCACATAAATGAACGTTAACAGCCTATTGTAAACTTAACTTCCAGTTGCAGAAGAGTACTCAATAATTAACTGCTGAGAGTAACCCAACATTACTACTGTAGCCTCAAAATATACTAAACGCAGCGCTGAAGTATGCTCCGTATATCCTAGATGTCTTACAATAATGAGACATGCCACATTAATTTCAAGAAATTCCAACTCCGAGAGCTATATGACAGGTGTAAGCGTGTATGGATAAAGACCTCATCAATGGTCATAAAGCTTTCAAAGGACTGGGACCAGCAGTTAGCATAATGGCTATGTCGCTGGACTCCCACAGAGTCGACCACGGTTCGAGTCCCAGACCCAGTGTCTTAAAACTCATGCTGAGCGTGTGTGTGTGCGTGCCCAAGATCCCGAGAGGAGAATAGAGGAGAAGGGATTGTGGCATGGCCATCCACCCTGGGGGATAATTTCTCACTTTCTGTCTCTCTGTCTCTGTCTTTCTGGCAAGTGCACGTGCCCTATAGCAAAAACCTCTCCCAAAAAAAAAAAAAAAAAAAAAAAAAAAGCTTTCAAAGGACAGAATGTCCTCCAGAAACTCATGTGATGATGGCCTTCACACTAAAACATATGGACAGAGTTATTGTGTTATTTTTCAGACTTCACCAAACAAAAAGAAAAAGCTTATTCCCCAAAAGATTGTCTAAGATGTTATCCTTTAGAAGATCAAATGTTCCAGGTTCCAAGCACAGTGCCGGGACCAGCAGATGGCATAATGGTTATGTCGCTAGACTCCCATGTAGTCAACCAAGGTTTTGAGTCCCAGCCCCGGGGGCTTCAAACTCATGCCAGGCGCATGTGCGTGAGTACCGATTGTCCCAAGAACAGAATAGAGACGGGACTTCAGTGTGGCCATCACCTCTGAGGGGTGATTTCTCGCTTTCTGTCTCTCTGGCAAGTGCACACGCCCTGTAGCAAAAATCTGTCTCAAAAGAAACAAAAAACAAAGACTCACGACGCCAACCCAGTCATAGCGGCACCCACTGGGAGACACTGCTGCTTGGCAGGGGAGGCCACAAGGGAGACCCAGTTTCGATTCCCAGTCCTACCTAAAGGCTGGTACAGTGGCACACACCTTGTATTCTTAGTTACCAGTAAGGCTGAGGCAAGGGGACCACACATCGCAAAACCCTGTTTAGAAAAAGAAAAGGAGGGGCCAGCAGGTGGCATGGTAATTAAGGCACTGGACTCCCACATAACCAACTACAGTTTGAGTCCCGGACCTGGTAACTCGCTCGCTCTCTCTCTCTCTCTCTCTCTCGTACATGTGCCCTGTAGCAAGTTGAAAAGACATAATAATGATAATAAAAGTAAATAAAAATAATTTAAAAAAAAGAAAACCAACATACATGCAATTTTTTTAATTAAGACAAAGAATTATAATCCAGAGGATTTAATCAAATGGAAACTACTTGTATTTTCTCCAAAAGGAAAGTACTATTTTTCTTTCTCTCTCTCTCTCTTTTTTTTTTTTTTTTTAATTTGTAGAGGTGTGTATGCTTGCCAGAGAAAGACAGAGAGGGAGAAAGGAGACATGGGGCATGGTCCCACCACAATCTCTTCTCCGTCTCTCCCTCCTTTCAGGGTTCTGGGCATGGAGGAGGGGCTCCACGTGTTCCTCAAGCTGCCAGGTCTGGGACTCCAACTGCACGCGCCACCAAGTGGGATCCGACTCACTGAAGCGCCAGGCCAGGGCTGGACCACGAGTACTATTTCTTCACAATCTATAAATTTGGATCTGAGCTCCCAGTTCTGGAGGTGATAGATAACCAACACCCTGGCTCCCTGCAGAGACACCAATCCTGGAGACACCACACGGGAAAAAAAGGAACTGCGGGGGCCAGAGGGTGGCGCAGCAGCAGAGCGGGCGCTCTGTGAGGCTGAACTCCATGGGAGGGTTCCGGGTTCACATCTGCAATCCTCCCTGAGTATGCCAAGCACACGCTTGCCCATGAGGGGGACTGGCCAAAGCCGGGGGTAGATCATGGTGTCAAGACCCTGTTGGAGGTGTAAAGACCCTGCCTCTTCTCTTCCTCCCCCATAAAAGCAAACTTCAACAATGACAAAAAAAAAGAAAGTAAATGCTGAAATCAGTTTTAAAAAGAGAAGGAGAAAAGAAGCTGAAAGAGCAGAGAGGGCCAGGGGGACCAGAAGTGCTTAGTTCCTGACCACAGGCACAGGCTGGGGCCACCAAAGAGGGGCAGATCCAAGCAGTGTCCTCTAGCTGGGCCACTCACGTCCTTCTCGGGGGCAGATACACAGAAGCACAGCTAAGAAATTACGGTAGAGCCAGGCTCAGGTAGGACACCCCAGCTAACAAGTATTGGGCCCACCAGCTCCTGCCATGCCTCTCCGGGAGACGCCTCTCCAGCTCTGCACTGCAGTCCTGCACCCTTTCCCACCAGGCTGTGTTATCTGTGAGGCCTGAGCTTCTGTCGCAATGCTCCCAGGCAGAACACGCAAGCGAGGCAGCTGAGCACACCAAGGAATACAAGCTCCATGCCGAAGGCAGAGACCCAGGCAGCAGAGAATCACTTGCGCTGTGAGAGACAGAGAAGACTAGAATGGTTTACACCGGAAGCCCAGACCTAATGGAAAACAAAGAATGAGCACTTCAACAAGGATCTGCCACAGCCTCAGTGAGCTCTGGGAGGCTACTGGAAAAGCAGAGTGGAGGGAAGCTGTTAGAACCACAGAAGGGAAGGTCTGGGTTTGAAAAAATAAGACTTTCGATAAGGACACTTAAAGGGTTGGTGGGTACAAGAGCAGAGCGTGGTGAAAGCCTGAACTGGTGAGCAAGAAGGTTAATGAAGACCCTCTCTGAGAAGGCATTAACACTGGGTTTTAAAACGGAAAAAAATGTGATAAAAACCCAAGTGTCAACATGTTTCTCATGGTAGTTCCAGAGAGAGAAAAAAAGATCGCAAGGAAAAGAGAAGATAATTAAAGAAATAGGGACCAGGGATGTGCCACAATTAAACAACAATCTAACATTTCAGAATGGAAGATCTTACAGAGGGCCAACTAGGTTGGAAAACAAAAGGCCACACCTAAATCTATCATAGTAAAATTTAAAATCAAAAGAAAAAGAGGAACCAGCAGAGGGCGTAACGGTTACATCACTGGACTGCAGTTTTGAGTCAAGGACCCTGTGGGTTAACATCATGCCAGGGGCATGTGCGTGTGTGCCCAAATCCCCAGAGGAGAATGGAGGAGAAGGGAATGTGGCATGGCCATCCCTCCTGGGGGTGATTTCTCACTTCCTGTTTCTCTGTCTCTGCAGTGAGCAAATGCATCATTTAGCAAAAAGTCTCTTAAAAAATAAAATAAAATAAAAAGAATAAATCTAAACACTTCAGAGAGAAAAGGAAGAAAATCTCCAAAGAAGAAAATACCAGCTTTGGATCGGCTGGAGGCATGGTTGTTAAGACTCTGGACACTCTCACATGATTGACCATGGTTTGAGTCCTGGATCTGGTGGCTTGCTTTCTCGCTTTCTAACTCTCTGGTCAAAAAAAAAAAAAAAAGAATGAATGAATGAATAAATAAAATTCAATAAATAATTCTTAAAAAAACAAAAAAAGAGTTAATTAAGTAGACCCTTAGCCTCCTAATGTTTTTATAGTATTTTTTATAAAACTTTCAAAGGATTCATAGAAACTAATATATTTTACAAAAGAGTATTTAAAGTTGGGTAATTCTTTTTGTTTCCGCTTCATTTTCTTCTATTAAACTTAGTAACAATATATGTATGGTATGTATAATATGAGAATATTTTTGTAGATTTATCTTTATATAGCAAAGGGAGATTTTCTGGAATGATGTTAATATGTATTTCTGGGTAATAGAATTTGGGTTGTTTATGTTGTACTTTTAGTATTGCTTGATTTTTTTTTTAAATAAAAAGCATGTAAAGGTGATACAATGTAGAAATTCCAAACAGGTAAGAGGGAAAAAAATGGGATATAAACAAGGGAACAAGAACCAACATATTCCCTCCCACACCCCCCAAAAAAACATGTAGAAAAAGTGGAACCAATAAAAATCAGTGGTTAGTATGGCACAAACACTTCCAAATGCATCAATAATCACAAAATATATAAAGAATTATACTTCACAGACAATGGATACTGCAAATTAAATAGAATTTTTTAAAAATCCAAACATTGGATACAGCACAGCAACAGATAAACCTGGCCTGTGGTGACTAATATTAGAAAAGATAGATTTAAGGGCCAGCAGGTGGCATGGCGGTTAAGGCGCTAGATTCCCACGTGGTTGACCATGGTTCAAATACCAGACATGGCGGCTTGCTTTCTCACTTTCTCTCTCTCTCTCTCCCCCTCTGGTCAAATTAAAAAAATAGTAATAATAATAAAATAAATAAAATTTAATTAAAAAAAGGAAAAGCTAGATTTAACACAAGAACCATTAAGAAATTAAGGAAGGAAACCACAAGATTGGTCCAGCTGCAGCGGCACCAGTGCTAAGATGCCGTGCTCCGCAGGCTGAGACCATGTGGGAGGCCTGACTCATTCCCAGACCAAACTAAGGTGGCCTCAATGAAGTGTGCATGGAATCCCAGCAACGCAGGAGGCTGAAGCAGGAAGATCACAGTGAGACACTGTGTTAAAACAAACAGGGACAGCAATGGAGTAATGGTTACGTCGGTGGACTCCCACAGAGTCAACTGCAGTTCAAGTCCCAGACCCGACGGCTTAAAATTTATGCTCAGCACATGTACATGCATGGCCAAAATCCCAAGAGGAGAGTGGAAGAGAAGGGACTGAGGCATGGCCATCCCCTCTGCAGGGTGATTTCTAGCTTTCTGTCTCTGTCTCTCCAGCAAGTGAACACACCCTATTGCAAAAATCTAAAATAACTAAATAAAAATGAAACCATTTACCATACCCTTCTTGTTTCACAGTTTTGCCTCCTGATAAAAGCTCCAGCTCAACCACATGAATAATTTCCCAATAGCGATTGTTCCTACTCACCCCTGGCCTTTCCTCAAACCAGACCCTGCTCTTCCTTAAGATCTCTCCTCACATTTCCCCCCCGCCCCGTCCGAGGCCCTCCAAAGAGACCGTCATGACCGGAGCCAACGCTACCATAGTCAGCTGTTTAAATGGCAATCATTTCTCCTCTGTTGTTCTAGCACTGCTTTTTAGACATTTATTTTGTACTCTGCCATTTTACTGATTGCATTCAGGTCAGATTTTTTCAATTCAATTAACTCTATTGAGAAGGATCACTTTCTCTAATTGCTTCTGATTTCCTTTCCTTGCTTTATTCCAGAGCACAAAATGATCTGAAGCAAGTATAAATGAGCATGCAACTTTGTATTGTTTTGTCTTAAATGGAAACACCTCTAAACATTTTTTTGAGATATTTTTACTACAGGACGCATGTGCTCTCTAAGAGACAAAGAGACAGAAAGTAAAAAAATCACAACCCCCCCTCCCAGAGGGAATAACCACACCATGATCCCTTCTCCTCCATTCTCCACTTGGGATTTTGGGCATGCACACACATGCACCTAGCATGAGTTTCAAGCCACCAGGTCCGGGACTTGAACCTCAGTTGGCCACATGGGAGTCCTGTGCCTTAACCACTAAGCCAGCCACCTGTTGACCAACACCTCTAAGTATTTTACTATTCTGTATGATGTTCACTGTCTGTTTCAAAGAAATTTTTTTCCTTATAATAAGGACGTATCCATTTCTAATTTAATAGATCTGTTCATTAAAAATACATGTTGATTGGGGAAACAGTGTACAAAAACACTCTTGCCTTCTTTACAAAGCTATTATAAATCTATAATTATTTCAAAATAAAGCATGAGTAAAAATAGACGGATGTCTTTTGTGAAATGTCTTCAGAATCTGCTGAAGTGATCATCTGGACTTTGGATATACTTATAAATCCTGTAGTCAAAGCATAAACTAGTCAGTCCTGTTCCTCCCACATCCATTCTCACTCACTTTTAATCCATTCTCTCTACTCAACAGAATTATTTTCTAAAACTCTACATGAGATCCCCTTACATTCCTGATTAAAATCCTTAATAACTTCCCATTGCATTGAAGACAAGAATACAGGGAACCAGCAGTTAGCGTAATGGCTATGTCGCTGGACTCCCACGTAGTCGACTTCAGAATCTGCTGAAGTGATCATCTGGACTTTGGATATACTTATAAATCCTGTAGTCAAAGCATAAACTAGTCAGTCCTGTTCCTCCCACATCCATTCTCACTCACTTTTAATCCATTCTCTCTACTCAACAGAATTATTTTCTAAAACTCTACATGAGATCCCCTTACATTCCCGATTAAAATCCTTAATAACTTCCCATTGCGTTGAAGACAAGAATACAAAATTCCTTCTATAAAAAAAGTACTGCCAGAAGGCATGTGCACTTGCAGGAATTAGTGGGGCGTGGTCACACTGCAATTCCTTCTCTTCCATCTTTCCATCTTGTTGGGATTTGGGGCATGCACTCATACATGCCCAGTGTGTTTTCCAAGTCACCAAGACTGGGGTTTGAACCACATGGCCAGCCATGTGGGATACAGTTCCTTTAACCACAAGGCCACAGGGCTGGTGGTTATCAGAAATTCTTAAGTAGGCCTAAAGGTCTTGGACAGTGTAACTCAGTTCTTCTATGCCAATCTCCTCCTCCCTCTGCTCCTGCCACACTGGTCATCTTCCCAGGTCCACCTCCTTCCTACCTCAGAGCATTCGCCCATGCTGTTCCCACTGCCTAGAAACTTCTTCCCTACCCTTGGTCTGACTAGTTCCTGTCCTTGTCTAGACATTAACTTAAAAGTTTGCTCTTGAACAAAGCCTTCCTTTCCCCACACAGCAGGTCCCCTGTCCCTCCACAGATGGCTAACTGTCTTCTCAGTATTTCTCATGAGTCATAGCTATGTAATTATTTGTGTGATTTACCACTCACGCACTCAGGCTGTATGCCCTTGAGTACAGGGGCCACATAAGAATTCTTCACCACTTGGGACCAGCAGTTGGTGTAACGGCTGTGTCGCTAGACTCTCATGTAGTCATCTGTGGTTTGAGTCCCAGACCTGGTGACTTAAACTCACACCGGGCATGCCCAAGATCCTGAGAGGAGAATGGAGGAAAAGGGATTGTGGCATGGCCATCCCTCCTGGGAAGTGATTTCTTGCGTTCCGTCTCTCTGTCTCTCTCTGTCTTTCTGGCAAGTGCACGTGCCCTATAGCAAAAACCTCTCCAAAAAAAAAAAAGAAGGCCTACCTCCTAGAGTTGTGCTACGGCTTCAATGAGCTCATGCATGCACAGCACTTCAAAGACGGTCCCAGCACACACAGAGTTATGAGCTTGCTCCTAGCCAGTCCTCGTGTAGCCCCCAAGTAAGATACCAGCATGCTGGGCACTCGCCTAGAGGTCTCTGATTCCTCAGGGGGCGGTGAGGGAGAGCAGCCCACTCAGCAAGGCAGAAATCGGGAGCATGAAGGATGGAGGAGTCTTTAACTGTCGCACTGTGCTGACATCCCCACTCCATACCCTTCCTCCTTCATTCTTTTCTAGCCCAAAGAAACATAAAAATCAAGAAGGCCAGGAGTCAGCATTTGACATGGTGGCTAAGGCACTGGACTCCGACATGGTTGACTGTGGTTCGAGTCCTGAACCTGGTGCTTGAAACATGCTGAGTGTGTGTATGTGTGTGCCCAAAATCCCAAGAGGAGAATGGAGGAGAAGAGATTATGGCATGGCCATCCCTCCCAAGGGGTGATTTCTCACTTTTCCTCTCTCTCTCTCTCTCTCTTTCTCTCTCTCTATCAAGCACATATGCCCTAAGGTGGAAAAATATAAATCTTCATAAAAAGAAAAACAAGAGGCCACAGCAAAGAGTGTTCAAACAGTCTTTCCTGTATTTATTCCTTCAACAAACATACTGAGCACTTACCACCTACCAGGACTGTTCTGGGTGCCAGGAATCCAACAGTGGGAAAAAAGACAAAAACGCCTCCCTTCATCTCATGAACCTTCTACAGGAACAGCAGGGAAGGGAGAGAGACTAATAAATGCAATATTACTCTAACCCTAAGACGAAGGTATTGTTATTATGACCCCTTTCTTAAGTGTGAGGAAACCAGAGACAATCTCTCGCTTAAGAGGGTCAATCGGTAGTGTGAGCATGGGCAATGTGCCCGCACCCTGTAGTCCCAACCATGCCATGATCCTGCCTCCCTCAGAAACATGAGCGAATGCCCTCCACCTCAGAACAAAGGGCCCGACTTTGAAGACATTTTCTACAGATTCGTTTTTGTTTATATGTAGTTTACTTTTTTTTTCTTTCATGAGAGAGAAACAGGCCCCCTTGACATGGTCTCTGCAAGCCTGTGGCCGGCCACGTGGCTTCAGTTCCGCAGAGCAGGGCGCCCCCACCGCACTGCAGCAGCTGGGCATAAAGACTTTCTGAGAAGTTAGGGGTGGGAGGGTTGGGGTGGGAGGGGCCTTGGTCAGGATATGTCAAATACTCAGACAAGAAGCCGCAAGTGGTAGGACCAGCAGATGGTGTCATGGTTACGACGCTAGACTCCACATAGTCGACCAAGGTTTGAGTCCCAGACCCGGCGCGTGTGTGTGGCCAAAATCTCAAGGGGAGAATGGAAGAGAAGGGCCTTTTAGTGTATCCGTCCCCTTAGGGGGTTGATTTCTTGCTTTCTGTCTCTCTGGTGAGCACACATGCCCTATAGCAAAAATCTCTCTCTAAAAAATGTCACAAGTGGATGTCTGCTAGATCCAGTGGGCCAAGGTTGCCTAGGAATAACTTCAAAGGATCCTACCCGCCACTAAAATCTAAGAGCCCCATCCCACGAGGGCTGACGGGGCTCAACCCACATGATCACACACTGCTCCTCTTCCGCCACCACCACCACCACCAGTCCCCATGGGCATGGGTGCTGGCTTCCTCACTTTTCCCTCAGATCCTCTACACCCACTTTAATCCACTTCTCACACCCTGCAGTAGCTTGATTGCTTGATTGCCTTTCCCCAGCAAGGGATTCCACGCCTCCCAGATGGGCAAGAATCCAAAACCCTCAGCAGGGGCATAATGGCCACTCAGTCAGTAGGTCTCCAAGCTGGGCAGGGCGATCGGTCCAGGCCCTAACGCACCAAGAAGCCAGACAGGCCATCAGATCGGACTGCCACGAGGGCTCGGGAAATACAGGCATTTTCCAAATGAAATCCACATGCTGACTAGCTCTGCCTGGCATCAAATGAAACTACATGGAAAAGGACTGAAACTACCAAGAAGGGAGCTGACAACAGGATTAGCATCTCAACCGTCCCTCCAACACATGCTCCCAAGCCTCCGTGTGACAGGATCCACCATGACCACAACATCAAGTCTCAAAACCAAAGCTGAGGTCATGCAGGTGCTCCTGGGTGAGGCTGTGGGCACACCGTCTGTTCCCTAGGGAACACATAATCCCAAACGGAGGACAGAGTGGGTGGGATTTCCACACCTCTGACTCTCCACAGACACGACGGTGACCTGAACCCAGATCATTTCCAGTCTGGGTCTGAAACTGGTCAAAAATCTGTGCCCATGGAAACAAGGGTTTTGCCACGAAGCTCCAATAAAGGTGGAATTCCTCCAATTTTCTGGGGGAGGAGGATGTCTCAGTTAATAGACAGAATTGAGATTTTCTCCAATAGGGTTTTTTCTTAAACCAAACACAGCTACAAGATTTGTCTAGAAACTGTTACCAGAACATAAAACAAAGCACCGAACAGCAAAGGAACTGGGCAATGAAAGCATCTACCTTGGGGGCCAGAAGGTGGCCCAGTGGTGACATGTGAAATTTTACAGGTACAAGGCTGACTCCAGGGGAAGGTTCCAGCTTTGTGTGCAGAGGCCTCCCCCCGGGGCAATGGGCACTTGAGTGATTGTGGGCCAAGATCTGCGGGAGCTGGGGCAGAGTATGATACCAAGACCCCACTGGGGGTACTGTCTCTGTCTCTCGCTCATGACAGAAAGACACAAGAAGAAAAGTATCTACCTCACAGGACTTTCACAATGATTAAATTAATAATTATTTGTAAAATGTTTAGAATGGTATTTAGTACATAACAAGCACAATGTAAGCATCTTTTCACTATATAAATTAAGAAATTACTAACCAACTCTACCCCTGTAAAGAATCCTACTCGAAACCAGCAGTTGACGTAATGGCTATGTCGCTGGACTCCCATGTGGTTGACCATGGTTCGAGTCCCAGATCTGGTGGCTTAAACTCATGCCGGGCGCGTGTGCGTGCGTGCCCAAGATCCTGAGAGGAGAATGGAGGAGAAGGAATTGCGGCATGGTCATCCCCCCTGGGGGGTGATTTCTTACTTTCTGTCTCTCTGTCTCTCTGGCAAGCGCACACACCCTATAGCAAAAACCTCTTTTAAAAAAATAAAGAGTCCTATTCTACACAGACAGGTCCCCCCCAGGGCATGTGTTTTTAAAAAAATAAAAAGAGTCCTACCCTACACAGACAGGTCCCCCCCAGGGCATGTGTTTATGATCACATTCTGTTACATGAGGTGCGATTTCCTATATCGAAGTTATCAAACTGTCAAAAAGCGTGTGGCATCTCACAAAGAACACTACTTCAAAGAACCTGATGCTTACTCATCTCGGTAAACACAATTAAGGAAGGCACAGTGAGAGAAGGACAAGGATGAATAAATAGCACTGAATTTGAAACATCAACTCTAAGAAGAAATAGCTAAGACAGAATTCTTAGTAAGACATAAAAGACTCCCTGACAAAAAAAAAAATAAGCATCACTTGATTAACATCTCTGACTATTCCCATCACCTTAAAGAAAGGGAAAAAAGCAATACAAATAAAAGAATAAAGAGTTGGTGTTCTCAGGGCCAGCAGGTGGTATGGAGGTTAACAGGGTAGATCTCATATGGCAAACTGCACCAATCCTGGACCCAGTGGCTTGAAAATCACACTGGGCACATGTGCGTGTGTGCCCAAGATCTCAAGAGGAGGATGGAGGAGAAGGGATCATGGCGTGGCCATTTCCCTTTGGTGGGATTTCTCACTTCCCTTCTCTCTTTCTGTATCTCTCTGGTAAGTGCACAACACCCTATAGCAAAAACTTAAAAAAAAAAAAAAAAAAAGAACTTGTGTTCTCTGCGGATAAACAAAGCAAACACATGTCCAGGACTAGCCTGAATTCTAAACACCATCTGCCACGTTTAAGCTCAGTAATGAAACCTATGGAAGTGACGTCAGTTTGCGGACTGTCCCCATAAGCTGTCTGGGGTTTCACCAAGAGCACCACAGACAGAGTCCTGAAACTTAGCCGGGTACGCTGTTGGTCCAGTTTGCTCTGTGGATTATCTTCGCTATTTCAATTTGCCAAATGAGGACAAGCATAACGGTCAATTTCCCTGGAAGAGAACCAAAAGGCCAATCCCTTCCACTGAGCTCTTCAAGTGTCTCATGTCTTCCCTACAATCACCACTGAAATGTGTATAACTACACAGAGCTCATCCCATTCAAAATTAACCTCTGTCAACTCCCCCACAGGCAGACAGGAGTGGAAAAGGTGGGAAGCCATCGGGTCTTCTAGCATGACTATGACTGTCAGTTACTACTGGGTCATTGGAAAAGTCATGACACATCTTTGCATAGAAAAATAAGTCATGACTTTCCCAACGACCCAATAATATTATGACTGTCTCTACCAACTAAACGGAAACTCCACTGGGGCCATGTCTATTGACAGGGCATCCCTCCAGGCTTAGCCCATGACTGTGCGTATGGAGGAGCACCATACAGGCCCAGGATGACAGATCAGTAAACAAAAACATGTCCCCCTTCATCAGCAGCATAGAAAGCTCTTTGAAGCCAAAACCATTCTCCATACCCAGAGACGTGTTGGTACTTTATGAATATTTATATTCAGCTAGCAAAAGCACCAACTCTCAACCAATCAGGACCTCGTTCACCAATCTGGGGGCCGCCTTGACCCTTCGATCTGCCTTCTGCATTGGCCACGTGTCTTCTCAGAGGAGGAAGAAACCTGTCAAGCGTGGTGAACCACGAGTCGATGTTTTTCAAGTTTCAAGGCTAAAAAGGATGCACCTGATAGTGGTGATGTTTTTAGATCTGCCACGGCTAGTGGAGAACTCACAGAAGTTCTAAAACTTGATTGTGAAAACCATCACTGAAGACACCGAAGACAGTTTGCCCCCTTCTGTAGAAGATTTAAGATGGAGAGAATTTTTCATGGTTCTAGGAAGCAGATCATTTCTCCAGCCCTCTAGAGAAGCAGTGAAATTGCATTCTGCCTCTGAATCACTTCATTTCTTGAAAGGTCCCCCTTAGGTCAAAGGTGCAATGCCATGTCTCTACCAGCAAGTCTGTGACCAGGAAGTAAAGGCTGCATTGAGCCAATCGTTCTTGAGCACCTGCTGTGCAAAGGCCCTTAGTACCACACCAACTCTGCATCTGACCAGCACTATCTGGTTATCTTCTTTCATCGTCTCAGAAACAGGGCACGCATCCTTTACTCCGTTTTACCCAGCCTTGTGTCCACTGTGGTTTACTAGTGAGGATGGAGTTAAGGAAGCGACCAGACAGGAAGAGTCGTCATTGGCTTTGGTTTCCTATTACTTCAGGATGTTTGCTTGCCTTTAAATATTCCGAGAGCCTCTGGGCTGTGTCGATCAATTCCCTGATATAATACTCCATTTTCATAGGCCAGGATGTTTTTGTAAGTACCTGGAGGATATTGATCTCCTAGAGATGATAGCAGCACTTTCAGGCACCATGATGGAAAGAGGAGACAGCTCTGCAGCTCCCCTGAGAGCGCTGCAAGCCGCATTGTTTTATTTGGCTTCCACTTAACTGGTGCTTAGTAACCAACAGGAAGCCTGGCCTTGGCGTCTGCATCTCTAAAGACCATACACTTTGGATTACTGGAGAGAAGTGTCTTTTCCCTTGGGAAGAAGTGTCTTAGACTCAAATGTTACACCCGGCAAGCTAGTATTCATCAGGATTCTTTAGGTTTTTGCCATTTAGTGTGTCCTAATCAGAGAGGAAACAGAAACAAAGAGAGGGAAAGTGAAAAATCACCCCCCAGGTGGGATGGCCACATCCCAACCCCTTCTCCTCCACTCTCCTTCTGGAATTTTGGGCACACGTGTACCCGGCATGAGTTTTAAGCCACCAGGTCTGGAACTCAAACTGTGGTCAACCAAGTGGGAGTCCAGCGTCTTAACCACTATGCCACCTGCTGGCTCATCACAGGAATTCTTTTTAAAAACATTTATTTATTTACATTCATTCACTATACATCATTACAACATACAAAATGAGATTTCTCATGCAGAATTCACTGTATATTGGCTTAATCAAGCACATCAATAAATGTGTTACTATCAACAAATAATTTTCCATTTCTTGTTTCCTGTATATTTTGCTTTTTTTTGCCATCCTTGATTCCCTCTCTCTTACCCTCTGCCACTTCCCCCTCTCCTTCCCCACTGTCTCTGGTATCCATGGTTGCTTTCTATGCCTTTCCCCCCCATTTTATTGATTCACTAATGAACTTAATCTAAATATTTCCAATAGAAAGCACAGCTGACATATGCATATCCATGAACACAAGTCTGACTAGGCATAAACCTCAGTGAGTAGAATGAACATACTATAAAGTAGCACCTAGCTGGGGCTATATAGCTTACTGCAGTCATCAAATATGCATGGTTTTTTATTTCAAGAAAAATAGTTTTCATGGTTTTTTTCCTCCTGAAACTTTTTTTAATTAATTTACATTCATCTCCTAATCATCGTCACAGCATAAAAAAAGTGGTTTTCGGGAACCAGCAGTTAGCGTAATGGCTATGTTGCTGGACTCCCACGTAGTTGACCGCGGTTCGTGTCCCGGACCCGGTGGCTTAAAAAAACTCACGCTGGGCGCGTGTGCGTGCGTGCCCAAGATCCCGAGAGGAGAATGGAGGAGAAGGGATTGCGGCGTGACCATCCCCCCTGGGGGGTGATTTCTCGCTTTCTGTCTCTATGTCTCTCTCTGTCTGTCTGGCGAGCGCACGCGCCCTACAGTGAAAATCTCTCCAAAAAAAAAAAATCTATAGTATTTCCATATACAATCAACAAGCAGACAGAGACAGAACTGAAGAAAATATCAATAATTTTCCATTACTAGTTTCAAATATTATATATATATATTTATAGTTACCCCTATATCTGACTCTCTGCCCTTTCCCACCCTCTTTTCACACTATCTCTGGTGTCTACAGTTGTCTTCCATTCCTTTTCCCCCCACATTTTATTGATCACACAATTTC
>NW_006160137.1:1803599-1813810 GCF_000334495.1 Tupaia belangeri chinensis
AAAAGCAGTTTTGAATTGGTAAGGAAATTTGCTTAAAACTTAAAGCCTGGAAACAGGTTAGTATTCTGTTCAAATGGTAAGTACGTGAACCTATCGAAAGCTCAAGACAGGACAAAAACTCTTAACATTGGACAACAAAACCTAGAAGAAAAGCAGCACTATTTTAGTCAAAAGTCAAGAATGCTATTTCACCAGTTCAGTTCTCATGTTATTAATCTATGTTCTGTTGTGGTTCAATCTTCCCGATTGAATTCTAGGATATAATATTCAACTCCAGACTTGTCCCTACGATTAAGTTGGCCATTGTCTTAGTTTTTGAACTCTTATTTCTGCGTATCTGCATTTAATTTTCCTGACATAGCACTCCTCTGAGAATTTCTTGGAGATCTGGTCTGGTGCTGGTAAATTCTTTCAGGTTTTGTTTATCTGAGCATGTTCTTGTTTTTTTCTTCCCATATGACGGATAATCTTGCTGGGTACAGTATTCTTGGTTGAAATTGCTTTTCCCTTAACACTTTGAATATATATTCCCATGCTTTCCTCGCTCTCATTGTTTCCGATGAGAGGTCTGCTGTTAGTCTGATGGGATAAACTTTGTAGGTAACTTGCTGTTTCTCTCTTGCTAATCTTGTATCCTGTCTTTGTCTGTGGTTTTGGTCAGTCTGGTTATAATGTGTCTTGGAAAAGATCTTCTTGGGTTGATTCTATTTGGGGTCCCTTGTATTTCTTGGGACTGGATCTTTGAGTGTCTCTCTAAGTTTGGAAAGTTTTCTTGTAGGATTATCAATGCCCTGATGAGTCTCTTTGCCTTCTGGGATGCCAATTATCCAGATGTTTGGACGTTTGATGGTATTTAGTATTTCTCATTATTATTCTCAAATTTTTGGACAATTTTCTGTTTTCATGGTGGATTTTTCTAGGTCAGCAATTTTCTCTTCTACATCTGAGATGCTATTTTCTGTATGATCTTGTCTGCTTTTAATACTTTCAAGAGAGATTTTTGACTTTCTGTATTATAGTCTTTATCTCTAGCAGTTCCATTTGATTCTTTCGTAAAGTGTATAATTCCTCTTTTAGATCTTGCAAGAATTTCCTCACCTCCTGGAACTCATCAGCTCCTTTCTCCTGCCTCTTCTGCAGTTCATTGTCTCTCTTCTCTTCCACCCTCTGTTAGCGTCACCATTATGAATGTTCTAAATTCTTTATCAGACATTTCCATGATTTCCATTGAACTGTCTGTGGATGAAGAAGAGTTATTCTTTTCCTTTGGAGGAGAGGTATTTTCTTGCTTTCCCATATTTCTTCTGGCCCTGCGGTGATTTCTAGTCATCTGATGGATGGTGTGTTTCTTCCCACACTTGAAGTTCAATCTGAGCATCCAGGAGCGTGCAGAAAAGGAAACAGAGAGAGAGAAATAGCAGGAAAAAAAAAAAAAAAACAACCAAGAAACAGAGAAAAAGAGAAGAAAAAACACTTGAGCCTATGGGCTAGAGGCTTAATTATAAGTGGAAAAGCTTCATTTTGCTTATTCCTCTGAAATCACTAGTTCTCAGGAGCCATAAAGGTGTCTTCTCCATCACAGGAATTCTTAATGACTGTAGATTCCCTTTCATTCCCCTAGACTGAGCTGTGGGAAACCTACCTGGAAGTAAATAACCTTGTGAGCTTCATCACCTTTTCAGATTGCTGGCCTGGGCCTTCAAGTGATCTTTCAAAACTATGCTTCTATAATAGTTTCCTTTCTACTGGAATTATTACAGTGATCAGCCACTTTATCACAGAGACCTACAGTTGTTTTGTTTTGTTTTGTTTTTTGAGAGGTTTTTGTTATAGGGCATGTGCGCTCGCCAGAAAGAGACAGAGAAAGCGAGAAATCACCCCCCAGGGGAGATGGCCATGCCACAATCCCTTCTCTTCCATTCTCCTCTTGGGATCTTGCATGCATGCATACATTCCCAGCATGAGTTTAAGTCACCAGGTCCAGGACTCGAACCGCGAGTCCTGTGACATAGCCATTATGCCAACCGCTGGTCCCAAGACCTACAGTTTCTTAATAGCAATCTCCACCAAGAGAAATAATATTGGGTCATTGGAAAAGTCATGAGGATTTTTTTCTATGCTTTGCTATGCAAAAATGCATCATGACTTTTCCGACAACCCAATATTAGCATGCAACCAGAACACCAACTCGGAGTTTTGGCTTCTTCTAATTTGTCGTATTAGGTTTTTTTCTTTTTTTTTTTAAAGGAATTTGAGATTAGTCCTGGGAAAGAGAACTAGCATCATGGAAAATAAGATTCCATTAACTCTACAACTCTTCTGGCCAATAAAAAGCTATTGCTTGTACAGCTCCAAATTAAAACAACAAAAAAAGAGAGCAAACTTCTTACTAAATTGCCTCCTCTCAGCACATTATTTCACTAGCAAAAAAAATGCAAGCGAACATTTCTATGGTGACTCATCCATTCAGGAGAGCCACTTTGGCACCCAGCGTTTCACTTCCCTGTCTCAGATCAAAGGAATGCCCGGGCTGCGACTTACATAAACGCTCAGTGACCATATTAGCTTTTCCTTCCAGGACCTTCTCTGCATTCCAGGCGAAACTAATGTTACTTTGCCTTAGGAATCTCACATCAATCCACTTGAATTTCCCCTACACTGAGGAGCAGCTCTGAAACCAACCACTTAAAGAGGGGAAAAAAAAAAAATCACAGACGCTGAAGATACTGAAACACAAAAGGCCAAGCGCACCAAAAGGATGGCTGCCCGGAAGAAGATCTTTTCCCATCCTTGCCCTCTGGCCTTAAATGGCAGGGAGGAGAGCTTTAGTAAAGGACCTGGCATTTGCAGGACTAGAAAGCAGGGGAATCCAGGCTTCTCGGCAAAAAGGATGAATGACGAATCAGAGGCAGTCTTGAAATACTGCTCAGGCTTCCACTGCAAAATGTAATGAACAACCGTCACTTCCTTCACCCAAATCCGTACGTCTCCCCAGTCCTGCAAATATTTATAGCACGCTTAAATTACCTCCCCAGTAAATTGCTTCATGAATTAAAGGGCCCCTTCTCCCTTTATTCAAAGCATGATGTCATTGAGCAGGCTCTCTTCTCAAACACGGTCCAGAATAAAACATTCTCCTTAATAAGAGAACATCAACTCCAGCCTGCCACACCTGGGCTGTTGCTTTCTCTCCACCACAGAGCAGGGGTCCATATTAACATGTAACACCCATGGGTGCTGAGCTCTGGTCCACCCTGCTTCTGCCCTCTAGCTGAGGTGGAACTGGAAAGACACAAAGGAACAAGGATATCGGGGCCTACAGAGAAGGCTCTAGAACAGGAGTTAGCAAACTCTTCCCAGAAAAGTCCAGAAAGGAAACATTCTAAGTTCGGTGGGACACATAGTCTCTGTCACAACACTCCACTCCGCTGACATAGCACGAAGTGTCCACAGATAATAATAAACAAATGGGTATAGCTGTGTCCCAACAGAATTTTATTTATTTAAAAGAAAAAACAAAAGGGAAAAAGAAAAAGAAAGCAATGGAGTGGATAATTCTGCAGCTAAAACAGCCTGGCTGTTAGAACAGCCAGGGGAAGTGTTCTGAGTCTCTTGACGCCTTTTCTAGGGCAGAGATGGCAGGCCTCGAGGTGAAATCTCCATCTACCCACATGGAAAAGGCAAACACCATTAGGGGTGGGTGGTATTTCTGACATTCTCACTGCAACTTTCTTTAGGAGAGGAGACCTCAAGCAGATGCAATGGGCATACACGGCTGTGCTCCTCCCGTGACTCCGGCCAGACTACGGAAAGGGCTCCCTTGGCTGGCGGCCCTTCTTTATGTCTCCACGTACTAATACAGGACAAGAACTGGAGGGTCAGGCCCCACTGAGGAATCTCCCCTCACCTTCTATGTAAACAAATATTGATTAAATATGGTTACGTTCAGAGGCTAGCAGGAAGTGTAGTGTTTAAGGCAACTGGATCCCACATGCCAACTACACGGTTCAAGTCCCAGACCTGGGGGCTTGAGGAACATGCCAGGTAAGTGTGCTTACATCCCCCAAATCCCAAGAAAACAGTGGAGGAAAAGGGATTATGGTATGGTCATCTCCCCAGAGGTAATATCTCACTTTCTCTGTGTCTCTTCCCACGGACTACACATGCCCTGTAGTAAAAAAAAATTAAAAAGGCTAAATTCAATAATTGTAAAACAATGGAACGGACCTAATGCCACAAGTACCCTTAAAAATAGTTTAAATGGGCCAGAGGTGGCATGGAGGTTAAGGTGCTAGGTCCCACATGGCCAGTTGCACAATTGAAGTCCTGGACCTAGTGGCTTGGAAATTACATGGGGAGGATTTGGGTATATACCCAAAATCCTGCAAGGAGAACGGAGAAGGGATTGCAGTGTGGTCATTCCCCCTAAGGGGTGATTTCTCACTTTGTCGCTCTCTCTCTGGCAAGCACACACACCCTATAGCAAAAACAAAAACAAAACAAAAAGATAAATTTTGTTATATATACTTATCACAATTATAACAATTTTTGTCTCTTTTAAGGCAAAATATTGATAGCCCCAGGGGACCAAAAAAAGGGGGGTAAATTGAAGAAGAATTGGTTATTAATGAGTTCTGAATGGCATAAACAAACATCCTCCATTTTCCCAAATGGTAAGTTAAGAAACACAGGAAGTTCTGGCCCTCAAACAAGGCCAGGAACCAAGTTCATCACACACGTGGTCTTTACTGAAGCCTTTACGTTCTGAACATGTCCCTCCGTGGAAGCTCAAGTCGAAGCTGGACCATAACACGCGGGGTTACTACAATGAGGACTCTCAGTAAAGCTGTCACAGGATGACAGAGGTTTGTGCTGAAAAGGACCTTGAAGATACACTAACCAGCAGCTCTCCACCGTCCCCGGCTGCATCAGGCATGATGGATGGCACCCACACGCGTGAGGGATGACACAGAATCCGAAGCCATGCTTTGCTCACTCCATTTCCTTCTTGGCCGCTCAAGCAAGGATCTCAGAAGGTTAGCAAAGATGGCATTATTCTATGAGTAACCTTGAATCCGCGAACAGCTTTCTTCTGAAGTAAGGCCTTAGTGAACTTGAGCGTCCTTATGTGCACACGTGCACACGCATACACACACACAATAGCGTCAGTGAGAGCTGGCGTGTCATCTGATCTAACTACAATTTCTAAAATATCCAAAGTTAAATAAAATAAGTATTAACAAAAAACGTCGGGGAGCTGGCAGGTGGCATGGTGGTTAAGGGTGCTGGACTCCCACATGGCGACCGCAGTTGAAGTCCAGACCTGGCCGCTTGCTTTCTCACTTTCCCTCTCTCTCTTTCTCTCTCTGGTCGAATTAAAATAAATAAAGTTAAATAAAGTAATTCTTAAAAAAACTCATTAAAATAAGGGACCATCAGGTGACATGGTGGAAAAACCACTAGATACTCCCACATGGCTGATCCCGGTTCGAGTCCTGAACTTGGTGGCTTGCTTTCTCACTTTCCCTCTCTCTCTTTCTCTCTCTGGTCGAATTAAAATAAATAAATGAATGAATAAATTTAAATAATTATTTTAAATAAATAAATAAAATACCCTAAGTGGCTGATAAATATTACATTCTGTGCTTTTAACTCAGACCACATAGACAAGGGGACCTTAACACCCCTAGAGTCCACATAGGCCTTCGTAAACTGAGTCAGAACTTGGAAATGGTCCATGAGGACTAGTTTTATAAACCCAAGGAAATAAAAGAAAAACAGAACAGCTACATTCTCTATGCATGCACTTAACATTAAGTCAGGCTACCCTAAGACCACAGGCCAGCTTTAAAAACTCAGAAAACTGACTAGGTAACATGAACACAGCACAATATAGGTGCAGAAAACCCTCTGAAATAATGTTTAGTTGTTTCTGACGAGAAGCATCTATTTAGTACCCAACTGTGCAACATACAAGCCTATGCCTAATCTTGTCACATCTCCAACACATCAAAAATCAAAGAGAATGGGGGGACTCCCATATTATTAGAACTCCAAGTAGAGGGGCCAGCAGGTGGCATGGTGGTTAAGACGCTTGACTCCCACATGGCCAACCACGGTTTGAGTCCCGAACCTGGAGGCTTGCTTTCCTACTTTCTCTTTCTCTCTCATCAAATTAAACAAATAATAATGATAATAAATGAAATAAAAACAATTCTTTAAAAAAAAGAAGGAAATCCAACCAGAGACTATAACCACCATTTCTTTTTGTTTTTAAGACAGTCCTAACACGAGCTCAGGAGTCACCCTGGCATTGCACGGCCGAAGGCGTTCACAGGTGTCAGTGATAAAAGGGTGGTCTCACCAGCTAAGGGAGAAACCCAGCCAGCATGAAGCCAAGCATCGGTTTCTCCATGATTTTTCAGACAAAACTACACTCCTGTTCACTGTGCAGCTCCAAGAGGACATGGCAGCAGGCAGCATTTCCCAAACTTCCTGACCACGGCACCTTTCTGGCATTAAACCTCATGTACTAGTCTTCCATGGAACCCACTTTGGGAAAGGTCATAACAAAAAAACCATATCCAGGGCCAGCAGGGAGCATGGCAGTTAAGGCACTGGATCCCATGTGGCCAATTGCATGGATCGAATCCCAGACCCAGTGGCTTAAGGAACATGCTGGATACGTGTGTGCCCAAAATACTGAAAGGAGAATAAAGAGAAGGAATTACAGCATGGCCATCCCCCTGGAGAGGGATTTCTTACTTCCCCTCTCTGTCTCCTTCCAGCAAGCACATATATACCCCATGGTAAAAAATCTAAAAATTAAAGAAAAAATAATCTACCCAACACAAGACCTGATCTCCCAATATATGCAAATATGTGAACCCAGAGCTCTGATTTTTTTTTTTTTGAGAGGTTTTTGCTATAGGGCACATGCGCTCGCCAGACAGACAGAGAGACAGAAAGCAAGAAATCACCCCCCAGGGGGGATGGTCACGCCGCAATCCCTTCTCCTCCATTCTCCTCTTGGGATCTTGGGCAAGCATGCACACGCGCCCGGCGTGAGTTTTAAGCCACTGAGTCTGGGACGCGAACCGCGGTCGACTACATGGGAGTCCAGCGACATAGCCATTACGCTAACTGCTGATCCCCAGAGCTCTGAATTTTAATGTCAAGTTTTGCTAGTTTCCTAGAAGGATGCCATCTAAATAGGATGACTACCAGGGCCCTCCTGATCCACCACCACATGTCCAAGGCCTTACCAGCCACTCATGGTAAGTTAAGTGTAAAGTGATTCACGTTAAATAAGCATAAATCTTCAGTTTCTCAGTCATGCTAACCCCATTTCAAGTGCCCAATAAGGACGCATGGCTACTGGCCACGGGCACTGGACGGCACCCCATAGATCATTTGCTTTCTACAGAAGGTTCTATGGGAAGGTCCAGCACTAGAATACACACCCCCTCTGTCCAGGGGTTTTCTAGTGTATCTGCAGCTACAATCAGAATAGTGGGGTTTTTTTGGTTTTTTGGTTTATTTATCCTTTAAGAATTATTTGTTTATTTAATTCTATTTGTTGTTGTTGTTATTATTATTATTATTATTAATTTGACCAGAGAGAAAGAGAGAGAGAAAGGGTAAGTGAAAAAGCAAGCCACCAGGTCCAGGACTTGAACCATAGTCAACCATGTGGGAATCCAGCACCTCAACCATAATGCTACCTACCCATCCCACAGGATGATGTTCTGAACACAAAATTTTTTAATAAACAGCTATTGAATGCTAGCAGAAAATAAAAGATGAGGACTAAGACGTGCCCTTATTTGCAGTTCTCCACCCCAGCTCCTGTCCTCTCATTCTCTGGTGACCAACCATGTGACATTCCCCAAGCATGAATCTGGCACTAATTCCAGGAGGTCAATAATGAATACACTGTGAGTATTTATTTATTCTAGACATTGATCAAATTCTGCCCAAAAGGCTAAAGTATATACACGTTGATCCACTGATACTGGGGTCAATTCAGAGGCCCTACATTCCAGAGCTCCTCAAAACACATCAGTAAGCAAAAACCAATGGGGGTGTTTTATACAACTTCCTACCTGCATAGTTCCCCAATTCTAAAGTAACACAAAACGTTTCTTCTTCATTTGTCTTCCTGACTGGGTGACGCGGCAGGTGTGGAGTGAGTGAGTGGCCAGCCCACTGCCTCTAAAAACACAGAGGTCAAGGGTAACGATAGGTTCATGACAAGCACTGTGACGCTGTGTTCTCAAGAGCAGAACAGAAGGAACATTTCTTACACGGTTTTGCACATACCATGCCTCCCCCTAAATTGACTCAGTCTTTCCCCACTGACCCCCAGAAGGATCATTTTCCGCAGTCAAGGGCTCGCTGAGTACGTTAACCAGTACAATAAAAATGTAAATGTTTGTTCTACTCAATACTCTTAAAGACTGAAGTGGACACTTACTCAATCACCTTGTCCCTCTAATATAAAAGCTCTATAAATGCGTGATTAATTACTTCTCGGGCACCTGTTCATCTCCCTTGCCCTTTCCAATTAACGAAACCAGAATCAGCAGGTTTTCTTGTTCTTGCCCAAAAAAAGACAAATGGTGTTGATTCATCAACCCGGCCCCTTTCTTTTAGAAAATGGCCGATTATCTCTTTTTGCATCTTTACCTGTTCTATTGAATAAATGTGTCATATAGTTTTTTAAATTCATTATAGGATATGTGCACTTACAGAAGAGAGAGAAAGAGAAAGTGAGAAAGTGTCGCTGGACTCCCGTGTAGTCAGTCGACCGCGGTTCAAGTCCTGAACCCAGTGGCTTAAACTCACACTGGGCGCGTGTGCGTGCGTGCCCAAGATCCCAAGAGGAGAATGGAGGAGAAGGGATTGCGGCATGGCCATCCCCCCTGGGGGTTGATTTCTCACTTTCTGTCTCTCTGTCTCTCTGTGTCTTTCTGGTGAGTGCACGCGCCCTATAGCAAAAAAAAAAAAAAAAAAAAAGCATAGCTAAATATATGTTGTCTATATAAATGTTGCCAGTATCTTTCTTGCTCTCATATTTAGATTTCCAAAAATCTACTTAGAATCTTCACAAAAGCACTGTCCCCTTGCGTGACTACTTCCCCTGTGCACATCCATAATGTGACTGCAGGAAGGTCACCAAGGCGCTGGAGAGTAAGAGAAGACGAAGTCAGTGTCACCACAGGCAAGGGGTTCAGCACCCCCTGGTACCTACAGGCCCCAGAGGAAGTGACCGGACAGTGACAGCACCCACGTGAGGCAGGACCAAGGGATACAAGTGCCGAACTCCACATGGAGTCCTAACCAGATGGGCCGTAATTCAGTCTTCACAAAGCTAAGGGGATTATCCCATTTTATGAAAAGAATGAATTCTTACGTCTTGACTGTAGAGAAAAAAGCAAACTGAAGAGTTCCCACTGGGCCAGCTCTCCTAGTGCAGTGGTTAACCAAGTGCATGGGGAGCTAGGTCCCACGTAACCAACAGCAGTTCGAGTCCCAGTCTCAGTGACTTGATCAAACATGCCAGGCATGTATGTGTGTGCCCCAAAACCCTGACGGGCTAGAGAAATGGAGGAAGAGGAATTCTGACATGACCATGCCCCATTGGGGGTGCTTTCTCTCTCTCTTTCTCTAGCAAGCACATACTCTCTCTGGCAATTAAAATAAATAAATAAATAAATAAATAAATAAATAAATAAATGTGTGTGGAGGGCAGATCCTGTTCATTACATGGTAGGTGGCTTAGGACACCTGGCTGCAGACAAGCACAACACAGATAAATAGGTAAGAAATGAAGGACAGAATCCTCAGCCTCCTACCCTCTAGGAAGCTGTATTTATAACCAAACAACTAGCCGTTGTGATGTGAAGCCCCTCTGAAGGTACGAACAGAACCATATGCTGATGAGAGTCAACCATTGGTATGTCCAAACGGAAACTCCTGCCTGGACTAAGGCACACTCTGCCATGCAGTAGGACTACTGCATTCAATAAACAGCATAAAAATAAGTATAAAATTGGGGGGAACCAGCAGTTAGCGTAATGGCTATGTCGCTGGACTCCCACGTAGTCGACCGCGGTTCGTGTCCCGGACCCGGTGGCTTAAAACTCACGCCGGGCGCGTGTGCGTACGTGCCCAAGATCCCGAGAGGAGAATGGAGGAGAAGGGATTGC
>NW_006160137.1:1813951-1819657 GCF_000334495.1 Tupaia belangeri chinensis
TCTCTCTCTCTGGTGAGTGCACGTGCCCTAGAGCAAAAATCTCTAAGTAAATAAATAAATAAATAATAAGTATAAAATAAATATAAACTTAAAGACTATATTCTAAATGTTTGAGCTAATTTAGAGAATAGGTATTTAAGTCCTGGGTCACTTTATGAACACTTGGCGAGGTCTATAACATTTAAGAAAATCTTTTCTCCTACATGGCTATGTCTCATCTGTAATTTCTCAAGAGCTGTTGAAATACGGAGGGTGACTTTAGTTATGGTGTTTGAAAAACACATCATTTAAATCTGTGATTACAGTTTAAGATGTTAAAGAATTTTGATTAAATTTGTAAATGGTATTAATAGCTTTAGCAATTTAATTTGTTAAATTTAGAAGCTAAGTGAGATCAATCAATGATTGAGGAAAACCATTATTAAACATGAAAGTTACTAGTATGTAAATAAAAGTATACCCATAAATTGAGGTTAAGGTTTAATAAATTGTGTAGTAATTGAAGAAGAACAGTGAGCTAAAATCTTCTTTTTCAGGCATAAAAGTCCTCCACAATTATTAAAAACACACTGATAATTCACTTAACCTTTATCCTATTATTTTAAACCTTATTTTTGGCTTTAAAAAAAATAGTAATGGGGGACCAGCAGATGTGGTAATGATTATGTCACTGGACTCCCATAAAGTCAACCGTGGTTCGAGTCCCAGACCCAGCAGCTTCAAACTCATGCCGGGCACGTGTGTGTGCATGCCCAAGATCCTGAGAGGAGAAAGGATTGCAGAGTGGCCAGCCCCCTTCTCCACCCGGGGGTGATTTTTCACTTTCTGTCTCTCTGTCTCTCCAGCAAACCCACACAACCTATAGCAAAAATCTCTCTCTTAAAAATAAAAATAAAAATAGTAATAGGCGACAGCAGATGGTGTAGTGGTTACATCACTGGACTCCCACATGGCTGACCACGGTTCGAGTCCTGGACCCAGTGGCTTGAAAATCATGCCAGGCACATGTGCGAGGATGCATGCCCAAGATCCCAGGGGAAGAATGGAGGAGAAATGATTGCAGTGTGGCCATCCCTCAGGGGGACTGATTTCTCACTTTCCCTCTTACTGTCTGTCTGTCTGTCTCTCCTCAGTGAGCACACGTGTCCTAAGGCAAAATCCCCTCAAAAAAATAAATAAATAAATAAGGAAGAAAGAAATGGTAATAATGACAAAGTTAAACAGAATCTCCTGAAAAAATAAAATAAGCCCTGTGAGGAGACTCACGCTGAAGATGTTTCATCTGAAGTTTGGGGAATGGAAGTCACTGCAGGAAGGACAAGCGTTACGGAGATGGCAGGGCAGCCATCATGGGCACCACTGTCACTAAACAGGGACCAAGTCAAGGTGAGCAAGTCACTGCGGCTGGGTGACCATGCCTGGCAGGACGGGAGGCAGAGACAGCACATGGAATGGACCAGCCAAGACCACGACCACAGGGGTCTGCACACCTGCTTCGCCCTATGGAATACTGTCCTGCCGTATTCTGAATATCCCCAGAAATGATCTACAGTGATGTTTCTAGATGTCCAGATGGTTTTTATTTGTTTATTTTTTAGTTTGCAATACAGTAAGGATTCTTGCTAGACAGAGAGAGAGAGAGAGATGTAGAAAGAGACAGAAAGTGAGAAATCCCTAGGAGGATGGCCATGCTGCAATCCCTTCTCCTCCATTCTCCTCTCGAGGATTTGGGCACACTCACACACACACTTGGAGTAATTTCCAAGCTGCTGCGTCTGGGATTTGAACCACAAAGTTGGCCGTATGGGCTTAACCTCCTCCACTGCATCTGCTGGCTCCTCCACTCAATACTCTCAAAGTGAAATCACTTGGTTTTTAATTGATAGCAACTAATGATGGAAAACATTTCCATAAGCAAAACAAAACACAGACGCAGGCTACAAATGGCCCATCCATCCAGAACCCACTGTGACTCCTGATCTGCAAGGCAAACTCAAACCACCTAGCAGAGACCTGAGAGCTGAAGTCCTGCCTACTAACCGCATCCCAGCCACACCCTATGCCAGACACCCTGCAATACCTGAAGATGATTCTGGCCCAGACTGAGCTCTGGCTCTGTCCTACCCACCAGGCAAGACCACCTGCTTCATTAACTCCATCCTCCCACCCACAGGTAGATTCAACCACTCCCTGCTCTGCCTCTTACACAGATTTCTATCATGATCTTTGTCATTATAAGGCTTTAGTATCTGTGTAAATAAGTCTGACACATCAACTGCATTTAGCTTTGCACTTGGCAGAGAAAAAGACCAAGCTAAACTACAGATGATTTCAGTAGGACTCCCTCACTGCAAAAAACAGAAACCAATTGGAGATTGTTTGAGCAAACATAGGGTGACTTACTGAAGGAGCTCAAGCCATCTCACAGAAGCTGAGAGATGGCCAGGCCTTAGGAAAGAAGGCAGTGAAGAACAGGAAATCCAACCAACAGACAGGAAGTATCCTCCGTGTATGTGTGTGTGTGTGTGTGTGTGTGTGTGTGTGTGTGTGTGATGCCAAGCACTGTTTTTCAAGAAAGAACGTGATTATTCGAGCTCCCAGGATGGCACCTTCTACAGCTCCAAGAACGTGCTCACTCTGATTAGCTGTCACTCTGATTCGAATTTCTAAGACAGGATGTGATTAGCCTGTTCTGTCCAATCATATCACAGGAGAATGAACATGGTTACTAAGGGCCCCTGGGAGACAGTTCTCGGAGAAGGAGGAATGGCTTCCAGATTGTGTCTGCAACACTGTTTGCTGAGTCAACAGCAATCACCATCCGAGGCTGAGGGAATTCAATATAACACGGGCAGAGCAGGTCAGCCCATCAAACGAGGCTGCCCAGGAAGCCGAGGACCAAGCTAGCTTTTATCGTAGGATAATGGCCCCCACAGTGCAGATGGCGAGTCATGAAGGTGTGGCCAAGGTAATGCATTTCAGCGATTGTAACTACCGTCCACTTGATTCCAAAGAGAAGTCCAACTTCCTGCGCATCCCGGAAGAGCAGAATGATGACTGTGAGTTCTGAATGGAAGCTATCTTCGGTGACTCGAGATGCACATGTAAAGGATTTTAAAAGTGGAAGGTGGAAAAAAATAACCTATAGCGATAGAAAAAGAGTAGCAGTTGCTGGTAGTTAGGAGGGGGAAAGGGAAGGATAAATAAATAGGTGAAGCACAGGGAATTTTCTGGGTGGTGAAATAGTTTCATACACTATCATGCTAGATATAGGGCCTGCATTTGTTAAAAACCATAGACGGGCCAGCAGGTGGGGCAGTGGTTAAGGTGCTGGACTCCCACATACAGTGGACAACGGTTCAAGTCCAGACGTGGCAACTTACTTTCTCACTTTCTCTCTTTCTCTGTCTATCTCTGGTCAAAATTTTAAAAAATAATAGTAACAAATAAATAATTCTTTAAAAAAAAATAAAAGACAAGGGACCAGCAAATCGCTGGAATCCCACATGGCCAACTGTGGTTCGAGTCCCGGACCTGGTGACTTGAAACTCACACTGGCTGCATGTGAGTGTGTGCCAAAAATGCCCAGGAGAGAATGGAGGAGAAGGGACTGTGGTATGGCATGTACCCCAGGGGGATGTGACTTCTTGCTTTCTGTCGCTCTGTCCCCTCTCTCTCTGGCGAGTGTGGGATATAATTTCTTGCTTTTTCTCCCTCTGTCCTCTCTCTCTCCATCGAGGGTACATACCCTACTGCAAAAGTCTCTATTTTAAAAAAACATAAACAAGTACAAAATATAGGAAAACTTTTATGATGTATGCAAATTTTAAAAACAAAAGAACTTAGGAGACTGGGAGAATCCCAGGAAAGAATAGAGTCTATTTTTAGAGAATCTAACTCTGTTACGAATATATGAAACAACCTCACTCATTAATCTCTCTGTGTTTCAGTCTCTCTGTCTTGTAAATACCTATGTCCCAGAATTGTTGTGGGGGTTAATTAGAGAAAACATCTGTAAAGCATTTAAAGTTCTTGAAGAAAGCACTCTATACATATAAAATAATATCAATTAAAGTGGGTTTATTTGTGAAAAAAGAGCGGGAGGAGGAGGAAAGCGTGCTGATCTAAGTAACTCAATGAGTGGAATGGAGTCTATAAGACTAAAAGCAAAATGGAAACTGCATTTCAGTTGTACTCTAGGGCCAGGGGTTGGGACAGACCCCACATGGCCAATTGCATAGTTCAGGTCCTAGATCTGGCACCTTGAAAAACCCAACGGGAGCATGTGTGTGCGTGCCCAAAATCCCGAGAGGAGAATGGAGAAGAGATGGTGGTGTGGCCATCGCCCCTGGGAGGTGATTTCTCGCTCTCCGTCTCTCTTTCCTTCTCTGTCTCTCTCCACTAAGTGTACACACCTTACGGCAAATTAAAAAAGAAACAAAACAAAGGAGGTGTTCTCTGGCTGACCGAGTTCTCTCCCATGGGGTGGGGATTCACGACTCTGATCCCATTATACATGTACACCGCAATGGATAGAGTCGGTGGATGGAAGGCAGACGCAGGAGCCAAGCTTCTCACGGCTGGAGTGGGCCTTTCCACTCCAGCACTGAGACCAGTAAAGACCAGGCTAGATCGACCCAAGTGGTAATTAATTAGAGCTGGAAACACAGGTATGTCAGATACGGGTTCAACCAAGTTAAACTCAATACACACACAGCTGGCCGGTTACACATTAAAACATACATACATTTTCCCTTCTGTTAGACGAGAGGACCTAAAAGAAATGACACCCCCATGGCAACAAGCATACCGAATGGCCAGATCTTTTTTTTTTTTTTTTCCCTCTTTTTTTGCTAGAAGGTATAGCACTTGGCAGGGAGAAACACAGAGGGGGAGGGAAAGGAGAAAGCACTCCCAGGAGGGAATGGTCATGCCACAATCCCTTCTCCTCCACCCCTTCCTCTTTTCAGGATTTCAGTATACTTCAGTATAGGTTGGGCATAGGGACTTGCTTTCTTAGAGTACAGTAGGAAAAGGGCAGAGGTGGGGAGAGGGTAAGTCTATGGTGGAGAAACCTAGCCAGGTGGTTAATAGCCACAGCAACGGCCATGAATCACGCAGGTCATACATGTCCTTGACAGGATGTGACGAAACAGCACTTCATCTCTGTGCTCCTTCGCCCCAGACCCGTAACGCCAGCCTAATCATGAGAAACGCATGAGACCAATTCCACTAAGGGGTACCCTTAAAACTGTCAAGATCATCAAACACAAGGGAAGTCTGAAAGTGCATGGCGTAGAGGCGCCCGAGGAGGCACAGCAACTAAACCTCATACGGTGGCCCAGACAGGAAAGGGACCCTGGATAAAAACAAGAGGAGTCCGAATAGACTGTACGCTGTAACCATGAGGTGTCATTGTTGGCTCATTCACTGTCACAACTGTGGGGCCGGCAGGTGGCATGGGGGTTAAGGGCGCTGGACTCCCACATGGCCCACCACAGTTCGAGTCCTGGACCTGAGGGCTTGCTTTCTAACTTGCCGTCTCTCTGGATCTCTCTCACTTCGCTGTCCTTCTCTGGTCAAATTTCAATAAATAAATAAATAAAGGCACAACTGTACTACATTAATTCAAGATGTTAATGATGGGGGAACTGGGAGGTGGGGAGAATGCTCTGTCATATCCGCTTGATTTTTCTATAAACCTGC
>NW_006160137.1:1819727-1837042 GCF_000334495.1 Tupaia belangeri chinensis
TTTTTTTGCTAGAAGGTATAGCACTTGGCAGGGAGAAACACAGAGGGGGAGGGAAAGGAGAAAGCACTCCCAGGAGGGAATGGTCATGCCACAATCCCTTCTCCTCCACCCCTTCCTCTTTTCAGGATTTCAGTATACTTCAGTATAGGTTGGGCATAGGGACTTGCTTTCTTAGAGTACAGTAGGAAAAGGGCAGAGGTGGGGAGAGGGTAAGTCTATGGTGGAGAAACCTAGCCAGGTGGTTAATAGCCACAGCAACGGCCATGAATCACGCAGGTCATACATGTCCTTGACAGGATGTGATGAAACAGCACTTCATCTCTGTGCTCCTTCGCCCCAGACCCGTAACGCCAGCCTAATCATGAGAAACGCATGAGACCAATTCCACTAAGGGGTACCCTTAAAACTGTCAAGATCATCAAACACAAGGGAAGTCTGAAAGTGCATGGCGTAGAGGCGCCCGAGGAGGCACAGCAACTAAACCTCATACGGTGGCCCAGACAGGAAAGGGACCCTGGATAAAAACAAGAGGAGTCCGAATAGACTGTACGCTGTAACCATGAGGTGTCATTGTTGGCTCATTCACTGTCACAACTGTGGGGCCGGCAGGTGGCATGGGGGTTAAGGGCGCTGGACTCCCACATGGCCCACCACAGTTCGAGTCCTGGACCTGAGGGCTTGCTTTCTCACTTGCCGTCTCTCTGGATCTCTCTCACTTCGCTGTCCTTCTCTGGTCAAATTTCAATAAATAAATAAATAAAGGCACAACTGTACTACATTAATTCAAGATGTTAATGATGGGGGAACTGGGAGGTGGGGAGAATGCTCCATCCTATCTGCTTGATTTTTCTATAAACCTGAAACTACCATAAAATAAAGTCCATTCATTCTTTTTAATATTCATTCTTTTTTAAAAAATTTTAAGAGGTTTTTGCAATAGGGTGTGTGCGCTCGCCGAAAAGACAGAGAGAATCAGAGAGACAGAAAGTGAGAAATCACCCCCCAGGGGGGATGGTCACACCGCAGTCCTTTCCCCTCCATTCTCCTCTCGGGATCTTGCACATGCATGCACACATGTCCGGCGTGAATTTAATCCACCAGGTCCGGGACTCGAACCATGGTTGACTACATAGGAGTCCAGCAACATAGCCATTATGCCAACCGCTGGTCCCAATATTCACTCGTATGAAAGTGAAAGGAAAGGGAAGAATGGCAGGACAAGAACTTAGGGTTGTTCATTTTCAAAGAGAGCTACAGCGATATCCAGCCCCTGACTGGCTCCTTGCGTGGTTCTGCCTTGTTAGGGTGAATTTTTCTTTCTAAGTACTTTTTTTTTTTTACTTATTTATTTTTTACTTTTTAAAAAATTTTGCCAGAAGGTGTATGTGCTCAAAAACAGAGAGAGTGAAAAGCACCCCCCCACAGCCCCATGGGCAATAGCCACACCACAATTCCTTCTCCTCTCTCTCCCCCTCCTTTTGGGGTTTTGACACACACATGCCCAGCGTGTTTCTCAAGCTGCCAGATCCAGGCCTTGAACTCTGTAGTCAACCATGTGGGATCCAGCCGCCTTGCCCACCACACCACGGGCTGGTCCACTGAGTAGGATTCCTCACCCTGCACTTCTCAACAACCTGGGCAAACCCCCTCCACTCTAAGGTGAAGTTGCTAGCTGGCACTCAGCGGCAAGAACCTTCTAGAGCATGAGCCAAATGCTATCTTGGAGTACTTGCAGGAATTTCCTGACATTTCAAACAGTGGATGTGAGAGTTTCATGAGGTTTTTAAAATCATTTGCGGCTTTAATGGAGCAACCAAAAAGAGAGCAGAGAAGATTCATCAGAACACTTCACAAAGAAAGGACACGGGGCAAGGGCCGGGACCGAACCACATTCTCCAAGTATCTGAGCCCGTTTCCCAGGGTAACCACACTCTAACTGACAGTCAAGGCAAGGAGCCAGGCCCTACAAAAGGCAGGCCATGCGGACCTGGAGAGGGGTGGGGGGCTGGGCCACCGTCCTGGGTAATTAAGGCTGTCCCTGGCTAACACCTTGCTGTCATCCCCGGCTCTCCCTCCCACGGTCCAGTTTCGGTCCCATCACCGTGTGCAGCCGGCCACTGATCAGAGTGCACATGTCACTTTGTAAGGCAGTAACTAAATAAACACAGTCATTAAAATGAAAAGAGACTGGAGAGTTATGAGGAGGAAATAAATGCATCAGGTCAAGTAAAAACTACCTGATTTTCTCCTTGTATTCTTACTATTATTCAAGTGTATTTATCCTTCTCCTCCATGAGGGACAGACAGAGGTGAGACCCGGAGCTGCAACCCGCTCCCGCCTCAGCCAGCCCCAAATTAGGAGCACGCGTGTGCCCAGACTCCAGATGGGAACTGGAACGTTCTCGTGGGAGAGCCTCATAGAGACGGCGTTTTCCTGCTGGGCCACCCATCAGCCTCCTTCTTGTATTTTTAAAAGCTACATCAGTCAGCAGGTGGCATGGTGGTTAAGGTGCTGGATCCCGTATGGCCAACTCTACAGTTCAAATCCCAGACTGGCCAGCTTGAAAAACACACTGGGCGGGGACCAGCAGTTAGCATAATGGCTATGTCACTGGACTCCCATGTAGTCGACCGCGGTTTGAGTCCGGGACCCGGTGGCTTAAAACTCACACCAGGCATGTGCGCGTGTGTGCCCAAGATCCTGAAAGGAGAATGGAGGAGAAGGGACTGCGGGGTAGTCATCCCCCCTGGGGTGTGATTTCTCGCTTTCTGTCTCTCTGTCTCTCTCTGGCTGTCTGGCGAGTGCATGTACCCTATAGCAAAAACCTCTCCAAAAAAAAACAAACAAACAAAAACACTGGGTGCACATGTGTGCATGCCCCAAATCCCACGGGGACAAGGGGACAATGAAAGAGAAGGGACTGTGTGTGGTTATTCCCTCTTGGGGGGGGGGGTTGAGTCCTCACTTTCCCTCTTCTCCATCTCTCTCTCTCTCTCAGGTGAATGCAAATCCTCTGTAAGGGTGGAAAAAAAAAGAAAGAAAAACCTTTAAAAAAGCTACATATAGGGACCAGCAGATGGCATAATGGTTACGTCACTAGACTCCCCACACAGTCAACCATTGTTTAAGTCCTGGATCTGGCGGCTTAAAACTCACGCCAGGCACATGTGTGTGCATGCCCATAATCCGGAGAGGACACTGGAGGGGAAGGGATGGCAACATAGCCATCCCCCTCTCCCTGCCCAGGACCTTCTCACTTTCCCTCTGCCTCTCTCGGTCTCTGGTGAACACACGTGCCCTCTAGCAGATTTTAAAAATAAGAAGAGGGAGCCAGCAGTTAGCGTAATGGCTATGTCGCTGGACTCCCACGTAGTCGACCGCGGTTCGTGTCCCGGACCCAGTGGCTTAAAACTCACGCCGGGTGCGTGTGCGTGCGTGCCCAAGATCCCGAGAGGAGAATGGAGGAGAAGGGATTGCGGCGTGACTATCCCCCCTGGGGGGTGATTTCTCGCTTTCTGTCTCTATGTCTCTCTCTGTCTGTCTGGCGAGCGCACGCGCCCTACAGTGAAAATCTCCAAAAAAAATAAAATTAAATAAGAGAAAAAGCGTTGTGTCAATGAAAGAGGTCGGGGAAGGGAAGGGGCCACCAAAATAAATTAGTACTTTAATTCCATCTTTCCATGAACTTTATTTTTTTTTTGGAGAGGTTTTTGCTATAGGGCGCGTGCGCTCGCCAGACAGAGAGAGAGAGACATAGAGACAGAAAGCAAGAAATCACCCCCCAGGGGGGGATGGCCACGCCGTAATCCCTTCTCCTCCGTTTTCCTCTCAAGATCTTGGGCATGCGCACACACACACGCCCAGCATGAGTTTTAAGCCACCGGGTCCGGGACTCGAACCATGGTCGACTACATGGGAGTCCAGCGACACATAACTGCTGGTCCCTACATGAACTTTTTGAAGTCCCCACATACTCATTATAAAAGTTGAATTTGAGGACCAGCTCCGTAGTGCAGTGGTCAAGCACTGTGCATAGAAAGCTGAATCTCGGGACCAGCAGTTAGCGTAATGGCTGTGTCGCTGGACTCCCACGTAGTCAGTCGACTGCGGTTTGCGTTCCGGACTCGGTGGCTTAAACTCACGCCGGGCGCATGTGTGTGCATGCCCAAGATCCCGAGAGGAGAATAGAGGAGAAGGGATTGTGGCGTGGCCATCCCCCCTGGGGGGTGATTTCTCACTTTCTGTCTTTCTGGCGTGTGCACGTGCCCTATAGCAAAAACCTCTCAAAGAAAAAAAGAAAGAAAGAAAGCTGAATCTCACTTAAGTGACCGCAGTTGGAATCCAAGTCCTGAGGTCTTGAAAAACGCACTGTGTGCACGTGTGGGCCCAGAATCCTGAAAACAGGAAGAAATGAAGAAAGAGGATTGCAGCGTGACCATGCCCCACTGGAAGGTTGTCATATAGGTAAAGAATAAGAAGTTGTTAAAAAAAAAAAAAAAAAAGCCCCAGAAGGCTAGGCTACAGGGACAGAACGAGGAACAGGAAAGGAAAGAAAATTAAACAGCAATGCTAATCAGTAGAAATAAAGTCATTAAACTCCCAAGGGTTGCGTTCGGTTACTTACATTTTTAACAATAGCCTTCTACTGCTAAAACACAAAACCTTTCCGAAAAAAAAAAACTGAGAATTGCAGCTGTTATTTAAAACAGCACAGAAAATGAGCACTTGGTCCTGACAAAACTTTAAGACAGAGATGTTGATTTTTTTAAAAACAGGCCGCACGTCAGTAAAACATCCTGTCCATTTGGTATCTTAACCTGCCTGGGGGTGGGGGAGAAATCAACTAATTGAGAGTTTTGAGAATGACTCATGCACCAAGGTGACTTTTAAGTGTATCTGCACGCCCCGGAGCCCCAGACAGTAGCTGTTCTGTGAGCCACTGTCCCCTGGCCCCTGTACCCTGCTCCCGATTCAGAGAACACAGCCCCTATGAACACCTGTGGATGAGATCGAGGGCATCAAGAATGCTCGTTTCCTCCCCTTTAACCTCATCTGGACTACACGTTGAATTTGAAGCTGCCAAAAAGTGCATAAAAGGCATAAATAAAAATATCACTACCCAAAGCCAATCTAGGATCATGTCTGTATTTCTGAAATATTGGTAGCTCTTGCTAAAAGTGCGGAGTTGCGCGAGAACATCACAGAGACATTAACCGGACTGATCCATTCCCAAGCTTGCATTTCCTTCACGTTCAGCAAGGACTAGAAAGAACTCTGTCGAAAGATGGGTCATAAGTCATTGCTACAGGCACGAAAACGCATCTGGTAATACTCCATTCTTGGGAGAAAAAAAAAAAGAGAGAGAGAGAGCGAGAGATGCTTTTCTAACATCATAAAATAGATCTCAACAGGAAAGTCAGCGGCATGCTTAAGAGAAATTCCAATCAGAAACAAAATAAGAATGTCGTCTGTCATCGGTACTTTTTACTTGAATCTGAAGATTCCAGACAATGTAATTAGACAAGAAAACAAATTACTATTGGGTTGTTGGAAAAGCATGCATAAAAAACATAGAAGAAACATGTCATGACTTTTCCAACACCCCGATAATACAAAATTAGCATAAAAAGTAAGCAACTTTGGGCCAGCCAGGTGGTGTGGTGATTAAGATGGCTGGATCCCACATGGCTGACCCCATGGTTCAAATTCTGGACCAGGTGACTTGAAAAAAACGCCAGCCATGTATGTGTGTGCGTGCAAAATCCTGAAAGGAGCATGAAAGAGAAGGGATTGTGGCATGGCTATCCCCAGGGGGCTGATTTCTCGCTTTCTGTCTCTCTGTCTCTGTCTCTCCAGGGAGTACATGTGCCTTGTAGCAAACCATCTCTCAAAAAAAAAAAAAAAAAGAAAAGAAAAGAAAAGAAAGAAATGCTTAAATGGAGAGTCAGGTATGCAAACCAACTGGAGCAGCAGAGGTGGCAGGGACCCAGAGAGAACGGCAGCAAGGCTGGATGCAGGCCCCGGTGGCAGCGTGAGAGGTGCTGAGTTTTGACAAGTTTGCGTCATGTGTGAGTAAAAGCTAGTTGTTCTTGGCTCTGGAGGTGTTGGGGAGTCTGCTCTGACTATACAGTTTGTTCAAGGAGTTTCTGTTGAAAAAATAAGATTCTGCCATCAAAGATCTTTATAGAAAGTAAGTTGAAGTAGATGTATCACAGCGTATGCTTGAATTCTTGGTTACAGCAAGAACAAGGTCATTTACACCAATGAGAGATTTGTACATGAAAAGTGGATAAGGCTGGGGCCAGTAGATGGTGCAGTGGTTATATCACTGGACTCCCACATGGCCGACCTTGGTTCAAATCCTGGACCAGTGGCTTGAAACTCATGCTGAGTGTGTGTGTGTGTGTGCATGCCCAAGATCCTGGGAGGAGAATGGAGGAGAAGGGATTGCGGCGTGGCCAGCTCCCCCGGGGGTGATTTCTCATTTTCCTTCTCATTATCTCTCTCTTTTTCTCTCTCTGTGGTGAGAGCACACACCCTGGGCAAAAAACCTCTCATTAAAAAGAAGAAGAAAAAGTGGACAAGGCTTTGAATTAGTTCAGTCTGTTCCGGCACAGTCTACATGAGTTAAACGATCTAAGATAACAGGTTCTTCCAGAAAAGACTCTGAAGATGTTCCAATGATTCTGGATGGTAATAAGTGGAGCTTGGAAGATGAAAGAATTATAGGGAAAGGACATGGTCCAAACCTAGCAAGGCAATGGAACAACCGTGCATTCCAGAATCTTCTGCAAAATCAAAGTAAATGTTAAAGATGTGTTTTATGTGCTAAGTTAGCAGAAAGAGTGCAGTGCCTGGGAAGGTCCGCAAAATGTCATGAGGCCTTAACATGCTAAAGGTGGGGCCAGCAGGTGGCATGGTGGTTAAGGGGCTGGACTCCCACATGGCTAATCACGGTTCAAGTCCCAAACCTGGTGACTTGCTTTTTCACTTTCTCTTTCTCTCTCTCTGTTCAAATTTAAAAAAATAAATAATAATAACAAATAAAAAGAAATAAATCTTAAAACTAATTTTTAAAAAATGCTAAGTGCATCATAGCTGTGAGCCAGGTAGGAAGAACTGTGGTCCACTGGACAGTGCCAGCTCTCCAACTCTGTCACACTTGCTCACAGCTGAAATGCACTTCCCTGCGTGGTCCCTTTAGATGGCAGACCGTAGCTACTGGTTCAGTTTACACATTCTAGGAGAGCTTTTTATTAAAAATATATATATTTTTTTATTTAACTCTATTTATTTTTTTTAATTTGACCAGGGAGGGACAGAGTTGAGAGAGAGAGAGAGAGAGGACAAGTGAGAAAGCAAGCTGCCAGGTCTGGGACTCAAACTGTGATTGGCCATGTGGGTGTCCAGCGCCCCTAACCACCACGCCACCTGCCGGTCCCTTGGTTTACACATTCTAATCACTTTCCAGTACCACACGAGATTTTTCACCTACATCGCAGTTGTAGAGTATGCATCAGGTAAAGCCAGAGCCTACATCCAGTACTCCTGCTAAGAGACACCAATACTGTACAGGTGTGAGATCGAAGTGCTGCGTATTTCAGCATATGCTATACTTTGTATCAGACAGTACCTACTGTACATCCTAAACACACAGCTATCTTAGCATGATGAAAGTCCCAAGAGCTCCTATAGACTGCTACAGATAATTTCGCTTCTTCACTATTAGTAGCTCATTGTAATTTTTTTTAAAAGAAATCGAAGGTCCTTACCATAGTATTGTACAAAGTAAGTACTTTAATTTTAGTTCTGCTTTTGTTTTTCTAATTTGCTGTAAGGGGTATGCAATTGCGGGAAGGGGAGTAGCAGGGGTGAAAAAGTGAGAAATATTCAGCAAGAGGAATGACCACACTCTAATCCCTTCTCCAATCTCAGGATTTGGGGCTCACATGCACACACACCTGACATGTTTTTCAAGCCACCAGGTCCAGGACTTGAACCTTACAGTTGGCCATCTGGGGTCCAGCTGCCTTAAGGATCACACCACCTGGCTGCCCCCAAAGTTTTCTCTAATTTTTAAAAAGCCTGTGGAGACACTGATCTTGTCTCTAAACTATGATAATCCATAAAGAACAGTGAGAATACCATCGGATACAAAGTAGATGAATCCAGAAGTTAATGCTAGGCTAAATCAGCCAGGCAATGAAAGAAAAGCACAGTATGTCCCCACTCAGTACATACAGGATGTCTGCGCTCTAAGGAAACTGAAACAATTTGAAGACGTAATCCAAGAACAAGTGTAGATTCCAGGGACTGCAGGGGAGGAGGGTGGCCAGTGGAAGAAGGGTGGGAGCTTTATATTCTTGTGTCAGCATTTAACAGACACAAGAATATAAAGCTCTTTGTTGAAAACATTGTATATGGTAATGGCCTTGATCCGATTTTCAAGCACTGCATGCATGCTTTAAAACACTACCTTGTGTGCCGTAACGATGTACCACAATTAACTGTAAATAAGAAAATATAAAATAAGACGTCAAAATCAACAAAGTTGAGCTTTTTCGAGATCAGCTAACTTTTCTAAATGCATGAAAGGACACGCTCTTATTCATTAAGAAAATGCTCTTGTAGCTGGCTTTGTTTAAAGAATAAACCATAAACAAACTGTTATTAGACAAAATAAAAAGATGGAAAAGGAGTACGCATCCTCACTTCTCCACTTGCACAGGTATTAAATATCTCTGGAAACAAAGGGGTTGATAACATTAGTGAGGAGGGTCTTCGAGGAACGAGACTAGGACACAGAGGCTAGAAAGAAATAATTCATGTTGTGCTTTGGTTTATAACCCATGTGGATGTAATATCTACTGCAGAAAGAATTCAAATTAAAAATTTAAAAACTAGTAGAACCTCAAATATTTCTCAACCCTCTATCACTTATTAAGTTCTCATGAGCCCTCAACAAAATATCTCGTTTACCCATCTCCTTTCCAATTCTGTGGTTATAATCCAACTTCGGCTCCCCAGGCAATGGTCAGCAACCTCCTAGCTGGTATCTGTATTCCCTCTCTCCCTATTAAGCCCTCCCCAGTAAGAGTGCCCCTATTCTCCATTACCAGATTCCTCTCCCTTTTTTATTTTTTTAACTTATTTAGGCTTGGTCATAGGGCATGTGCATTCACTAGAGAGAGAAAGAGAGGGAACGTGAGAGGAAAAAGTGAGATATCACCCCCCAGGGGAGATGGCCACACCACAATCCCTTCTCCTCCATTCTCTTCTTGGGATCTTGGACACACACAGACACCACCTGGTTTAATTTTCAAGTTTCCAGGTCTGGGGCTCAGACCACGGTTGACCATGTAGAAGTCCAGAGTCTTACCCACACACGACCTGCCAGCCCCAAGATTCATCTTCTTTTACAAAAATGCGCTTCGTCGAGATCTGATGAAGGCCCTCCTCTATCCATCAGCGGAAGCTGACTGCCTCTATACCACACTCCTTAACCCGGCATTCAGATGCCAGCTGTCTTTCCAGCTCTATTTCCCTAGGGTGTTTTATGGTTATATTTTTATCTTTCCAACTATACTTGAAACTTCTTAAAGAATACATTATATAAGTCCAATAGTCCTTGAATAAATCAACCTACAAGAAATAGTAGATACAATTTACAGAACTTAACTATCTGATGATATTATACTAAAAAAAATTAATAAATAAAATAAAAAGGAAAAGCGCGGACTCACTCAAGAAACTTGAGGAAAAACAAGTTTAAGAAGACTGACTCCTGTTATTTGCCAATGATAAAGGTTTATGCTAGAATAATCCACTTGGCTGGAGTTTCCAGCTCCTAACATATTCTCATTCCCACTTCCTCCTCCACCTCCCAGGGTCTCCACTTCGCGAAAGTACTTTCCTCACTTCCCAGAAGTCATCGCCTCAAATTTAATGTCCTAACTAAACTGATTTTCTTCATTTCACATGGGATACAGTAACTTATGATGGGGTACCTCGGTGTTGTTTGCTCTGATAATGGCATTACCAGTAACAATGTTCTTTTTTTTTTTTCCTGGAGAGGTTTTTGCTATAGGGCGCATGCGCTCGCCAGACAGACAGAGAGAGACAGACAGACAGACAGACAGACAGACAGAAAGCAAGAAATCACCCCCCAGGGGGGATGGTCACGCCGCGACCCCTTCTCCTCCGTTCTCCTCTCGGGATCTTGGGCATGCACGCACACGCGCCCGGCATGAGTTTTAAGCCACCGGGTCCGGGTCCGGGACGCGAACCACGGTCGACTACGTGGGAGTCCAGTGACATAGCCATTGTGCCAACTGCTGGTCCCAGTAACAATGTAAGAAGTTCTATGATGTACTTCATTGATCTTGGCTTTCGTTTTCCCATGACTTACACTTAATAAACACCTAATCTCCCTAAACCTGCAGGAAAATATGTAGCTTTAAATTGTATACAATAAAAGTCAGTCTCCTGTATCCTTATCTGTCATTCTGTACTACCTGAATACTATTAAAGGACATTACATGCTCCCAATGTCATCAAAAAATCTATTTAGCATTATTTTACAGATGTTTTAGTTAGTGTCTTCTCTTCCCCTTCTCCCTCCCTCACCCCTTCTCACCCCGCTCCTTCTCCTCCTTCTTGGTATCAGTAAAAGGCAGAGAATCAAGTTTATGGGCCAGCCCGCAGCACAGCAGTTAAGCACTATGCAAAGAAATTGGACCCCGTATAGCCAACTGCAGTTCAAATCCCAGCCCAGGTGGCCTGGAAAACAGGCTGGCACATGTGCACATGTGCCCCAAATACTGACTGGACGGAGAACGGACTATGGAGTGATCATGCCCCATTGGGGGGCTCACTCTCTCGCTCGCTCGCTCTCTCTCTCTCTCTCTCTCTCTCTGGTGAGCACACATGCTCTCTAGCAATAAAAAAGAAAAAAATTAGACAGTTAATAGTGTTCACAGAAACGATGAAGTACCTGAATTTTTTTAAAGAATTCTTAATTTTGGGGCCAGCAGGTGGCATGGTGGTTAAGGGTGCTGGACTCTCACATGGCTGACCGTGATTCAAGTCCCAGACCTGGTGGCTTGCTTTCTCACTCTCTCTCTCTCTCCATCCCTCTCTGGTCAAATTAAAATAGAAATAAAGTTAAATAAAATAATTCTTTTTTAAAAAAAGAATTATTAATTTTACTTACTTCTCATTTATTTTAATTTGACCAGAGAAAGAGAAAGTAAGAAAGCTAGCCACCAGGTCCAGGACTTGAACTGTGGTTAGCCATGTGGGAGTCCAGCACCTTAACCACCACACCTGCTGCCAGCTCCGAACTACTTGAATCTTAAAATAATTGTAACATATTAAAAATTTGTATTGGGGTCAATAAAAACATTCTTATTACCAAAAAAAAAAAATGAGAGGATTATTTCACATTAATCAGAAGAAAATAAACTCTATAACCTTTTAGGACGGTGGAAATAGTTTCTTATTAATGGCAGAGGTGTCACAAACCATACACATGCGTCAATACTCATTACACGCTTGAGAAAGTTGAACTTCTGGCAAGGCATCGTCAGAAGCTCGAATTTCAAAAGATACACATTTTTCCGAAGGCACACACATATCCTTGTTTTCCAACAACTACGGCACACTCAAAAAAGTATTCAATTCCAAGCAATTCAAAATAGTTTAAAGATTTTCTATGAGTTGGGCAACCAAGAAGTTCCCCCAGTTTTACCCAGAGAGAAACTGAGAGCAAGTCAGCGAAATGACGGGATCCCCTTCCTGAACTGTCGGGCCCCAGGCAGAGCTGCAGACTCAGGGTAAAAGCTCCAGTCCCGCCCTCGCTTCACCTGCAGGAGGAGGAGGTGAGACTCATGCGCTAAGGTCTCAACTTTAACATTCGAGTTTTATATTCTAGAGATCTGAAATATCCTCAAGGTAGTGGGGGAGCCTATAGGGTGCCATTGGCAGCACACAGGACTACAGCGCTGGTTAGTTAGTGTCGTCTCTTCCCCTTCTCCCTCCCTCACCCCTTCTCGCCCTGCTCCTTCTCCTCCTTCTTGGAAGGAGCGCTAGAACAGCCTCATGGCCAACCACCAGCTCAGATCCCAGACCCAGATGACCTGAACGCACTGAGCGTGTGTGTATATGCCCGAGATCCAGACGAGCCGGGGAACTGGAGGACGGGGATCACAGTGTGGTAAGACCCCGTCAAGGGCGCATCTCTCTCCTGTGAGCACACACACACACACACACACACACACACACACATGCACGCACAAACTATCATGCATAAAAAAAAACTAAGAAAACTTTCCCAGGAGGGAGGGCCAGGTGGTGGCCCAGTGGTAACACAGCTAACCCTACATGGGAAAGGTCCTGGGTTCCTATCCTGGGACGTCCCTGAGCACACCGTGGTGTATGAGACCCATGACCCAGGCCTGTTGAGACGGGACATAACATAGTGTGAAGACCTGTTAGGTTGACTATGTCTCCCTCATCTGTTTACTTATTTAAATTAATTAATTCTTAAAAAAAATGGAAGAGAAACAAGAACTAAGATTCTTTTATCAAACATTATATAAACATGATCAGAAATCTTAGGAAATGGAGCTTACAAAAGAAGAGCCATCATGGGTATTCAATCAAATTATAAAAGGATTTCGACTTTACAAAAAGCATTCACATTAAGAGATTTCCCAGGACACTTAGGTATTGGTTTACAGAACGTTAATTTTGAGAAGAAAGGAGAGAGAAAGTTAAAAGTGCCATAACCGTGAATAAAATTATTGAAAAGAAACTAAGCATCTCTGACATTATGCACGTCTGAGCCAACTCACCTACAAATTTGGTAGATAATTCTTCTGTGTAAAGAAGCCATGAATAGGCTAATAAAACCACCTTTTTTTTTTTTTAAGGTTTTTGCCATAGGGCGTGTGCACTCACCAGAGAGAGATACTGAGAGGGAAAGTGAGATATCACCCCCACTCAGGGGGGGAATGGCCATGCTGCAATCCCTTCTCCTCTCAGGATCTTGGGTTTGCACACACACGTGTCTAGCATGATTTTCAAGCCAACATGTCCCAGACTTGAGGTCAGTCATGTGGGAGTTCAGTACTTTAACCAACATGCCACCTGCTGGCCCAAACCATCCTGGCTTTTAAAAATCTCCCCTATAGAGGGATCAGCAGATGGTATAATGGTTACATCGCTGGACTCTCATGTACTTGACAGTGGTTCAAGTCCCGAACCTGGCGGCTTAAAACTCATGCCAGGCGCCTGTGTGTGCATGCTCAAAATCCCGAGAGGAGAATGGAGAAGGGATTGCGGCGTGGCCGTCTCCCCTGGGGGGAGGGGTGATTTCTCACTTTCTGTCTGTTTCTCTCTCCAGCAAGTGTATGCACTCTATAACCACAAAAAAACAAAAAAACAAAAAAACAAAAAAACAAAAAAAAAAAAAAAACCTTCCCTACAAAAAAAAAAAAACTTATAAAATTCTGCCATATAGGACATGCTTTGATAAAAACCATAAATAATTACAATGTTAAAAAAAAATCTAAAACTTCTCATAGGAGGTTAAGAAGGGAAGAAAAAGACCAAAATTCAGAACCCTAATTTCATGCTAAAGAACATAAGAAAATTCATACTAACAGGAAAAAAAACTAAGTAAATAATGACTATCTTTCCATTCATGTTTTCTTTTTTGAAATTTTTAAAATTTACTATTATTGGGAACCAGCAGTTAGCGTAATGGCTATGTCGCTGGACTCCCACGTAGTCGACCGCGGTTCGCGTCCCGGACCCGGTGGCTTAGAACTCACGCCGGGCGCGTGTGCCTGCGTGCCCAGGATCCCGAGAGGAGAATGGAGGAGAAGGGATTGCGGCGTGACCATCCCCCCTGGGGGGTGATTTCTCGCTTTCTGTCTCTATGTCTCTCTCTGTCTGTCTGGCGAGCGCACGCGCCCTATAGCGAAAATCTCTCCAAAAAAAAAAAAATTATTATTATTTATACATTCAATCGCTGTACATTGTTTAGATTGTAAAGAGACTTAACCCAGCACGATATATACCTCTGTCCAGCCCAGTTGAGAATACTATACAGATCCTCATCAACAGATAATAAACTCTGTGTCCCACAAATGTCTTACCTCTTTATTTTTTCCCCAAATTTCCTTTTCTATGCTCTTCCCCTCCCACACTTTCCTTCCACTTTGTCTCTAGTGTCCATAACAATTTTCAATGCTTTTATGTCCCCCGGTCTTTCAGTCTCTACCATAGAGTGCGGATAGTCGATATACGTTAAGTAGAGACATACGATGTTTTTCTTTCATAGCCTGACTTGCTTCACTCAGCAACAAATCTTCCATATTTGCCCACTTTCTATCAAATTCCAGGATCTTGTTGTGTTTTACAGCTGAATAGTATTCTATGGAGTATATGTGCCATACCTTTTCGATCCATTCATCTGTTTGTGAACATTTGAGTTGGTTCTATGTCTTAGCAATCATGACTAATGCTGCAATAAATATAGTTGTGCAAGCGCTTTTCTGACTGAGCATTCTCCTGTCCTTTGGGTAGATACCCAGGTGTGGAATTGCTGGATCAAATGGTAGTTCTATTTGAAGGTCTTTGAGGAACCTCCATATTGTTCTCCACAGTGGCTGGACCAATTTACATTCCCACCAACAATATAGGAGTGTTCCCCTTTCACCACATCCCCTCTAGCACTTACCATTTTTTGTTTTTTTAATCTTTGCCATTCCGACTGGGGTTAGATGGTATCTCATTGTGGTTTTGATCTGCATCTCCCTTATGGGATGTTGAGCATTTTTTCATATGCTTTTTGGCTGTTCGTATGTCTTCCTTAGAGTTGTTTATTCAGCTCATTTTCCCATCTTTTAATTGGGTTAATCATTTTCTTCCAGGTAAGCCACTTGAGTTCCCTGTGTATTCTGGTTATCAGTCCCTTATCTGAGGCACAGTTAACAAAAATTCTCTCCCATTCTGAGGGTTGTCAATTCACACTAATTATGGTGTCTTTTGCTGTGCAGAAACTTCTTCCATTCATATTTTCTAAGACAACATTTCCCATAGGATTTTCTACACAGTTTAAAGGAAAGCACACACACACACACACACACACACACACACACACACACAAGTATCTATGGATACAATAAGTGCACTTTCTCCTCACTGTATCTCCCTGACATGAGTTAGCATTGCAGTTGGCTACAATGAAATAGAACATCTGCTACATCAGTTTAACCAGGCAAGACTTTATCTCTCTACTGGAACAATCGATCCAAAGATAGAGACACCAAGGTTAATAGGCTAGTGTCATGGAACCTCCAAGAACTCCTCCAAGCTTTCTGATGTGCTACTCTGAGCATGAAGCTTTTGTTTTCTTGGTATAAGACAGCTACAGCTCCTCCAGAAAGGAGAGGTTCAGAAAGGGCAATGGCGAAGGTGTATGTCAGTCTCCTTTGGTCATGTTTATGGAGACACTAACGGCTTTCCTGGAAGGCCCCACTTCTACTTATATTTCATTGGCTAATACTGGGTTCCTCTAGTGGCAAGGTAATCTGGGGAGGTCGGAATTTTTCACCAGGTCAATTGGCACCCAGAGCAAACCAGAATTTCATTAAAAGAAAAGAGAGGGGTCAACAGGTTGAGTGGTGGTAAAAGGTGCAGGACTCCCACATGGCCGACTGTGGTTCGAGTCCCAGATCTGGTGGCTTGCTTTCTCGCTTTCTCTCCCTCACGCTAGAGCATACAAGCCCTATAGAAAATTTTAAAAATAATAACAATAGTAAATAAAATAAGATAAATAATTATTTTTAAAAAAAGAAAGACACTGGATGTTTGGTTAGTAATTAAAAAGGTCCATCTTGGGCCAGATCCATAGCCTTGTGGTTAAGAGAGCCAGAGTCCATGTGGCCGACCATGGTTCAAATCCCAAACGTGGTAGCTTGAAAAACATGTCAGGTGTACGTGTGTGTATGCCCAAAGTCTCAACAGGATGGAAAAAATGGAGGAAGGAGGACTGCAGCATGACTGATGCTCTACTGAGAGGTTCTTCCTCTCTCTCTCCCTCTGCACCCACTCCTCTGGTAAGTGCACATGCCTTCCAGTAATTTTTTTTTTTAAATCCATCTCATTTGTCTTAGAATTTTAAAATGCTTATTTGATGTCACTGGGTCGAAAACCTGTGAAGTACATAAACCTGTAAGCTTTCTTTAACACAATACTTTTAAACTTATTTGAACACAAAATTCTTTATTTCCTGTGAACATCCTGTTGAAACAGCATTTGGGCCAACGTAGCTTGGAAACTGCTGCTTTGGAAAAGAAAAAAAATCTACTTATAGAAGAGTTTGTTTTCACACTTAAAAAGGTAAAGGGAATATGTTGTATTTAAGTAACGGGTTCTAAAAAAAATGGCTAAAATGATACCAAAATGTTTTACAGCCAGAAGTCTGTATTCTTTATTATGCCTTTATTGGTTAGACCACCTCATCTCTCCCTCATCGTCTCTAACCTCCAGAACTGTCATTTCTTTATATAACTCCCCTCTGTTCCAACATTTCAATCTGGCCTTTCAGTCCATTCTAGTCTTCCTCTAAGGTTTTCTTCATCCTTTATTTCAGTTTTTCATGCTTTAAATACTTTTCTTTCAGGGTCAGCAGGTGGCGTGGTAGTTAAGGGTGCTGGACTCCCACATGGCCAACCACTGTTCAAGTCCCAGACCTGGTGGTTTGCTTTCTCACTTTCTCTCTCTCGCTCGCTCTATCCCTCCCTGGTCAAATTTTTTTTAATAAATAAAAAGATAAATAAAGTTAAATAAAATAATTCTTTAAAAGAATATTTTTCTTTCTCCCATTTTCTTATCACACTACTGAACAGTTTGGGAGTCAGCATTTATGTATTGAGTCAATTCCTTGTATGTATTTTGTATTCAATCTCTATAAAACCACCACCTTTGATACCTCATGCAGGCTGCTGCTCACTCGAGGCTATAACAAAACAGATTCCGATATTACTTCCATGAAGAAATATTCCTATTTTACAGAGGAAAAAAATCAAAACATAATTTTTCATTATGACTCTAAGGCTTTCTAAAGAAAGCTATTCACCATGTCCAGTGCCATTACAATATTCATTTCTTTTCATCCACTTCAGTAGTTAAAAAAAAAAAAAAAAGCAAGTAACATTTTTCACATTTTCAAACCCCGTCCACTTCCATGGCATGCACGGGTATTTTGGCATGAACAGTAAACCCAATGCTTCTCTGTTTTTTA
>NW_006160137.1:1837059-1840409 GCF_000334495.1 Tupaia belangeri chinensis
TGTTTCATAAAGAAAAAAAAAAAAAAAACTAAGTAGGTCAAATACATAAAACTTTCATGAAAAAGGCAATATTTTCGTTTAAGCCATTAAAGGAAAACGTGTTTAAACTCCCCACTGGAATTCCGCGTTCTCTACTGGGAAGGATTTATTCACTGTTGACTTAAAAGAACCAGGCATGGCTTATCATAGCACTGAATGAGGCACTGAATGGAACAGAAGCCCAAGAGGTCTCCTTAGCTTTCTGCTTTCCAGAAATCTAAAAGTAAAATAAAAATAAAAAATAAAAGCAGTGGATGGGCCACCCCATAGTCTGATGATTAAGGGAGCTGGACCCACCTCCCCTTGGCCAATGGTGGTTCAGATCTTGGTACCATGACTTAAAAAACACACTCTGTGTGTGTGTGTGTGTGTGTGTGTGTGTGTGTGTGTGTCCCAAATCCCAACAGGATGGAGACATGGAGAAGGGATCGTGGAATGCCCTACTGCGGAGTGCTCTCCTTCCTCTCCCTCTCTTTCTCCTGTCTCTCCATCTCTCTCCAGCGAACACACATGTGCCCTCCAGCAGTCAAAAAATAAAATCAAGTGAATAGAAAATTCAGAAAGACTGCCCACTCCTCGAGTAGATGGGCCTCTGGAAAATCAGAGAAACACGAACCGCACACAAGGTCGTAAGGGCCGGTTAGTGTCGACTCTTGGCTATTCGCATGCCATCCTCCTCAGAGGCTTTGATGAGTCACCCCTGCCCCAGGCCAGGAACACGGACAGCCTCAATGTGGGTCCAGCACATTTCCCACACTACTTCCGGAGAACACACGGGATGCTCCCAGCCAGCAGGGGAGCTCAGAAAACCACACTACACACTCCCTCGTTGCCTGTCTGCCCTATCCAGAGCTGAAGCTCCTCTCCGGCCCTCCTGTCTCCTTTCCCACAATCTCACCCACAGTCCTCAACCTCCCTCTGACCCTCACATTCTTCTACCTTCGACCGCACCCGGTGGAACCACCCCTACCCCAACCTCTCTTCCTGTCTTGGCCACAACTGGGAACTTTTGATGGAAACACACTGTAGTTTCTTCTCATCCCCAGTACTCGGTCCAAATAAGGCTGGCCTCCACACTTGGGTAAACCTTCCCTCCACCTCTGTCAGAGTCGTCCTCTCCTCACTGAAGACCTTCCCCCACCCACAGGCCTCTCTGAGTCCCCAAGTCCGTCTGTCGTGCTGAATGGCCTTAGAACCCAACAAGCACACTACCGCCCAGTTACTTCCTGGGCCTCATTCTCTCACCTCCTTCTTTGCGTTACCATCTCCTCCCAAAGCCCATCCCAGCCTGGTACCGCTCAGAACTGCTCCACCCTCAGAGCCTCTCAGCATCTCATGCCACTGCCTTTATCTTCTATGAACTCCCGGTTTGCTTTCTCCTTTCTTTTCTTTCTTTTTCTTTTTCTTTTTTTGTTTTGTTTTGTTTTGTTTTGCCACAGGGTGCACATGCTCCCTCGAGAGAGAAAGAGAGAGGGAGAGTGAGAAATCATCCCCCAGGGGGAATGGCCACACCACAATCCCTTCTCCTCCATTCTCCTTTTCGGATTTTGGGGATGCACGCACACGCGCCCAGCATGATTCTCAAGCTGCTGTCCGGGACTTGAATCACAGTTGGCCACGTGGGAGTGCAGCGCTTTAACCACCACACCACCTGCTGGCCCCAGTTCCTGGTTTTCTTTGTATGTGGCTAGCCAATCTTTTCTCCCCTCCCTGCTTTTCAAACTGGGGATCTTAAACCTAAGTCAGGAAATCAGCTTAGAGTAGGGTATCTCAACTCAGGGGCTAGACAACCCTGATGTGGGGGCTGTTCTGCGCTTGCTAAGACGGTGAGCAGCACCCCTGGCCTCTGCTCACTAGCTGCCATCATACCGGAAATGCCTCCAGACACTACAGCATGTCCCCTGCAGGAGAGGGGGCCTCCCCCTGCTGAGAACACGGACTCAGAGGGTTGCAATCAACCTCGATGTTAAATGAAACAAAACAAAACTACCAAAAACTATCTATGAAAGGGTAAACAAAACATGTTCTTTTTTTGGGAGAGGTTTTTGCTATAGGGCGCATGCACTCACCAGAAAGACAGAGAGACAGAAAGCGAGAAATCACCCCCCAGGGGGGATGGCCACGCCGCAATTCCTTCTCCTCCATGTGCCCATCGTGAGTTTTAAGCCACCGGGTCTGGGATTCGAACCGCGATCGACTACATGGGAGTCCAGAGACATAGCCATTACGCTAACTGCTAGTCTCAACATGTTCTTGAAACTTGCGTAGATGTATATACACGTACAAATGTGCAATACACACTGATTTCCGTGGGTCAGGGTCTGGACAATTCAAACCTACGACCTTCCACGCTGGGGTTCGTAAGGCTCTGTCTTCAGCTCCCTCCCTTGTTGCATCATTCAACCGTGCAAAATGGCATAGAGAGAAATGCAATGAAAACTTGTGTACTCGACGCTTGCTCAAGGAAACAAAGCATTGTTGACAAGATCAGATCCCTGACGCTCCTCTCTCAACACCTAGAGGGAACCACGCATTTTTTTCCTTTATTTCTCCTATATTTGAATTTGAGTCCTTAACAATATATAATACTATTTTGCTCAGTTTCGTTGCTGTTGCTGTTTGTTTGCGTGTTTTTGCTACAGGATGTGCAGGGTGGGGAGTGAGAAATCACCCCGCAGGCAGGATGGCCATGCTGCAATCCCTTCTCCTCCATTCTCCTCTCAGGATTTTGGGCACGCACAGTAAGACATGACAGCATACCCAGTGTGTGACCCCGTTGACATGAAACACAATAAAAGCTATAACCGGCAATAAAAGTCAGAAAGTGGCTATAGAAAGGTGGGGTGGGGGTGGTTGACTTGAAAGGGACATAGGGCAGTTGTCCAGGGTGATGGAGATGACTCGGACCTGGTTCGGGCTGGTGACAAACACAAAATGTATTTCCCTGCTTACATTTTTTTTTTTTTTCTGAGAGGAGCCAGCAGGGGACGCAGTGGCTAAGGTGCTCGACTCACACAGGACACATGGTGATTCAAGTCCTAGGCCCAATGGCTGGAAACTCACGCCAGGAATATGTGTATGTGTGCCCAAAATCCCAGGAGGAGAATGGAGAAGGGACTGCAACATGGCCATGTCCTCTGGGGGGGGGTCATTTCTCACTTTCCCACTCACTGTCTCTCTGTCTCGCTCCAGCAAACACACGTGCCTGAAGGCAAAAACCTTAAAAAAATATATTTCTGAGAGCTCCCTGACCTCATGACAGAGGCCATTGGAATGTCACCTACCTCCCTCTCTAAGTCCGCTCTTACTCT
>NW_006160137.1:1840440-1842098 GCF_000334495.1 Tupaia belangeri chinensis
TCTTTCCCTCACCTGCCCTCACAGGCCACTCTGCTCTTAAACATGAAGTTCTTATATTTCCGCAAATAAGTAACCCTCTCCTCTTTCCCCGCTGCCCCCCTCTGCTTGGACAGCCCCACACTCCTCAACATGCCAACTCCTACTGAATTTCAAGACTCTATTTGTAAGTCACTTCCTCGAGGAAGCCTTCCCAATCCCCCAAAGCTGGACAACTCCCTATGCTTCTTGGTATCACAACCCCCTCTAGAACTGAAATATACGTATCCATCTGCCTCACCAGAAGGTAAATCCCCCAGGATGGGGCCTGTAAGTTATTCTCTGCAGAATATACCAAGAGTTGAGGGTGGTAAATGTATTCAATTAACATTTGTTCAACGAGTGAATGAAATATTCAAGAAATGTCTTCCCCTTAAGCTAAACAGAGAGGGATGGGAATGCGCAATATCAATATTTAAGGAAATAACTTCAAAAGGAAAAAAAGGTAAATATTTTATATTTAATACTTTAGGAAGCACATATACACAGGAGACTGCATTAGATCAAGATCCACTGCACACACAAAAGAAAAACAAGACAAACAGACTGCTAACTCTTACTCCAGATGCTAAGATAAAAGGAAAATGGAAGTCTTCTTGGGTAAATAAACAAATCTCTGAGAAGGCATACTGAGCAAAGAGAAGACTCTTTGATGGATATAAAAGTGGTCACTTTGTCAGTGGATTTAAGGCAAGCCGAGAGTCGGTCCTACAAACCTTTCTGAACTGTGTAAATTCCAAGAGAAGCAGCTACAAGCCAAACGATGATCTGGAAGCATACCAAAAGTTTAGAAGCATCAAGTCTAGACACCTCGAGTCCCCTGAGAAGGATCTGGCTGTTGGCCGATTGCCCAGATCCTTGCTGACCCCAATTTCTTGCTTTCCATTTTAAATGGCTTGCTGGGTAACTTTAAGAGAAGCCGTCTCTACCACCTGCCACCCTTCACATCTCAGAGGGGCTGCCTTCCCTCTGTAAGGAAAGAAAATAGACTAGTGTTAAATTGCAAGTGAAATAACTTCCTTAAATCCCAGGAAGCAGAGGATGTAAGTAAAGATCTTCCTTTAGCACTTCCTGCTGCCAAATGCATTCCCAAAGCAAAAAATGCTAGCTGGATTTCTTCCGGGGCAATCTGATTTGCCAAAACTATGACTGGCTGCTGGTCATTAACAAGGCTTCTCTTTCTTCCTTCTACTCTGGTCAAGAATTCAATAGACAGGGGGAACCAGCAGTTAGCGTAATGGCTATGTCGCTGGACTCCCACGTAGTCGACCGCGGTTCGTGTCCTGGACCCGGTGGCTTAAAACTCACGCCGGGCGCGTGTGTGTGCGTGCCCAAGATCCCGAGAGGAGAATGGAGGAGAAGGGATTGCGGCGTGACCATCCCCCCTGGGGGGTGATTTCTCGCTTTCTGTCTCTATGTCTCTCTCTGTCTGTCTGGCAATCGCACGCGCCCTACAGTGAAAATCTCTCCAAAAAAAAAAAATTCAATAGACAGGGACCAGTAGGTGGTGTGGTGGTTAAGGCGCTGGACACTCCCACATGGCAGACCATAGTTCGAGTCCCAGACCTGGTGACTTGGTAACTTGCTCTCTCTCTCTCTCTCTGTGTGTGTGTGTGTGTGCC
>NW_006160137.1:1842344-1859860 GCF_000334495.1 Tupaia belangeri chinensis
TTCAATAAAAGGGACACATTTCCCCTTGCATGTTTGTTTAAACCCTCCTAGATGCCTCAGTAACCCCCTGCCCCATTAACCGCATGGGAGCCTGGCATCGATAACCTTTATAACAATAAATCCTTTTAATAAGCACAAGTATGCTTGCAGTGGTAAGAGGGAAAAAGCAAAAATTGAAATAAATGAGCCAAAAAGCAGCAGCCACTGTCATTCAAATCAAACACAGTGCATGAGAAAAAGCAAACACAATTTTGCTTTGAGAGTTTTTATTTTACTGTGGAAACAGGCATAAAAGAAAATCTGCCATTGAGCTATTTTTTAGGTGTGCCGTTCAGTGGCGTCCGTTCCAGTCAGCCCTGACGTGCAAACAACACTGTCATGTTTCCAGACCTATCTCATCACCCCAGACAGAAACCCTGTCCTGGGTCATCGGAAAAGTCATGACGCATTTGCGCGTAGAAAAATATGTCCTGACTTTGCCGACAACCTGATATTAAGTAATAACACCTCTCCTTTCCCCAGCCAATGGTATGCGCTCAGCAATTCTCTGTCCCTAGTGTGGCTGCGCAAACTCACCAGGAGGACAGGGAGAAAGCATTTCCCATGGAGAACGGTCACGCCGCAATCTCTTCTCCTCCATTTCTAACGCCTTTGGGGATTTGGGGCATGTTCGTATGCATACGTGGCATGTGTTTTTCAAACTACCGGGTCCAGGACTTTAACTGGATGGTCAGTCATGTGGGATCCAGCTGCCTGCATCACCACACCACAGGCTACCCTTAGGTATTTCATGTAAGTGTCCTTTGTGGCTGGCTTATTTGACTTAATATTTGATATGATCAGGGTTCGTCCATGCTGCACCAAGTATCAGAACTCTGCTCTTTTTAATGGCTGTCTTGATGCATTTATACAATCACATTTTGCTGACGGAAACAGACCGCTTTCACTTCCTGGTTATCGTGCATAACACTGCAGCAAACACTACTGTGGAGTGTCAGGTCAGATCCCTGTTTTCAATTCTTTCAGGTGCCTACCTAGGATTAGAATTGCTAAGTCATATAACACGTAGTATTTTTTTTTAATTGAGTACATTTAATAGTTAACAAGAAAAAAATTTTGAAATTTTTTATCCTGATTTCAAAGCAATACATATTTTTATCCCTAATTTTATTTAACTTCATTTATTTATTTACTTATTTTAATTTGAACAGAGAGGAACAGAGCAAAAGAGAGAGAGAAAAAAAAAGAGGGAAAGTGAGAAAGCAAGCCACCAGGTCTGGGAATTGAACCGTGGTCAGCCATATGAGCGTCCAGCGCCCTTAACCACCACACCACCTGCCAGCCCCCAAAGCCATACATGTTCTTTATGGGAAATCCAAAAAGGCATTACACCACCCAAAGAAAACCACTGTTCATATTTTGGAATATTTCTTATATTTTTATCTAGTTACACACTTATGCAGAGACAGATGTACATGGATATTTGAACTAAACCCAGCTTTTAGTCACGTATATCAAGAGCATTAGCTCCACTGTTACTAAGTATTCTTCAGAAAACAATCACTTAATAGCGGAATAATCTTTCACCAAGTAGATAGAGCATAACTTTATTACCATTCCTCTACCTGCACAGCAACGAACCTCTTTATATGCTATTTCTTGTGTACCTCCCTGCTTACTACCTTAGGGTATCTTACCACAAAAATAAAACCACTGGGTCAGGGCCAGCAGGTGGCAGAGTGCTTGAGGTGCTGGACTCCCATGTGGTCAACTGCAGTTCGAGTCCCAGACCTGGTAGCTTTAAACTCATGCCAGCCATGTGTGCGTGCGTGCCCAAGATCCCGGGAGGAGAATGGAGGACAAGGGATTGTGGCGTGGCCATCCCCCGGGGGGTGATTTCTCACTTTCTGTCTGTCTCTCCAGCAAGTGAATGTGCCCTATAGCAAAAATCTCTAAAAACAAAACAAACTAACAAACGGAAAAACAACACTGGGTCAAATAACATGAACAATTTATGAGGATATTAATAAAGACCATGCATTTCATAAAAATAATATCAATCTGGATTCTTACCAGCAATTGTTAGGCAGTTTTCTCTCATGTAAAAGTAAATTGTATAATTACAAAATAATATTATATAAAAGAGCTACTTGTAAACTGGTAAATCACGTGTTAAGAAAATTCTCTTTTCTTTTTTTTAATTTTGCCATAGTGTGTCAGCACTCCCCAGAGAAAAAGAGGAGAAGGAAAAAGCACCTCCCAGTCTGGTGTGGCCACACTGCAATCCCTTCTCCTCCGTTCCTCCACCTTGGCAGGATTCGGGGCATGCACGCACATGTACCCAGCATGTCTTCCAGGCCAAACAGCCATGAGGGAGCTGGCTCCTCTAACTACCAGCCACGGGGCTGGCCCAACAATTTTCTTTTCAGTTGAAGGATATGGCAGGCTGGATTAAAGCATTAATAGATTAACACACAGACAAGAGGAGAGAAAGTTTTACATAAAACCATCGTCTTCCGGTGGCCACCCCAGTTCACAGCTGCCCTTCTCGCCCACACCTGAACAGACCAACAGAAAACAAAATGCTCAGGACACACTTCCTTAGGAAAGACCAAGCACTTAGGTTCTAGCAAGAAGGGTAGGTCCACTCGGTAAGTACGTTTTTTAGAAAATGGCAACTTAAAAAGACATCCCACCAGGGTCAGCAGGTGGTGTAGTGGTTAAGGCAATGAACTCCCACATGGCTGATGGCAGTTCAAGTCCAGGACCTAGAGGCTGGAGACATGCTGGGCGTGTGTGTGTGTGTATGTGTCCAAAATCCCAAAAGGAGAATGGAGGAGAAGGGTTTAACGTCATGGCCATCCCCCGGGGTGGGGCGGAGGGGGGTGATTTCTCACCTTCTCTCTGTGTGTCTCTGTCTCTCTGGGGAGCTCACACACTCTATAGCAAAAATCTACCTAAAAAACAAAAAACTCAGCTGTGGCACTGACTTGTCACCTTTGAGACAGCCCTTATCTTGGCACATCGGTCAGCCAAGCTGGCTGTGTCACGTGAAGAGAGGGGACAAGCAACACCAAAACAAAATGGATTGCAAGGTCACTTCGGGAGGGAGAATTATCTAAAATTCCCTCCCTCATCAGCCAACATGGTGTCAATCTCCAACCACCAGGACTTCTGGTCCACATCCCCAACCTCAGCACCAGGGAGTGCCCAGGGAGCCCCCAGGGCCACCATAGTCAGGAGGCACCATCTGGACCAAAAGCCTCAGAATGGGAGTCACACAGGGTGGGTGGCCCAGGGTGCAGCCCTCAAGGATTTTTATCTTGGTTTGTTTGTTGCTTTTATTTATTTGTTGTTTGTTTGTTTTGGGGTTTTTTGGCTTTCTAGAAGATATTTTAGTCAGCTGCCAATCTTTAAAAATTAAGATACGAGGGCCAGCAGGTGGCATGGTAGTTACGGTACTAGATTCCCACATGGCTGACAGCAGTTCAAATCCCAGACACAGCAGCTTGAAAACCATGCACGGTGTGTGTGTGTGTGTGTGTGTGTGTGTGTGTGTGTGTGTGTCTGTGTGTGTGTCTGTGTGTGTCTGTGTGCCCAAAATCCCAACAGGAGAACAGAGGAGAAAAGATTGCAGCATGGCCATTCTCCCATGGCTGATTTTCCACTTTCCCTCTCTCTGTCTCTCTCCAGCAAGCGCACGTGCCCTATGGCCAAAACCTAAAAAACTAAATAAAAATTAAAATTAAGATACCAGGGTCAGGCAGTGGCACAGCAGGAAGGCAGCTGGGCCCACGCGGGGAAGATCCCAGTTCTGCATTCTGGAACATCCCTGAGTATACCAGGCACGTGTGTGTAGCTGTGATCCTGGTCATCTGAGACTGGAGGTGGCCCCCAGTGGGAAGACCCTGCGGGTGTCTCTCTCTCAGTCTCTGTCTCATGGGAGAAATAAGTAAATCTACTTTAAAAAATTAACATATCCTCCCCCAAGTAAATCCACATCTCTGGTTTCTCTTGAAAATCTGAGGATCTTAACACCAGGCCCACAGTCTCCATGCAGCCACAGCCCAGCACTGAGAAGCAGCTGTCCCCACCAGATGTCACATCCCCTCTGCTCTCCACGGTGCCACCTCCTCGTGACACGCAGGACGCCAAGGCAGAGGTCAACAGACCTGGCCCAGCAGGGCGTGTACTAGTTTCCTGACACCCATGTTTTCATGATGTGACCTGAGCCCTGGAAGAGCGCTCCGGCCTGTGACCCCGTCTGAAATGAGTAAGTGTTATGTCGACGACTCAGGTTATTCATTGAACGTCTGCAGGCCCTATTGCAACTAATAAAACCCAAGTTGCTTAAAAGCAGGACTCAAATCAGAGTACCTTTTCCCAGTAGGTATAGCCCAAAACAACAGGCACTGTGAAGTACTATTAATTGGAGAGTGAAAACTCAAAATTTTATATTTTTTATACTAACAAAAATGATTAGCTACTACTCAAGAATTTTGTAAAGGTTTTTGTTTTATTTATGTTTTGTTTTGTTTTGTTTTTGTTTTTGTCATTGGGCACACGCACTCACCAGAAAGAGACAGAGAGAAACAGAGAGGGGAAAGTAAGAAGCCTCCCCTAGGGGAGAGGGCCACACTGCACTCTCTTCGACCTCCACTCTCCTCTCGGGATTGTGGGCACGCACGCACAGACACCCAGCATGATTTTCAAGCTTCTGGGTCCGGGCCTCGAGCCACAGTTGGCCACGTGGAAGTCCAGCGCCTTAGCCACCACACCACCTGCTGGCTCCAGGTTTTGTGTTACTTCCTGGCTGCCTTACGAAATTCTAGGCTTCTGCTGAGTTGACGAAGTAATGATGAGTAAGACACAGTCTCATCCCGGACAGGCAGATGGAGGGAGCAGCATGCAGAAGGAGCAAGGGCAGAAAGGTGGCCAAGGTACAGAGGAGCAGCCCAGCAGCCTTCAGGGGTGACACTGCAAGCCTTTATCAAAGGACAAGGAGCCAGGTGCAGTGATGCACGCCTCAGCTACTCACAAGGCTGAGATAGAAGGATCATGAGTTCAAGGCCAGCCTGGGCAACCTGGCTAGACCCTGACTCAAAAATAAATAAATAAATAAAAGTAGGAGAAGGTATGGATCTTGCTGAGAGGGAAGAATTTGCAGCAAGGGTCCGAGAGGAGATGAGGGGGATGCAGGGTCTGGGTATCGGTACCATTTTACCAGACCTTGGATTTGATGTGGAGGTCATGGGAAATGCCCTAAGAGGCTTAGGGCTCACCGCTTCAGGAAGGTTCCCGTGGAGAGCATAGTGAAGTGGCCTAGAAGAGGAGGAGCTTGGGCTCAGGGAGGCCTGTGGGTGATGGGCAGGAACAGGAGCACTGGGCCAACCAGAACGAAGGCTAAGGCAGACAGGAGTGGGCTAGAGAGGCGGCTCGGGCTGAGACTGGTCAGGAATGGGGAGACCACGAGGCAGAGCCGCAGTCACAATGGATCACAGAATTCCTAGTCGTCTCGGAGCCAGGCGGTGGGGCAGCAATAAAATGCAATGCCCTGCAAGGCTGACCGACAAGGGAAGGTTCTCGGTTCACATCCGGAGACCTCCCTGAGTATGCCTGGCACGCAAGTAGCCATGATCTGAGGCCGGCTGAGGCTGGGGGTGGGTGGCAGTGCCAAGACCATAATGAAGGTGTTGTCACACTCTCTCCCTCCTCTTTCTCTCTCCTAAAAGAACTTTTTTTAAAACAATTTGTTAAACTTCTGGCTGTGGCAACTTGGTGGGTATCAGCACCATGGAGCCAAGACCAGAAATACAAGAGAGAGAGCCAGTGCCATGGCGGATCGGTTCATCACTGTGTGTAGAGAGCCAGATCCCACATGGCAGCCACAGTTCAAGTCCCAGCCCTGGTAACCTGAACAGCAAGCCTGACATCTGCACACATGCCCCAAACCCTGAAGTGAGGGCAAGATGGAGGGAAAAGACTGCGGTGTGACCACGCCGACTGAGGGGCCACCTCCTGTCTCCCCTTATCTCTGTCTCACTGGCGAGCCCATGTGCCCTCTGGCAATTAAAACTATTCATTTTACAGGACCAAGAGATGGAATAATGGTTACATCGCTGGACTCCCACTGTTCGAGTCCCAGACCCAGCAGCTTGAAATTCACACCAGGCACATGTGCATGCGTGCCCAAGATCCCGAGAGGAGGACAATGAAAGAGAAGGAACTGGGACGTGGCCAATCCCCCGGGGGTGATTTCTCGCTTTCTGTCTCTCTGTCTCTCCAGTGAGCACATGTGCCCTGTAACAAAATCTCTCTTAAAAAAAATTAATTTTACAGAAAAGAATAGAAAGGAACTACAAGGGCGGGCAGCACTCAGGAAGTGAGGATAGAGAGCGAGAGCCCAGGACCCGTCTGCAGGAGTGCAGCCAATACGGATCCAGGCATGGCCGAGACCCGTCTTTCCACTTGGCCGCGGACTCGGGGTGCCTGGGAGGATATGGCACACCAAAGCTGGAAGCACCAGGCCCTCCACCCAACTCAGCTGCCAGCAGAACTCCAAGGGCCATGAGCAGAGTGAGAAATCCGAACGCTGCCTTCCTCACAAAGAACCACGCCTCGCCCACGGCCTGTTACAGGGAGCTGTCCAACATACCAGGCCAGGGCTCACCGCACGGCGCAAGTCACCTCCCCGCCCCTGTGGGCTTCTGCACACGCCACCTTCCCTCTGAGAAGATTCCAGGAGTAGGGCACGGTACCGGGAGGTTTGCTAAAAGCCTGAAAATGGACAATGTGAGGAACCAGCTCTCAAAAGAACTTCACAGGCCAGGACGGAGTCACATGGAAACACTCCACATAGTGGGCAAAGCGCGAGGCCAGGTTAAAAAAAAAAAAAAAAAAAACACGGAGTCTGGGGCCAGCAGGTGGCATGGTGGTTATGGGCGCTGAATTCCCACATGGCTGACTATAGTTTGAAACCCAGACCTGGTGGCTTTCTCATTTTCCCTCTCTCTCTTTCTCTCACTCTGTCCCTCTCTGGTCAAATTTAAATAAATAAGTAAAGGTTTTTGTGGTTTTTTTGTTTTGGTTTTTTTTTTTTTTAAATCCAAGTCTACTTACTCCTAAGTGAATGCAAAAAAAAAAAAAAAAAAAAAAAAAACAGAAATCATTTTTGAAAAAACAAGGAGTCTGTCTAGATCCTGTTGCCCAGAAGCAGAGCCTGATGGATCCTCCCAAGTGGGTGCTTGAAGAAGTACTCTCAAGAGAAACAGGTAATGAGGGGAGGGAAACTGCGAGGGAAGGGTTAAGATGGGAGCTGAGATAAGCCCTCCTCAGGCTGTCCCCACAGCGAGCTCCGAGCTCCGAGTGAACTGCACTGTGGACCTTGTGCTGACCCAGGCAAAGGGCTGGGTTTTACACTCCCAATCACTGACCTCCCTCAATGATATTAGTCACCCTGGGCTGGAGGGTGGGGTGTTCTCTCCCAGTCATCTCCAGCCTAGAGGGCTCCCATCTGACAAGACAGAATCTTCCAGTGGCAGGCACAGGTGTGAAGCGTTGGCACATTCCAGAAGGCCATAAGAACAATACACAGGTAGGGTAAGAAGAGAGAGTCACGGTAGGAATACGCCCCTCATTTCGCCTCTCTGGAAACGTCCAAGAGCTTAACAAACTCATCTCCATGAGGTGGTTGGGCGCCTCTGAAAAGCCATGACCATGGGGTGTAATTCCACAGCCCTGACTGAAGGCCTCCCTCCCAGGTGCTGGGTTTATTGTCCCCTACGATGAGCAGCAGCCTCTGCAGTTCCACCTCCCTTCTGCCCAAGAGCACTCGGCCTCAGAGCAAACCCCCGTGACCACACTTGAGCAATAAACAGGCAGTCGTCCCCCGCCATATAACCGACAGCCTTCCTCTGATTTTTACAGTGCCTTTTATGCTCACTTTATAAAGTTTCATGTTTTACTTTCCGGATCTCATCGTGTGCACTCAAGGAGCCCCAGGAGTGCTGCTAAGCAGTTTTAATTTTCCAGGAAGTATTTCTCTGCCTCTCCTTTCCAGTAAAGCATGGTTAAGAGGTTGGAAGAGGCCCCCAAAGCAAGTTTTCAGTGCAGTGAGTACAACCTGGTCCAGCACCTTCAAGAAGGAACTGACTTAAGGGGAATTTCAAGATCACAGCTGGAGCCCTCCCCCCCCATCTATCTTCAGAGGGCATGTCTACGCCAATACATGGTCAAATAAGTAAATTCCAAAATAACAAAATTAGGAGCCGGCAGGTGGCGTGGTGGTTAAGGGCACTGGACCCTCCCACGTGGCCAACCACGGCTCGAGTCCCAGATCTGGTGGCTTGCTTTTTCACTTTCCATCTCTCTCCCTCTCTCTCATTCTGTCTCTCTCGGGTCAAAGTAAAATTAATTAGTTCATTAAAAGTAACAAAATCAAATAAAAATATAGTCATATGATAAAGACAATCTGATTAGTCAGGATGAAAGAAACAGGTATTTGGGAAGAAGCCAGAGGAATTCCTGAATTACCAGCCAAGTCCAAAAGGAAGTAAGTTAATTAACTCATTAAGTATGATTTACTCTCTGATTAAACTTACAGATCAGCTTCTGATAATACTAGGGGACGGCAGGGGACGGAAGTCCTAGATTGCTTTCTTTTCCAGTGTAGGTCTGTCTCAACTGTCTTTCCTATGTATTAGCATGAAATGCACATACTAATTTATTACATGAAGGATGCACCGATCAACTAAAAAAGAGAGAAAGGCAAAAAGTTAAAAGAGCAATTAACTTAAAAAAAAAAAAAAACAGGAGACAAAAAGTGAAAACAGCAATGGCTAACCTTTGTAGAGCACCTATACAGAGCTAGAGCCATTGGGGCCAGCAGTTAGCATAATGGTTATGACACTGGACTCCCATGTAGTCAACCGTGGTTCGAGTCCCGGACCTGGTGGCTTAAACTCATGCCGGGCACATGTGCGTGCGTGCTCAAGATCCCAAGAGGAGAATGGAGGAGAAGGGATTGCGACATGGCTATCCCCTCTGGGGGGGGATTTCTTGCTTTTTGTCTCTCTGTCTCTCTCTGTCTTTCTGGCATGCACCTTATAGCAAAAACCTCTCAAAAAAAAAAAAAAGCTGGATCCATTAATAATCTAATCTAGAATCTACTCTCATGAAAGATACTGCAGTACAGGAAATATAAAGCAGAGCATGTCCCAACCTCACACCATAAATGCCAAATCCAGATAGGTTAAGGACTTACTAGAGAAAGGTAAACTTCTGAATCTTTCTGGGAGAAATTATAGGAGAACATCTTTTTAGCCAACTCTAAAGGAAATCATTGAAATCCTAACACATTAACATGAAAAACTTCTTGACTGAGGTGGTGTTGTCTGTGGGCTGGTTTAGTTTGGATCTCAGATAGGAGCTGCTCTCAACGAGAAGTTTGAGTTGTCAGTTTTGCTGTGGGTTGAGGTAGTGATCTGAGTGTCAGCAAAAATTCTTTAAAGTAGGTCTCTGTGGAAAATCCTACTTCTGCATGCTTACATTAGCTTCCCAGGTATCTGAGAAGGGCCTGTCAGAAGGAATGGCTGTTTCTGTCAGTGAAAGAAGCAGTAGGCAACATAATTAAGATAATATGAAAAGAGTTAAGAATTTCTTGTTTAAAAAAAAAAAAACACAAATAAAGTACAAAGACAAGCTATAAACTGAGAAAAGATATATTTGCCACTCACATATCCAACAAAAGATAAGTATGCAGGGTATATAAAGAACACCTACAAAAGAATGTGAAAAAGACAAACAACCTAACAGGCAAAGTAGGCAAAACGTAAGTTGGAATTTCAGAAAAGAGAAAGAACGGCCATTATGGCCCAGCATGGTGATGGAGTAGAAGCTAAATGTTCCGTGATGCTGAAAGTCAGAGATAGAGTCCAACTCCAGGCTGACCTGCACTCACTGGGTACAAGCATGTGCTTGGGATCCAAGGTGCCGGGAAGGATCGGGGAGAATCATGGCAAGAGACCCTACTGAAGGTGCTTATCTTTTCCTTTTTTCTTTCTCTCTCTCTGTCTCAAGAAAAAATAGAAACCTTAATTTTTTTTTTTTTTTTAAAAGGCCAGACCCATAGTGCAGTGGTTAAGTGCTGTACCTAGGAAGCTGGATCTCAAGTGCGTGTGTGCCCAAGATCTCAAGAGAAGAACGGAGAAGGGATCACAGTGTGGCCATCCCCCTGGGGGGTGATTTCTTGCTTTCTGTCTCTCTGTCTCTCTGGCGAGTGCATGCATCCTATAGCAAAAACCTCTCAAAAAAAAAAAAAAAATCCTAATGGGCCGGCAAGTGACATAGTGGTTAGGGCACTGGACACCCACATGGCCAACCATGGTTCAAGTCCTGGACCTGGAGGCATGCATTCGCGTCTGGGGCAGGGAGAGATGCATGTTTTCTCTCTCTCTCTCTCTCTCTCTCTCTCTCTCTCTCTCTCTCTCCTTTCTCTCTCTGGTCAAATTATGAAATAATAAGTAAAATTAAATAAATATTTTTTTAAAAAAATAATTAACTGGCCTCTAAGCCTCTTTTACTTTGATCATTTCCAAGAAGCTTCTGTGCCTTGACAACACCAGGTGGAAAGGAGAAGGAAGAAACAACCTCCGAGTTCTATAAGGAGGGCTTAGGGGTCTTCTTTCTTGAAATCATCAGGCCTAATTTTCAAGCTAGCCATCTCAGCAGTAAGAGGAAATCCATGACTGATAAGACACGACTATGCACATGAATGTCAAGACATTGTGCTGACTGGAGGAAGCCAGACACAAGCGAGTACTGCTGTGTGATTCCACTTCTGGGAAATGCTAAAATAGGCCAAACGAATCTACAGGGAGGGGGAGAAATCAGGACAGTGGTTGCCCGAGTGGGAATGACAGAGGCACCAAAGAGCCTTCTGGGGAGATGGTATGCACCATATCTTGATAAAGGATTAGGTAAAAGGTGTGTGCAGTTGTCCAGACTTAGCAAATGCAGGAGTTGTGCATTTCACTGTGAAATGTTAGATCAAGAGAAAAAAAAAAAAACTGCCAAGAAATATTGTTAATGATGTTTATTAACGATGTGCATGCTGAAAGGTTTATGAGGAAGCAGTACACTGACGTTGCCAATTCTCTTTGAGATGTATTAAAAATGAGTTGAAGGGCTGGCAGATGGCATGGTGGTTAACGATTCTCCCAATAGCACTTGTCCTTTTCTCTCTTCTCTTTTCTATTTTTTTTTTTTTTTGGAGAGGTTTTTGCCATAGGGCGTGTGCGCTTGCCAGACAGACAGAGAGAGACATAGAGACAGAAAGCAAGAAATCACCCCCCAGGGGGAATGGTCTTGCCGCAATCCCTTCTCCTCCATTCTCCTCTCGGGATCTTGGGCACGCACGCACACGCGCCCGGCGTGAATTTTAAGCCACGGGATCCGGGAAGCGAACCGTAGTCGACTACATGGGAGTCCAGCGACACAGCCATTACGCTAACTGCTGGTCCCGTCCCTCTTCTCTTTTCACCACAAGCAGGACCTACCTACCAGGAATTTAGCCGTCATCCCCATACATATGCCCTGGTCAACAAACAATGCAAATGGCTCATTCAGAGTCATCTAGAAACATTCCAGCTCACCCTCCTGGTCTACAGAGGCAAGAAAGCCATAAAATACACTTCTCCGACTCCCTTGCAGCTAGGTCTTCCAAGGAGACACACCATGTGAGATCAGAAAAAGAGAGCAAAGGGGCCGGCAGGTGGCGTGGTAATTAAGGGTGCTGGACTCCCACATGGCCAACCATGGTTCAAGTCCTGGACCTGACGGCTTACTTTCTCACTTTCCCTCTCTCTCATTCTGTCTCTCTCTGGTCAAATAAAATAAAATAAAATAAATTTTTAAGAAAGAGAAGAAAACTATAGAAGGCAACAGCCATTAACTGAGAAGTCAGGACTTATGATAAGATGGTAATAGGTATATTTGGTTCCCCAGAGCTGCTATGGAAGATATTCCAATGTTCTGCCTCTAGTGTCACAGGTACTGAGGCAAAAGTGGGTTAAAGCCATGCTGTTTCAGAGACAGGCTGTGTTGTTCCCAAGCATGTAGCATCAAGCTTGGTTGTCCCAGAAATTCTTATAAATCTGCTAATAAATCCTCTAATAAATCCCTTGCTGCTTAGACAGCTTAGAAGGAATCTATTGTCTGCAACTTAGATCCTAACCAGCATGACTTCTAAATGGCACTGATCCTGCTTCCCGGGTTTTAAGCCTACACAAATGCCTAGTAAAACTTCCCAGTACAAGACACAAGCATCTCACTTTCTGTTAGAGGGAGGAGAGGGGAGGACAAGGGAGTAGGGGAATACACTGTGGCCGATCAGAGTACCCCTAGATGCAGCGTGTCCAAGGAAAACAAACCTAGAATAGCCTTTCACACACCCCAGTGAGTAATCACCCACCAGGAGGAATGGCCACACTGCAATCCTTTCTCCTTGATTCTCCTCCCAGGATTTTGGGCACACATGCACATGCACCCAGCATGAGTTTCAAGTCACTGGGTCTGGGACACAAACCACAGTTGACTATGTGGGAGTCCAGCAACATGACCATTACACCATTTGTTGGTCCCCAAAATGAGGACCTTTTAAGGACATTGGTTTTATTCCCTTAGAGTGGGATTTAGAATAAAGAAGATTAATCTTGAAGGCCACCTCATGAAAGAACAATCTTGGGACTGGCACGTGGTGTGGTGGACTCCCACATGATCGACCACGGTTCAAGTCCTGGACCTGGCAGCTTGCTTTCTCACTTTCTCTCTCCCTCGCTCTCTCTCTTACTCTGTCCTTCTCTGGTATGTATGGATATATGTATAAATTTTATTTATTTATAAATAAAATTAAATAATTCTAAAAAAAAAAAATCTTATCCAAAGCCATGTTGGCATGGTGATCTGGAGCAGCCTAATGGTGTACAAAGGCATGACTTTTCTCTTTTTTTGAGATTTCTTTTTTTTTTTGCTATCGAGTGTGTGCACTTCCTGGAGAGAGAGAGAGAGAGCCAGAAAGTGAGACATCATCCCCCCAAGGAGATGGCACACACAATCCCTTCTTCTCCATTCTCCTCTCAGGATTTTGGGCACGCACACATGCACCTGGTGTGAGTTTCGAGCCACCGGATCTGGGACCTAAACTGCAGTTCATCATGTGGGAGTCCAGCACCTTAACCCCTACACCACCTGCTGGCTCCAACTTTTTTGTTTTTTTACATAAAATAAATATTTATGGTCCCTCCAAAGAAATGCCCTCGGAGTCTGTTGTCATTACCCACACCCTTCAGTTCAGCTGAGATAAATCCATCTCCCCTGAGCACGGCTATGAGGCCTAGGAACAGCGGAAGGCCTCGGAGCACCCCGGGTGTTGGCCAAGGTGAGAGAATTAGGCTGGCGGATACCCTCTGTGGTCAAAACTGAGGAAACCCTACGGAGCAGGCAGGCCTCTGCTGCAGCTTGTGACGTATTCTGAAGGCAACTCCAAGAAAGGGTCTCTGAAAGGTTTTGCATAATGGTGGCACCATTGTAAAAAAGGACCTTGCCATTCTTGGCTGTACGTACTTGGGAATTCCCGGTCAGAAAAACGCGTCTTTAGCGTCACGGTGGGTAGAGTAAGACTGAAGTACGGTCATTTGCTTCTTGGTTTTATTGTGAGAACACCGGCTAAGAAGAACTGAAAAATCAAACACCAGCTATGGTTGAGACCTGGGGCCGTGTGCAAGGAAGGGCACAGGGACTCTCAAGTCACCACTGCGGACACCCCAGTAGCCCCTGAAGTTAGCTCAGAGGCAAAGTGTGACGTCACCACTGACCACAGCATGGCCCCTGAACGGCTCACCGTCTGATTGGCTCTAGCCCTGGCCTGATTTCTACCAATTTCCAGGCCTCTGAGTATTGCCATTTTGCGGGACTATAGTAAATAGTGACTTGTACATTTCTTATTGAAAAGTAAAAAATGCGGGGCCGGCAGGTAGTGTGGTGGTTAAGGTGTTAGACTCCCATGTGGCCGACCACGGTTTGAGTCCCAGACCTGGTGGCTTGCTTTCTCACTTTCCCTTTCTCTCCTTCTCTCTCTAGTCAGATTGAAAATAATCATAATAAAAAATAAAATTAAATAACTATAAAAAAAAGAAAAATAAAAAAATGCACAAGGTGACAATGCACCTCACAAATTATTCCTTAAAAATAGGTATCCTGCCAAACTAGATCGTACCTCTGAGGCCTCACTAGATTCCAGTGTATTAACTGCTCTGCTCTCTGTGGGTGTATTGTGGTTTTTCTGTGTATGATAGCGCACGCTCACACACAAGAGGTCAGAGGGACAGAGGGAGACACTCTCAAGAGGCTCTCCTCACACTGTGGTCACCTTCCCCCAGCTCTTCAGCTCCGCAGGATCCCAGCACCCATGAGTGAGCACCACCAGCATGTTCTCAGGCCGCCTCTGGGCTCCGAACCTGAGGCTGCCATGTAGTTTTGCAGGACACCGTGTTCCCACAGCCACTGGGACTCTCACGTTTTTTAATAACACCAACTGCCAGGGGACAGCCGATGCCATGATGGTTAAGGCATATGCCACCCGTGGTTCGAGTCCCAGACCTGGTGTCTTGAAATCATGCTTGGCACATGTGTGCATGCCTAAAATCCTGAGAAGAGAAGGGGTTGGGTATAGCCAGCCCTCCCTGCCAGGGGGTGATTTCTTACTTTCCTTCTCTCTGTCTCTCAAGAGTCGTGGGTGTAGGGCCCATATTTTCCCCCAGAGAAGCCTTTATGTATGTTATATCAACGTTTCACTAATATAAAATGACCTTTCTCACCATGTACGCCAAATTACAAATACGATGCTCACATTGTGAGAACTGAATTCTCTTCATCACCCACAAGAACCAAGCATACTCCAGCCTCGTACCCTTACATCCCCAAAGCCACTAGGCAAGGGGTCAGCAAATAAGGGCCAGGGGCTAGTCCAGCCCACCACTTGTCTCTGTAAATAAGGTTCTACCGGACCACAGTCATGCGCATTGGCTCCCACGCTGCCTATGGCTGCTTTCACGCTCAAGGGCAGAGTTGGAACGACTTATGGGCCAGCCCCATGGCCCAGTGGTTAAAGGAGACAGATCCCATATGGCCAACTGTGCAGTTCAAGTCCTGACCCCAGCAGCTTGAAAAGCACTCAGGGCACATGTGTGTATGTATGTACCCCAAATCCTGACAGATGGAGACATGGGGAAAAACAGATTGTGGCATGGCCATATGCCACTGGGGGATGCTCGCTCTCTCTCTTTCTCTCTTTCTTTCTTTCTCTGTATGTCTCTTCTGGCAAGTGCATGTGCCCTCTGGTGCACGTGCACACACACACACACACACACACACACACACAATTTATTATCTGACTCTTCACAGGAAAAGCATGGTGACTCCTGCACTAAATAAAAACCTAACTATTAAAGCCCATGGAAAGCTCATCAATGTACCCTCCGAAGTAGCCCCTGGAGGTAAAAGGTATACCATCTCTAAAGAGCTAGGGGTTAAGGCAGCCCTATAGTACAGCATTTAAGCTCCGTGCAAAGGCTTAACCCATGTGGCTGACTGAAGTTCGCATCTCAGCCCTGGCAGCTCCATGTGTGTGCATGCATGCCCCAAATCTCATCAAGACGGAGACGTGATGGAGGTTAAGGGATTGTGGCAGGACCACACCCCACTGGGGAGTGCTCTCTCTCTCTCTCTCTCTCTCTCTCTCTCTGACAAGCACACACACCCTCTGATAACTGACAAAGGAAGGAAGGAAGGAAGGAAGGAAGGAAGGAAGGAAGGAAGGAAGGAAGGAAGGAAGGAAGGAGTAAAAACAAAAAGGAAAAATAAAAAACAAAAAGAAGAAGAGTCCGAGTCCTGAGACGTACTTCGGTGACCGGCACGAACAGCTGCTCTGCACGAGTGGTGGAGTGTGCAATCAAATAAACACGCCACACTTGCCAACGAGCAGGGTCTGGGCAAGAACCGAGCCCAGGCGGTTCAAGGATGCCCTGTCCTAAAGCACTGCTGGAAAGAATCCACTCGCAGAGAAGTCACACATTGGTGACGCGGGCTCATCAGATCTGGTCAGGTGTCCTCAGTTTGGAAGTCCACCTTCTATTTCTGCAGCTACAACAGTGTGCTAGGCCAGCTCCTTTTTTATTTATTTTCCTCCAGTTTTTGCCATAGGGTACACATACTCACTGGAGAGAGTCAGAAAGAGCCAGAGAGAGGGAAAGTGAGAAATCATCCCCGAAAGGAGGGTGTAGGGGGATGGCCACACCTCAACCCCTTCTCCTCCATTCTCTTGCACTAAACAAAATAAAATAAAATAAAATAAAATAAAATAAAATAACCACTCACACAAACATGCCTAGTCTGAGTATCAAGCCACCAGGTCCAGGACTCGAACCACAGTCGAGCACGTGGGAGTCCAGTGCCTTAACCACTATACCACCTGTTGGCCTCGAAGACTGGTTCTTTAGTCATAATCCGGAAATCAAATAAAAGCAACTTTGGTTACTAAAAGCTACTATTCAACCCACTTCACTTCACTATATTATATACATTAGAGAAAACGAACATCAGATTCGGGGATAGAGATTCCAAGCATGGTCTCTCAAGATTCATGATAAGAGGGTTCGAGAAGAACCTCTGCACATTGTGAAGTCTTCTCAAAACAGCTCATAAATAAACCAGAACATCAGATGAGTCTCAGGGCGCCATCCAGACCATGAGAAGCCAGAGGGTATGCCTGGCTTCAGAACAAAACCACAAGGCAAAAAGGCCATTTTTAGCATCACCTTTCTGGAGTTTTTCCAGAACTGTCTGAGGAGCCGAGCTCCGGTTTCTCGTTCTAACTCTGTCACAGACTCTGTGTACAACTCTGAATTAAGCATCGTGTCTTTGTAGCTACTCCCTCACCGGCAAAACGAAGGTCAGACACATTCAGGGGAGGGCGTTCAAGACCCAGAGTAAAGCTCCATGCGGGAAAATGCTAGCCGGCTCCTACCCTGGACTAAGTCATTCTTACTTATTTGGGGAAATGCTTCCCCAAAAAAGGATACAGAAAAAAATGCCAGGATTATTCCTGGCTTGTGACAGGTGACCACTCTGAGAACTAAAACCAAGTTCTCTTACATGCGAGAAGGAACATCGCTATCGGTTACGAAGAGCAGAACTCTCCCTCTGAAGTCTGGTGCAGCCCCCCCAGAAAACTTTCCTCCAACTCCCCCATCTTAGTATTTGGGGGGATGCTTAAGAAATTACCAAGAGCAAAATTTCCAGGAGCAATAACAGCTCGAGACCCAGGGATCCTGCAAATGGGGTACGCCTCAGAGATCCTTTCTGGAACTTTTATCAGCTCCCGACTAAAAGCACCTCGTCCCTGTATCCCCGGATGCTAGAGGAGTCACTCAAAATAAGGCTGGCACCGGTGACACTGCCCC
>NW_006160137.1:1860802-1875560 GCF_000334495.1 Tupaia belangeri chinensis
AAGGAAGGAAGGAAGGAAGGAAGGAAGGAAGGAAGGAAGGAAGGAAGGAAGGAAGGAGTAAAAACAAAAAGGAAAAATAAAAAACAAAAAGAAGAAGAGTCCGAGTCCTGAGACGTACTTCGGTGACCGGCACGAACAGCTGCTCTGCACGAGTGGTGGAGTGTGCAATCAAATAAACACGCCACACTTGCCAACGAGCAGGGTCTGGGCAAGAACCGAGCCCAGGCGGTTCAAGGATGCCCTGTCCTAAAGCACTGCTGGAAAGAATCCACTCGCAGAGAAGTCACACATTGGTGACGCGGGCTCATCAGATCTGGTCAGGTGTCCTCAGTTTGGAAGTCCACCTTCTATTTCTGCAGCTACAACAGTGTGCTAGGCCAGCTCCTTTTTTATTTATTTTCCTCCAGTTTTTGCCATAGGGTACACATACTCACTGGAGAGAGTCAGAAAGAGCCAGAGAGAGGGAAAGTGAGAAATCATCCCCGAAAGGAGGGTGTAGGGGGATGGCCACACCTCAACCCCTTCTCCTCCATTCTCTTGCACTAAACAAAATAAAATAAAATAAAATAAAATAAAATAAAATAACCACTCACACAAACATGCCTAGTCTGAGTATCAAGCCACCAGGTCCAGGACTCGAACCACAGTCGAGCACGTGGGAGTCCAGTGCCTTAACCACTATACCACCTGTTGGCCTCGAAGACTGGTTCTTTAGTCATAATCCGGAAATCAAATAAAAGCAACTTTGGTTACTAAAAGCTACTATTCAACCCACTTCACTTCACTATATTATATACATTAGAGAAAACGAACATCAGATTCGGGGATAGAGATTCCAAGCATGGTCTCTCAAGATTCATGATAAGAGGGTTCGAGAAGAACCTCTGCACATTGTGAAGTCTTCTCAAAACAGCTCATAAATAAACCAGAACATCAGATGAGTCTCAGGGCGCCATCCAGACCATGAGAAGCCAGAGGGTATGCCTGGCTTCAGAACAAAACCACAAGGCAAAAAGGCCATTTTTAGCATCACCTTTCTGGAGTTTTTCCAGAACTGTCTGAGGAGCCGAGCTCCGGTTTCTCGTTCTAACTCTGTCACAGACTCTGTGTACAACTCTGAATTAAGCATCGTGTCTTTGTAGCTACTCCCTCACCGGCAAAACGAAGGTCAGACACATTCAGGGGAGGGCGTTCAAGACCCAGAGTAAAGCTCCATGCGGGAAAATGCTAGCCGGCTCCTACCCTGGACTAAGTCATTCTTACTTATTTGGGGAAATGCTTCCCCAAAAAAGGATACAGAAAAAAATGCCAGGATTATTCCTGGCTTGTGACAGGTGACCACTCTGAGAACTAAAACCAAGTTCTCTTACATGCGAGAAGGAACATCGCTATCGGTTACGAAGAGCAGAACTCTCCCTCTGAAGTCTGGTGCAGCCCCCCCAGAAAACTTTCCTCCAACTCCCCCATCTTAGTATTTGGGGGGATGCTTAAGAAATTACCAAGAGCAAAATTTCCAGGAGCAATAACAGCTCGAGACCCAGGGATCCTGCAAATGGGGTACGCCTCAGAGATCCTTTCTGGAACTTTTATCAGCTCCCGACTAAAAGCACCTCGTCCCTGTATCCCCGGATGCTAGAGGAGTCACTCAAAATAAGGCTGGCACCGGTGACACTCGCCCTGCCACTCAGCCCCTCAGCTGCAGTCACCACATGAAAAAACACGCTGTAAAATTAAATGCATCAGAACCTTGCATTCAGTTCGCATTCGGGAAAACAAGAGCATTTCTTTGCATCAATGAGGATACTAAACCGTGGGGACCAGCAGTTGGCCTAACGGCTATGTCGCTGGACTACCATGTAGTCGACAGTGGTTCAAGTCCCAGAGCCGGTGGCTTAAACTTCACACCGGACGCATGTGTGTGCGTGCCCAAGATCCCAAGAGGAAAATGGAGGAGAAGGGATGGCGGCATGGCCATCTCCCCTGGGGCGTGATTTCTCGCTTTCTGTCTCTCTGTCTCTCTCTTTCTGGCGAGCGCCCGCGCCCTATAGCAAAAACCTCTCAAAACAAAGAAGGCCACTACACAGTGTATGGCAATGAGCAGCAATAGGGGAACCAGCTCAAATATTCTGGCATCTGGCCACATCCCTTATTCAGCTCCAACTGACCTAAATGAGAGAGCAGGGATGAAATGAACACCCTAAGGTTTCAAGCTAGTTTATATAAAGGCCACCCAGCCTAAAGCCAGCTATTTCCAAGTAAGAGAGAGGGCTAACCCTTTTCCTCTCTGTCTCTCTCACCAGCTCAGAAACCAAACGAGCAACTCGGAACCTAAGTCCTCCTATGAAAGGGAAAATAGATGCTAAGGTCAGAAAGATTCACCTACCAGGGTTTTTAAAACACAACCTGACTGAGCCAGCAGATGGCATAGCAGCTAAACTGCTGGATCCCACATCGCTGATGCCGTGGTTCAAGTCCCAGACCCAGCAGCTTGAGAAACATGCTGGGTGCATGCACACGTGTGCCCAAAATCCTGAGAGGACAAGGGAGGAGAAGGGACTGTGGTGTGGCCATCCCCCCTGGGGTGGGGGTGATTTCTCATTTTCCCTTTCTCTGTCTCTCTCTCCAGAGCAGGCACACACCCTCTAGCAAAGCCCTACAAACAAACAAACAAAAACGCAACCTGATTATACACCAAAGACAGCTGAAAATGGTGTAAGCCACCTAGCAGTTCCTACATACCTGGGGGACCTCCCTCTCAGTGTTAATCAAGAAGCCACAGATTTTTTTTTTTTTATTTCCCCAACCTATGCTACCAGCAGTTGGCCTAACGGCTATGTCGCTGGACTACCATGTAGTCGACAGTGGTTCAAGTCCCAGAGCCGGTGGCTTAAACTTCACACCGGACGCATGTGTGTGCGTGCCCAAGATCCCAAGAGGAAAATGGAGGAGAAGGGATGGCGGCATGGCCATCTCCCCTGGGGCGTGATTTCTCGCTTTCTGTCTCTCTGTCTCTCTCTTTCTGGCGAGCGCCCGCGCCCTATAGCAAAAACCTCTCAAAACAAAGAAGGCCACTACACAGTGTATGGCAATGAGCAGCAATAGGGGAACCAGCTCAAATATTCTGGCATCTGGCCACATCCCTTATTCAGCTCCAACTGACCTAAATGAGAGAGCAGGGATGAAATGAACACCCTAAGGTTTCAAGCTAGTTTATATAAAGGCCACCCAGCCTAAAGCCAGCTATTTCCAAGTAAGAGAGAGGGCTAACCCTTTTCCTCTCTGTCTCTCTCACCAGCTCAGAAACCAAACGAGCAACTCGGAACCTAAGTCCTCCTATGAAAGGGAAAATAGATGCTAAGGTCAGAAAGATTCACCTACCAGGGTTTTTAAAACACAACCTGACTGAGCCAGCAGATGGCATAGCAGCTAAACTGCTGGATCCCACATAGCTGATGCCGTGGTTCAAGTCCCAGACCCAGCAGCTTGAGAAACATGCTGGGTGCATGCACACGTGTGCCCAAAATCCTGAGAGGACAAGGGAGGAGAAGGGACTGTGGTGTGGCCATCCCCCCTGGGGTGGGGGTGATTTCTCATTTTCCCTTTCTCTGTCTCTCTCTCCAGAGCAGGCACACACCCTCTAGCAAAGCCCTACAAACAAACAAACAAAAACGCAACCTGATTATACACCAAAGACAGCTGAAAATGGTGTAAGCCACCTAGCAGTTCCTACATACCTGGGGGACCTCCCTCTCAGTGTTAATCAAGAAGCCACAGATTTTTTTTTTTTTATTTGCCAGAGCTATTCTATGTGGAATAGCCCTCACACACAACCGCCTCCACAGAGGGTATGTAAGCAAGTCTGAACCTAACCTAGCCCTGAAGGTACCCTAAGCAATTACTGGGTCGACACAGGCTGAGCACCTCCTAAGCAAGCAGGAGCCCGCGCCAGCCCCACCAGGTGACCGTGTCAAGAGCCACCAAATAAGATGGTGGTGACAGAAGCAGAGTTCGGGGCTTTGCGACTGCCAGGAAATCTGAGAAGGCTTCGGGAGCAGAGTGACCTCTGGGAGCTGGGGAAGCTAGACTCTCTGGATTGGCTTTTAGCAGGCAGATACTGGTTTTGTTTTTGTTTTTAATTTAAAATATAGTAAGGGTAGCTGGGCACAGGGAAATCGAATTTTGCTGTGAGCTAAAACCGTTCTAAAATGTGAAGTCTATGAGAAAAAGTGAGAGAAGAAAGAGAGAAGACAGACAGTTTTGGGGGGATTTGGCAACGTGTGATGTCTTTTGTTGGTAATCATTCTGAATTTTCCAATTGTTCTATCAAGAGCATGTATGTAATAACACTTTGAACACTAGAAAAATATTCTCTGTCATAAAAACAGCAATTAAGCTGAAAAAAGAAGGCTGGTATTTGTATTTAAAAAAAAAAAAAAAGAAGCCATCGAACTACACACTGAAAACAGGTACGTGTGTCTGTTAAATGCCTCCACGAAGTTGACTTTAGGAAACTAAAAGAAAAGCTTTAGAGAGCTGATGTTTCATTTTAAATAGCATACACATTACCACGTGTAAGCTACACTCTTCACAGAGCATAACTCATGTACACTAGCAGTAGGTGTTTTCTGTTCAATTTCTAAGCATTCTCTCTCAAGACTGCTAAGTAAATGTAAGTAAGTTCTCAGGGTCAGCTGGTGGCCTGGTGGTCACGGCAGCTGCATCCCACATGGCTATGTGGTTTGAGACACACAACAGGTGTGTGTGCCCAAAATCCCAGCACAGGGAGATGGGAAAGAAGGGACTGCAGTGTGACCATGCTCCATGGCGGGTGCTTTCCCTTTCACACACTCTCTCTCTGTCTCTTTCTAATGAGCCCACGTGCCTTCTGGCAAAATAATAATAATAATAATTAATAATGCAAGCTCTGATTTTGGTGTCACCAGGTTTGGATTTGGAGTCCTGCAGTCTACTATTCCTAAAGATAGCAATTATGAACCCTGTTGAATAAACGGTTTGCTAAGGGGCTGCTCTCACACACAGTGGTTATTCTGTGCAGTGAGTGGGATCTCACATGGCTGGCTGTGGCTCCAATCTCCACTTCAGTGGCTTGAAAAGCATGCTGGGCACATGTGCGTGCGTGCGTGCCCTAATTCTCAAAAGGATGGAGAAATGGAGAAGGGGTTGCAGGGACCATGCCGCCCCTCTGGGGTGTTCTCACTGTCGCTCTCTAGCATGCATACAAACTCTCCGGCAATTAAAACTATAATTTCCATGGCCGGCACCAGAGCCTGGTGATTAAGGGACCCAGATCCCACATGGCCAACTGCAGCTCAAATCCCAGTCCCAGAGCCTTGAAAAACGTACCATGCACACATGTGTGAGTCCCCAAAATCCCAATAGGATAGAGAAATGGAAGAGAAGGAACACAGCTGCCCATGCCCCAAGGTGGAGGGCTTTTTCTCCCTCCCCCCACTGTGGTGAACACATGTGCCCTCTAGCAACTAATTCTTTAATAATTTGCTAAGCAGGGACCAGTAGATGGCGTAATGGTTATGTCGCTGGACTCCCACATAGTGAACCATGGTTCAAGTCCTGGACCTGGTAGCTTAAAACTCACGCCAGGTATGTGTGCGTGTATGCCCATGATCCCAAGAGGAGAACAAAGGAGAAGGGATGTGGCATGGCCATCCATCCCCCAAGGGAGTGATTACTCACTTTCGGTCTCTGTCTCTCTGGCGAGCACATGTGCCCTCAAGCAAAAATCCCTTAAAATAATAATAATAATTTGCTAACCAAATATAGTAAAATTATTACTTAATGGGTATGAAGTTTCCATTTAGGATGATGAAAAAGATCTGGAGATGAAAGAAATGGTGAGTTTCACAACGGTGTGAGTATACTTAATGCCACCACACTGTGTGCTTAAAAATGATGAAAATGGGGGACCAGCAGTTAGCGTAATGGCTATGTCGCTGGACTCCCACGTAGTCGACTGCGGTTCGAGTCCCGGACCCGGTGGCTTAAACTCACGCTGGGCACGTGCACGTGCGTGCCCAAGATCCCGAGAGGAGAATGGAGGAGAAGGGATTGCGGTGTGGCCATCCCCCCCGGGGGGTGATTTCTCGCTTTCTGTCTCTCTGTCTCTCTCTTTCTATCTGGCGAGCGCACACGCCCTATAGCAAAATCCTCTCCAAAAAAGAAAAAAAAAAAAGATTAAAATGGTAAATCTGGGGCCAGCCCAAGGCATAGTGGTGAAGGTGGCTGGACCCAATACAGCCAACTGGGCAGCTGGAGTTCCAGACCCGATGGCTTAAGAAACATGGATGACGTGTATGCATGCCCAAGGTCCTGCAAAGAGGGAGAAAGGGAGGAGAAAGAATTGTGGCATGACCACACCCCATGGAGGACACTTTCTTTCCCTGTCCCCAGAGAGCATACGGACTCTTTGGCAAAATTTCAAAACTAAAAATGCTCCATTGTATGGTAGTATATATTTACCACAATGAAAGTCACTACGTCGGTTTTAATTTGGTGATTTCATTCTTTTTCAATGGGAACCAACAAGGGAAATATCCTGTCTCCCGGACTCCTCAGAGTCTCTTTACCAGCCAGAATCTACATTAGGGTTTCCATCACTTCCATTATACTAACAGCAAGGTCCGGTCCCTGAGACGCACCTTTCCCACTGGGTGATTGTCACGAAACCCACAGAGGCACGGAAAGGCGTGTCTGAGGAAATGACTCCCCTGGGTGCAAGGCACACTCACGAGGGAGAAGCCAGCTCAGCGTCCCGCTGCTCTGACTGCCCTCACTGAGCGCTTACCAAGTGCCAGACCCTGGGCCAGGTGTGGGTCTCATGCCACGATCTACTCCCAGCCTTCAGCCAACCCTGGATCATGGAAAACCCAGGCCCAGTGGACTCAGGGAGGTCTCTGGACTCGAACTGGGAACCAGCCCATGTGAGACTGCTTCACAGAACTGCATTTTACCGCTGTGCTACTGTCCGGCTACCTAGAGCTAAGCTTTATATAGGAAAACAGGAAGATGTGTTCACTACCACCACCCGGAAACCGGTGTTTTACAACTCCTGCTTAGACTGCACCGTCTAAGTTCATTCACAACTTAGCGAGAGGAGAAAAAGAAAGGGGACAAGCTGTTACTGGAATAGGTCCAGGTTAGACCTGACGGCTGAGGAATGGGGTCAGGTTCAGGCCTTAGCTGTGTCAGGTCTAACCAAGGGCCCAAAGCCTTTCATTGGCCCATAGATGAGATTTAGGTTCTGTTTTTCCTAACAAGCTCAAAACACGAAAGACCTTCCATATCCAAACCAAGAGTGGAAATCTTGGGGGATTATATAAATTTATCTTTTAAAAAGGAAGTAGAGGGGCCGGCAGGTGGCATGGTGGTTAAAGGCGCTGGACTCCCACATGGCCGACCACAGTTCAAGTCTCGGACCTGGTGGCTTGCTTTCTCACTTTCCCTCTCTCACTCTCTCTGTGTCTTTCTGGTGAAATTAAAAAATAAAATGAATGAATAAATAAAATTAAATAAATAATTCTTTAAAAAAAAAAAAAAAAAAGAAAGAAAGTAGATTTAAAAAAAAAAAAGGGAGGGGGGGGAAAACCAGCCCACCGGGGGGGGGGGGGCTCTCACACAGCCAACTACAGTTTGAGTCCTGGACCTGGCATCTTCAAACTCACATCGGGCGCATATGCGTGCATGCCCAAAATCCCAAGGGAGAATGGAGGAGAAGGAATTGTAGCACGACCAGCCAGCCGGGGGGCGGGGGGTGGTTTTCTCACTTTGTCTCTCTCTCTCTCTCTCCAGTGAGCATACGCACCCTATGGCAAAAACAAAATCTCTCTCTCTCAAATAAAAGAAGGAAATAGATAAGCACAGATGTCTAATGGTTCCTTCAGCACACCAGGCAGATGTCCCCCAAGGCCTCAGTTTCCCAGGCACTCCTAACCGGGGAGTAGCGATCTCAGGGTCTCCCCGATCACTAACTATCCACTCATTAAACCAGCACGTATTTCTTTACATCAGCCATCACTCCATGAGGTAAACATGTATCTGCATGAAGTCCACACTGCAGTCAGTCAGGCTGTCTGAGAAGCCATCTCCACGTGGTTCTAACGCACACTCTCAGATAGTTACCTGAAATGATAGCAGGTGCCAGATAGTCAAAGTGGCTCATAAAGCAAAAGAAACAGTACCCTTTCTTGAAATATTTGTGTGCCTTCAAAAAATATCAAGTTCTCATGACCCATCATTAACTGACTTCATGCAATGATGTTTATAAAACTTGAATATAAAAACAGGCAGTCCGGGACCAGCCGTTGGAGTAACGGCTATGTCGCTGCACTCCCATATAGTCTGACTGTGGTTCGAGTCCCAGACCCGGTGGCTTAAATTCACACCCGGCACGTGTGTGTGCATGCCCAAGATCCCAAGAGGAGAATGGAAGAGAAGGGACTGCAGTGTGGCCATCCCCCCTGGGGGTGATTTCTCACTTTGCCTTTCTGTCTCTTTCTGGCAAGTGCATGCGCCCTATAGCAAAAACCTCTCAAAAACAAACAAACAAACAAAACAGGCAGTCTGTAAAAGAACACAGGTTCAAGAAAATAAATCTGAATTCAAATAACTAATTATAAGGAAAGGTTATACTTGCTTTCCAGAGCACAACTCCAAATTATAAAATAAAATTTTAAAAAATCAGCCAGGATTGGGGCGAACCATGTGGTGTAGAGGTTAAGGTAGCCAGATCCCACGTGGCCAGCTGTATGGTTTGCATCCCGGACCCCAAGGCTTGAAAAACACATCAGGCATGGGTGTACATGTGCCTAAACTCCTGAGAGGAGAATGGAGGAAAAGGGATTGTGGTGTGGTCATCCTCTTGGAGGGCTGTCTGTCTCTAGCAAGTGGACTCATCCTATAGGAAATTTAAAATTTTAAATTTAAAAAATAGGTCACGATATAGGACCGAACACCATCACCAACCAGCTAGATCTAACTTCTAGGACAATTCACCCAATGACAGCCAAATACAGTAGTCCCCCAATCCAAGGGGGATAGGTCCCAAGACCCCCAGTGGCTTCCTGAAACTGCAGAAGGCAACAAGCCCTCCTCTCTCTACTCTGTTGTTCCTGATAACCTACTCAGCTACTATGGGAACGCTAGAACACTGGACAAAGGGATGATTCATATCCTGCGCAGAACAGAGCAGGACATAGTGAAATTTCATCACCCTCCCCAGAACGATACACAATTTAAAACCTGTGAATTATTTCTGGAATTTTACATTTAGTATTTTTTAACTGAGGGTGATTAGGAATATCAGAAACCACAGACAAGGACGACTACTGTGCTTCTTTTCAAGTACACATGGAACATTCCCCCAAGATAGGACATATCCAAGGTCATAAGACAACTCTTAACAAAATGAAAGGAACTCAGTCAATACCAAAAAAGTATGTTTTCTGATGTTAATAGACAAACTAGAAATGAATACAAAAACAGGACCGGAAAATCTTCTAATACATATTGGACATTAACACAATTCTAAATTATTCATGAATCAAAGAGACAGTCTCAAAAGAAATTAGAGAATAGTTTGACCTAAAATAAAATGAAAATGCTACATAGAGTACATGCTCAGTGGTTAAGTTCTACGCAGGGGAAGCCAAATGTTACAAGGCAAACTGTGGTTCAAATTCTGGCCCCAGTGGCTTGATAAACACACCAGGTGTGTGTATGTGTGTGTCCACAATCCTGACAGAATAGACAAAGGGAAGGAAAAGGACCCAGCCCCGCTGGGGGGTGCTCTCCATCACCCTCCTGTAAGTACACACACCCTCCTCAATTGAAAAAAGAAATTCTGAGTGTAACTAACACAGTGCTTAGATGGAAATTTATAGCACTAAGTGTTTGAGTTAGAAAAAATTGGTAATAAAAGACAATTGTAGATACCAGAGACACTGGGAGAAGAGGGTGGGAAAGGACAGAGGGTCAGAGAGAAAATTTTGGATAATAATATGCATGATAATAATAAGTCATGATTAAGCCATGCCTAAAGTTAGACTTGTGTTCATGGAAATGTATATATCAGCTGTGTTTGCTATGAAAATATTTAGATTAAGATCTTTAGTAATTCAATAAAAAATGGGGGGAAAACAGTATAGAAAGTAAACATAGATACCAGAGACAGTGGGGGAAGAGAGTGGGAGATGGCAGAGGGTAAGAGATAGGGAATCAAGGATGGGAGGGGGGCAAAACATACAGAAAACAAGAAATGGAAAATTATTTGTTGACAATAACATGTTTGTTGATGTGTTTGATTGAGACAATATACAGTGTACTCTGGATGGAAAATCTCATTTTGTATGATGTACAGGGAATGAACGTAAACAAATAAATTTAAATTTTAAAAAATTGGTAATAATTTAAGCATCCACCTTAAATAACTAAGAAAATAAATATAAAAAAAAACAGAACTAATGAATATAAAAGAGGAGACCAAATATTAACTAAATTGAAAATAGAAAAACAATAAAGATGATAAATAAAAACAAAAAGGCAGGTCTTAGAAATACCAATACAGTGATAGCTGATAAAAACAAACAAGAGAATAAACTATCAATATCAGGAAAAAGAAAAGGGGGTATCACTACCGGTCTCACAGACATTAAAAAATAATACAAGAATACTGAAAGCAACTCTAAATATATAAACTCAAAACTTATAAGAAATAAACAAGTCATGGGCCAGTTGGTGGAGTGATGGATAAGGCGCTAGATCTTGTATGGCTGGCTACATGGTTCAAGTCCCAGATTCGACAACTTGAAAATCACACCAGGCACATGTGCATGTGTGCCCAAAATCCCAAGAGGAGTCTAGAGAAGGGATTATGGCATGGCCATCTCTCATGGGGGGTGATTTCTCACTTTCCCTCTTTGTCTCTCTCTGTCTCTCTAACAAGCACACACAGTCTATAGAAAAGAAAAAAAATAATAAAATTTTTAAAAAAAAGTTTCCAAATAGTAAAAGTTTCTAAAAGTATGAACTACTCTCAGGAGAAAACCCTCAAACCTCAACAGTAAGGAAATTAACAACCCAATTAAAAGTGGACAAAAGACTTTAACAAGCACTTTGCCAAAGAGATCCGATACATGAAAAGATGTCCAACAATATTCGCTATCAGGGAATTTATAAATGAAAACCACAGTAAGATACCACCACACACTTACTAAAATGACTCAAAGGAAAATATCAGTAATACCAAGTGCTGACAAGGATGTGGAGCCACTAGCACCTTCATGTACGTATGAGAAAGTTCACGGGTCATCACTGAGAATGGCATTTTTTTTTAATAAGTGATTAAAACACAAGTCAAGCCCATAGCACAGTGGGTAAGTACTAAAAACAAAAAACTAGATCCCACATGACAGACTCAGCCCTGGAAGCTTGGAAAACACACGGAGCACATGAGCATATGCGCCCAAAATCCCAACAGGAAAGAGAAATGGGAGAAAATGATAGTGGTATGTCCATACCCTGTTGGGGGATGCTGATGCTGTCACTCTCTCCCTCCATCTCCTTCTGGTGAGCGTACATGCCCACTGGCAACTCAGAAAAAAATGGCTAACATATGTTCTACTCAACACTTTACACTTCATATAAATTTAATGTGGCTTCTGAACAAAATTAAGATGTTCTATGAGATGGTGTAAACAAACCAAATCAACCCTGCACATCAAAACCCAGAACAATAAGAAACGACCCATTTCTTCCATGAAGCCATTTTCTGGCTCGTAGTGGGAATGTAGAGATAGCAGGCTACTCTGTTTCTGTGTCCCTTCTTAACATTCAATATGGTGCTGGGACCAGCAGTTAGCGTAATGGCTATGTCGCTGGACTCCCATATAGTCAACCACGGTTTGAGTCCTGGACCCGGTGGCTTAAAACTCACGCCGGGCACATGTGCTTGCTGCCCAAGATCCCAAGAGGAGAATGGAGGAGAAGGGATTGCGGCGTGGCCATCCCCGCTGGGGGATGATTTCTCGCTTTCTGTCTCTCTGTCTCTCTCTGTCTTTCTGGCAAGCACATGCGCCGCGCCCTATAGCAGAAACCTCTCAAAAAAAAAAAAAATTCAATATGGTGCTCTATGCCAGGCCCCGGCACGTCACTAATACTGACCCATTTAATCCTCGCAGCAACCCTGCAATAAGGGAGGTGTTCTCATCAGCCCCATTTTGCAAATACAGGTTAAGGAAGGTGCTCGAGTAACTAGCAAAGGCTAGTGTGGACGGGAGCCCCCCACCTCTGCTCGCTGGAGAGGGCACGATGGCGCTGCTCCCCTCAGCAAGCTGTCTCAGCAAGCTGACCAGATGGCACTGCTGGCCCAACTAGGAAGGGAGGAGGAGGAACACCCCTCTGCCTGGCCAACTTCACAACTCCTCAAACCTCAGTTCTTCTTTCTTTCTTTCCTTTTTTTCTGAAGAATTTTTTATTTATTATCATTATTTTTCTATTTTGATCAAAGAGAGACAGAGAGAAAGAGAGCAAGCCGCCAGGAGAAGGACTCGAACCACACAGTCAGCCATGTGGTAGTCCAGTGCCCTTAACCATCACACCACCTTCTGGCCCCCTGAGTTGTTCTTAACTTGCTCTTTGCTTCCTCTTATTAAATTCAGAAAGGCCAAGGTAAAAACGCATTTCATGGGGCCAGCATGGACTATAGTGTTTAATATACATTCTAAGCCGCTGGCCTCCCACGTGGCTGACTGTGGTTCAAGTCACTGGCCCACAGGATTGAAACTCACTCCAGGTGCATGTGCATGTGTGCCCAAAATCCCAAGAGGAGAATGGAGGAGAAGGGTCTGCAGCATGGACATCCCCCTGGGGGGTGATTTCCAGCCTTCTGTCTCTCTGTCTCTATCTCTGTGGTAAGTGTGCATACCTATAGCAAAAATCTCTTTTTAGAAAAAAAAAAAAGCATCACCAGGTTTATGAGAAACCTGAGAAACAGGAAAGGACCACGTAGCCCTTGCTGAGCACCTACCTGCAGTCACTCACAGGAGACAATCCCATTACCCTGACCAGGCCGCAGGAAAGCTCGCACTGACCGGATCCATTAAGAGCACACAACTGGGGCCAGCCTCATGGCACAGGGGTTAAGAGAGCCAGACCCAACGTGACCAACTGAAATTCGAATCCCAGGCCCAGCAACTAGAAAAACACTCTGGAGGGGACCAGCAGATGGTATAGTGTGTATGTTGCTGGACTCACACAAAACCCACTGAGGTTCGAGTCCCAGACCCAGAGGCTTAAATCTCACACTGGGCACGTGTGCGAGTGTGCCCCAAATCCCGAGAGGAGAATGGAGGAGAAGGGATTGCAGCATGGCCATGCCCCCATGGGATGATTTCTCGCTTTCTGTCTCTTAAGAATAAAAACAAACAAACACACACTCTGGATACCTGTGTATGTACTCAAAATCCCAATCAGATGAAGAAATAGACCAGAGGGGATTGCGGCGTGACCACGTCCCACTGAAAGGTGCTTTCTCCTTCTCTCTGTCTCTGGCAACATGAGCCCTCTGGCAATTAAAAAGAATAAAAACAAAAAAAGCGCACGACCGATTTATCAGAGCATGGAGAAGTGACAAATAGAACTCTGGGTTTTTTGTTGTTGATTTAAAAAGTAAGACCCTTCGAAAGTGGTAAAACCACTGTTAGCACAGATCTCCATCAGGAGGTGGTGCTCTGAACCTTGGGCTCTAAAAGCAGTCCAAGGATGGGGCTGGCAGATGGCAGGGTGGTTAAGAGTGCTGGACTCCCACATGGCCTACCACGGTTCAAGTCCTGGACCTGGCAGCTTGTTTTCTCACTTTCCCTCTCTTTCTCACTGTTTCTCTCTCTCTCTCTCGTTTGCTCTCACTCTGTTCCTTTTTGATCAAATTAAAATAAATAAAGTTAAATAAAATAATTCTTAAAAAGAAAGAGGAGTCTAAGGATTTGAACCATAACTAAATTAATAATAAACATCATAAACCATAAACCATAACTAAAATTAATAATAACACCAGCTTGACACGAGGCAAATCCTTGAACCAACCTCAGGCCCCAAAGTCTTTATCTATAGTCCCATGTGGCAAGGCCACCAAGGACACACAGAGGCTGCTTTAAGATTGACCCAGGGAGCCAGCAGGGGGCATGGTGGTTAAAACATTGGACTCTCCCACACTGCTGACCATAGTTCAAGTCCCAGACCAGAAGCTTGAAAAATCACACCAGACAGGTGTGTTGTGCCCAAAATCCCAAGAGGAGAATGGAGAAGGGATCACAACAAGGCCATTCTCTACAGAGGGTGGCTTCTTTTTTTTTGAAGAGGTTTGGGGGTTTTTTTGGGGTTTTTTTTAGGGCACATGCTCTCACCAGAAAGAGAGAGACAGAGACACAGAAAGCGAGAAATCACCTCCTAAGGGGGATGGCCACACCACAATCGCTTCTCCTCCATTCTCCTCTCAGATTCTTGGGCACACACGTACACGCATGCACCTGGTGTGAGTTTAAGCCTCCAGGTCCAGGACTCGAACCACAGTCAACTACATGGGAGTCCAGCAACATAGCCATTATACCAACTGCTGGTCCCATATGGAGGGTGGTTTCTGACTTCCCCTCTGTCTATCTCTCTGACACGTACAAACACGCCCTATGGCAAAAAAAAAAAAAAAAAAAAAAAAAAAAAACCAAAAAAA
>NW_006160137.1:1875740-1897164 GCF_000334495.1 Tupaia belangeri chinensis
GGGAATGTAGAGATAGCAGGCTACTCTGTTTCTGTGTCCCTTCTTAACATTCAATATGGTGCTGGGACCAGCAGTTAGCGTAATGGCTATGTCGCTGGACTCCCATATAGTCAACCACGGTTTGAGTCCTGGACCCGGTGGCTTAAAACTCACGCCGGGCACATGTGCGTGCTGCCCAAGATCCCAAGAGGAGAATGGAGGAGAAGGGATTGCGGCGTGGCCATCCCCGCTGGGGGATGATTTCTCGCTTTCTGTCTCTCTGTCTCTCTCTGTCTTTCTGGCAAGCACATGCGCCGCGCCCTATAGCAGAAACCTCTCAAAAAAAAAAAAAATTCAATATGGTGCTCTATGCCAGGCCCCGGCACGTCACTAATACTGACCCATTTAATCCTCGCAGCAACCCTGCAATAAGGGAGGTGTTCTCATCAGCCCCATTTTGCAAATACAGGTTAAGGAAGGTGCTCGAGTAACTAGCAAAGGCTAGTGTGGACGGGAGCCCCCCACCTCTGCTCGCTGGAGAGGGCACGATGGCGCTGCTCCCCTCAGCAAGCTGTCTCAGCAAGCTGACCAGATGGCACTGCTGGCCCAACTAGGAAGGGAGGAGGAGGAACACCCCTCTACCTGGCCAACTTCACAACTCCTCAAACCTCAGTTCTTCTTTCTTTCTTTCCTTTTTTTCTGAAGAATTTTTTATTTATTATCATTATTTTTCTATTTTGATCAAAGAGAGACAGAGAGAAAGAGAGCAAGCCGCCAGGAGAAGGACTCGAACCACAGTCAGCCATGTGGGAGTCCAGTGCCCTTAACCATCACACCACCTTCTGGCCCCCTGAGTTGTTCTTAACTTGCTCTTTGCTTCCTCTTATTAAATTCAGAAAGGCCAAGGTAAAAACGCATTTCATGGGGCCAGCATGGACTATAGTGTTTAAGGCGCTGGACTCCCACGTGGCTGACTGTGGTTCAAGTCACTCGCCCACAGGATTGAAACTCACTCCAGGTGCATGTGCATGTGTGCCCAAAATCCCAAGAGGAGAATGGAGGAGAAGGGTCTGCAGCATGGACATCCCCCAGGGGGGTGATTTCCAGCCTTCTGTCTCTCTGTCTCTATCTCTGTGGTAAGTGTGCATACCTATAGCAAAAATCTCTTTTTAGAAAAAAAAAAAAGCATCACCAGGTTTATGAGAAACCTGAGAAACAGGAAAGGACCACGTAGCCCTTGCTGAGCACCTACCTGCAGTCACTCACAGGAGACAATCCCATTACCCTGACCAGGCCGCAGGAAAGCTCGCACTGACCGGATCCATTAAGAGCACACAACTGGGGCCAGCCTCATGGCACAGGGGTTAAGAGAGCCAGACCCAACGTGACCAACTGAAATTCGAATCCCAGGCCCAGCAACTAGAAAAACACTCTGGAGGGGACCAGCAGATGGTATAGTGTGTATGTTGCTGGACTCACACAAAACCCACTGAGGTTCGAGTCCCAGACCCAGAGGCTTAAATCTCACACTGGGCACGTGTGCGAGTGTGCCCCAAATCCCGAGAGGAGAATGGAGGAGAAGGGATTGCAGCATGGCCATGCCCCCATGGGATGATTTCTCGCTTTCTGTCTCTTAAGAATAAAAACAAACAAACACACACTCTGGATACCTGTGTATGTACTCAAAATCCCAATCAGATGAAGAAATAGACCAGAGGGGATTGCGGCGTGACCACGTCCCACTGAAAGGTGCTTTCTCCTTCTCTCTGTCTCTGGCAACATGAGCCCTCTGGCAATTAAAAAGAATAAAAACAAAAAAAGCGCACGACCGATTTATCAGAGCATGGAGAAGTGACAAATAGAACTCTGGGTTTTTTGTTGTTGATTTAAAAAGTAAGACCCTTCGAAAGTGGTAAAACCACTGTTAGCACAGATCTCCATCAGGAGGTGGTGCTCTGAACCTTGGGCTCTAAAAGCAGTCCAAGGATGGGGCTGGCAGATGGCAGGGTGGTTAAGAGTGCTGGACTCCCACATGGCCTACCACGGTTCAAGTCCTGGACCTGGCAGCTTGTTTTCTCACTTTCCCTCTCTTTCTCACTGTTTCTCTCTCTCTCTCTCGTTTGCTCTCACTCTGTTCCTTTTTGATCAAATTAAAATAAATAAAGTTAAATAAAATAATTCTTAAAAAGAAAGAGGAGTCTAAGGATTTGAACCATAACTAAATTAATAATAAACATCATAAACCATAAACCATAACTAAAATTAATAATAACACCAGCTTGACACGAGGCAAATCCTTGAACCAACCTCAGGCCCCAAAGTCTTTATCTATAGTCCCATGTGGCAAGGCCACCAAGGACACACAGAGGCTGCTTTAAGATTGACCCAGGGAGCCAGCAGGGGGCATGGTGGTTAAAACATTGGACTCTCCCACACTGCTGACCATAGTTCAAGTCCCAGACCAGAAGCTTGAAAAATCACACCAGACAGGTGTGTTGTGCCCAAAATCCCAAGAGGAGAATGGAGAAGGGATCACAACAAGGCCATTCTCTACAGAGGGTGGCTTCTTTTTTTTTGAAGAGGTTTGGGGGTTTTTTTGGGGTTTTTTTTAGGGCACATGCTCTCACCAGAAAGAGAGAGACAGAGACACAGAAAGCGAGAAATCACCTCCTAAGGGGGATGGCCACACCACAATCGCTTCTCCTCCATTCTCCTCTCAGATTCTTGGGCACACACGTACACGCATGCACCTGGTGTGAGTTTAAGCCTCCAGGTCCAGGACTCGAACCACAGTCAACTACATGGGAGTCCAGCAACATAGCCATTATACCAACTGCTGGTCCCATATGGAGGGTGGTTTCTGACTTCCCCTCTGTCTATCTCTCTGACACGTACAAACACGCCCTATGGCAAAAAAAAAAAAAAAAAAACACCTAAAAGATCTAGAAAAAGGAATTGGGCCATGATCACACAAAAACTCTAAAGATGGCATTCCATTTGGCCTCTTTATTCCGTAACTGTTTAACACACAAGTTTAAAACAAGCATCACCACAATTCTAGATAACAGGATTATATAATAAAGTTGTAGATTGAAAAGTGCTTATAAGTGATAATTCATTCTAATTTCCCTCTGCTGGAGTAAGAGGGAAAAAGCAATATGTTTCCCACTTCATCCCATTTCCAGGCGAGAAAGCAGTCGACATTTATCTAAGATAAAACAACTAAAAAAGGAAAGGATAAAAACACAAATCTCCCAGGCTTTTGGTTTAATGGCCCTTTTATAAGCTGCAAATATGCTGGCTTTACCTAGTTTAATGGACAATTGCTCAGAGGCACTAAATTCGGTCAGTTTCATTGTAGTTAATATCTGAATTGTCTAAGGGTCATCTTTACCATACTGGGCATCTTCCAAACCAGTCTGGGGGAAGCGACAGACAGTGGCCATTGTAGAAGTCTAGGGTCAAGGCAAACTGGAGAACTTTTATTAGATATAGCTTCTATTCAGCCAAAAAGTGTATACTGTATTCCCCATGGTCTTATTTTTTTATTTTTAAGGTTTTTGCCATAGGGTGTGTGCACTTGCCAGAGAGAGATAGAGAAGGAAAGCGAGAAATCACCCCCGCAAGGGAGATGGCCATGCCACAATCCCTTCTCCTCCATTCTCCTCTCGGGATTTTGGGCATGCACGCACACACACCTGGTGCTGTTTCAAGCTGCCAGGTCCAGGATGAGAACTACAGTCAGCCATGTGGGAATCCAGTGTCTTAACCACTATACCACCTGCTGGCCCCATAGCCTTATTTTTTTAATAGGCCCAAAGAAATTTTGTTAACCTTTTAGTAGAACTATTGGCTACTAAAGAACTATTAACATTTTACCACAGTTGCTTTGTCATTTTTTCTCCATATATATTTTTTTCCCTTTGGACCATGTGAAAGTAAATTACCAACGCCCTTCCCTCCTAAATACTTCAGTGAAAAAAAAATCCTAAAATCGAATATTTAACATGGATATTGTACTGTTATATAATTTACAGACTTTATGTCATTACTATCAATCATTATAGTAATGCCATTGTTAGCAAAAGAAAGTATCAGACCACAAGTTATACTTAGCTGTCACATCAAAGAGTTTAAAACTAAGAAACAAAGCAAAAATGTAGGAACAAAACAAAAACACTAAAAATAACAATGCCACTACGATGCTGGAAAGGAAGAGGAAGCAAACCATTAGATAAACAGAAATTCAAACAATTCTATGATATAAAAAACTGCCATTTAGTTCCCTCCTAGTTAGGACATGCCTTACTTTCGTTTAAATTTTTTTAAAAATTAAAAAGAAAGAAAGAAAAGAAAAACCAACTTTATTCAGAAGGAAACTGTTTGACAGACACAAATTTAGTCCGACCTTTGATACAAAGACTTTTTTGGAGGCCAACAGGTGGCATGGCGGTTAAGGTGCTGGACTCCCACATGGTCAATCATGGTTCAAGTCCCAGACCTGGTGGCTTGCTTTCTCAATTTCTCTCTCTCTCTCTCTCTCTCTCTCTCTCTCTCTCTCTCTCTCTCTTTCACTCTGTCCCTCTATGGCCAAATTTAAATAAATAAATAAATAAATTCAAATAAAATTTTTTTTTTTAAATAATGCAGACCTTTATGTCCAACCCATAGACCTATCCAGTAATTCAACATGAGGGGAAAAAAGAAAACTGAGTTTTGGCTTTTACTGTGGTTTTCCTGAGTCTGCTGACTGCGAAGAAACCATGGAAAATGACATCTGACTCTCTAAGAGGCCTGAGGGCCCAAGTTACTCAATGAGCCAGCTGGAAAGTTCTGCGCCCTGAGCTGAGCCAGAGGGGTCGGGTTTAAATGCCATTGTTCCAGTATTAGTAATTGGGTGGGACACAGATACTCAAGAATCCCAAAGGCTAAGGATGTAAACACTGTCCCTGCTTCGGCTCAAGTCCAGGCTGTCAGGCTAAGGAACTGGGAGTCCTCCGCTAAGCCAGAACGCACCCGTCAGCACTTGTAAACGGTCAGGTCAAAGGGTCCCCTCATCCAGCCCCTAAAAGGCCCAACAAAGGAGGACAGGAAAGACGAGGTCATTACTGAAGCCTAGCCCAGAGGTGGGGAGAGTGCAAAGTTGCCTGAAGCGAAATCCCTAAACACGCAGCCCTAAAACAGGGTTACCAACCAGAGGAAAACACGACCTGCTCACAGAAAGTGATTTTGCCCACAGAATCTCTACAAAGGGACGGCAACCTCACTCCCTGAAACTCAGGAACCCCTGCTACGGGAAGACCACAGCTTGGAGGAGAGAGAGAGTGAGAAAAACAGAATAATGATTATCTTGCAGCAGGATGAGCTGAGAGTAGAAGATCTCCAAGTTCTCCCCAGAAGTGTGGAGAGAAAACATACTTCAGAGTCAGACGAGCCCTGGTCCACACCTTACTACCTGTGTAATTTATGTCAGTCTGGGCCTCCGTTTCTGTAAAATATAGATTATACTTGCATCAGTTAGGGTTAGATCTGACTGTGAATAGTGGCTTATAAAAGCAGCTAATTCCCCACCCCCACAGGAAGTCCCAGAGATTGGCAGCCCGGTATGTGTAAGTGGCCCTCCCACACAAAGTCATCAGAAGCAGAAGCCAAGCATCTTCTGTCTTGATGGCCTTCATCTCGAGGTTCAGAATGGCCGCTGGAACGCCAGCCATCATGTCTACATTCCAGGAGGAAAAGAGAAAGTAGGAAGGGTACCAAGAAGATTCCAGGAAATTACTATGTGACAACTCTGCTTACAACCAGAATATAAATCATGGCCATCCCTACCTGAAAAAGGGAGGGAGGTACAAATAGAGTTTTCTTTTGGATAGGCATGTATTCAGCTAAAAACTGGGTTTTCTGGGGCCAGCAGGTGGCGTGATGGTTAAGGATGCTGGACTCCTACATGGCCAACTATGGTTCAAGTCCCGGACCTGGCAGCTTTGTCTCTCTCTCTCTCTCTCTCTCTCTCTCTCTCTCTCTCTCACACACACACACACACACACACACACACACACACACAGTCCCTCTAGTCAAATTTTAATTAATTAATTAATTCTTTTTAAAAAACAATGGGGTTTTATAACTAGAGCAGAAGAAAAGAAGAGAGAGTGTCGTGACACCATTTTAAGGATTACATCAGATGGTACATGTGAAGTGTCTGATGCCTCCTGGGCCCGAGGACAGTCCCGATCCCTGCCCTTTGCGGTAATGACCACAGCGCCTGATCTGTGGTGTCGGGGGCTGAGGCAGCCCTTCAGGACGTAGCCCCACGGTCTGGTCTACCTCTGACAGCGTCGTCTCTGGCCATAGCCCACCTTCCACTTGCACTCCAACCACACCAAACCTGTCTCCTCCTTTCATCCTTCCAAACCCGCGCACTCACGGGGCTTCTGCTAGGGCAGCCCTCCTCCGGCCCTCGCCTGCATGACCAGCTTCTCTCTTCGACATTCTAGAAGGTCTTCTCATACCTGCCCCTTCCCCTTTACCCCCAGGTGGGGTGCTCTCACAGGTGCTTCCTCTACAGGAGCAGGCACCACTCTGTCCTAAGAGTGCTTTCTGGGTGCCAGGCTTGTCCCAAGCCCTTTAGGCACTCCCTCTCAGTGGGTCCCCACAACCCTCTGACAGACACTCTATGGTCCCCTTTTACAAAGAAACTGCAGTATGGAGAGTTTAAACAGCTCATCCGAGGTCCGACAGGTTGTAAAGAGTGAGCTGGGATTCGAACACAGGCCGTTGGACCTCAGGGCCTCTACTCAGGCACACGGGGCTGCCTCGACTACCCACAGAACAGATGTAGGCGTCACTGTAGACAAGGGACGGTCAGACTGCACTTCCACGCCCATCGCCTGCTTTCTAAGTTTGACTGGAACACAGACACGCTCTGTTTACACCCGGAGAGTTGAGTAGTTGCCATGGGAACCACAGAGCCAAGAGTCTAAACTATTTACTCTCTGGTCCTGTGCAGGAAAAGTCTGCCCACTCCGTTAGAGACGCGGTTTTCCTCCACCGTCTCCCACTCCTCGGGGGGCACCTGGCCTGCACGCTCTGGCGCTCAGCAGATCTGGGGCACGAGGAAACCAGCCTGCCGAGGAGGGGTCTGGGGTGACGACGGCAGCTCCCTCTGGTTCTGTGCAGATTCTCCTGAACCCCCAGAAGTCCCGGGTACCCTGCTGCAGTGGTCCCCACTGTGGGCCAGTCGCCCCCACAGTGCTGCTGGAGTGAGGGCTCCCGAGAAGACTGAGGGTCACTGGTATGTGTTATTATTTTTTTCTTTTTGGAGAGATTTTTGCTATAGGGCACGTGCACTCACCAGAAAGACAGAGACAGACAGAGAGAAAGAAAGCAAAAAATCACCCCCCAGGGGGGATGGCCACGCCGCAATCCCTTCTCCTCCATTCTCCTCTCGGGATCTTGGGCATGCACGCACACGCGCCCGGTGTGAGTTTAAGCCACCGGGTCCGGGACTCGAACCACAGTTGACTGCATGGGAGTCCAGTGACATAGCCATTACGCTAACTGCTGGTCCTGGGTCACTGGTATCTGTCACCTCATCCACTCCACTCCCCTAAACGCGGGCCCCCCAGTTCCACCCACACTTAGAGAGAACCCGAATCCTACCCCTTCCCCAGGGGCTTCCCGACCCCATACACTGGCCTCACTGGCCCATCTCTGGTCAGTGACTGGCCAGATACACGCTGGGAAAGTCGCTGAAAGCTGGGACTGGGTGTCCTTCAACTTTATTTCCATCGCTATATTTATAGAAAGGGACCGAACCACACCAAAACACAAATAGTCCCCTAAACACTATGACACTCGAAGAAAAAGTGGTCCACGGCTCAAATGCCTTCTTTGACCTTCACAGAATAGACCTTAACAAAAGACCGAGGATAATGTTTCCTGTTTTATCGTGATTATTGATATCACTGCGCGAGGCACAAATAAAGCACTTTCTGGGCTCTCACCCCCTTCAGTCCAGGCTGGGTTATCACGAATCAAATTCTGGATGGTTTTCTTTGTCATTCTGCCTTGGCCCGACCCCAAGTCGCATCCGCGGGAGCCAGGCAGAACTGGGAAAACCCTCCCACGTTTCCGGCTCACTCATGACAGCGCGACTTTCAGGACCTACAGGCCCGCGTGGCTCCTTCCTTCCCAGAGTCTCAGACAACTGTCCCCGAACAGACTCGCAGAAGCCACAGGCCAAGCAACTAATGGAAGCCATTTAAGCCAACTGGACCCCATGCAAGGGAAGGAAAGACCGAGAAGCTGCAGGCCTGCGGAGGCCGAGTTGAACCGACCACCAACTCGCCCCCTTGGTTCTGTGAGGACATGCACAGCGTTAGCCAGACTGTAAGAGTCCTGGCCCCCAGACTCCTGCTGGAGACCCATGAGCAAGGCGCCGTTAGCCTCACACCACAAGGTTCGTATCGCTTTACCGACAGGAGCCCAAGGCTTACAGAGTCAAATAATCTGCTCGCCATCACCTAGCAAAAAGAAGGCGGGGCCAGCAGGTGGCGCATGGTGGTTAAGGCGCTGGACTCGCACCACGTTAACGGCACGGTTCAAGTCTTAGGCCCGGCGGTTTGAAAATCATGCCAGGCATGCGTGTGTGAGTGCCCAAAATCCTGAGAGAAGAATGGAGAAGGATTGTGGCATGGCTATCCTCCTGAGGGACAATTTTTCACTTTCCTTCTCACTGTCTCTCGCTGGCGAGAGTGGGCACCCTTTGGCAACAAAAAAAAGAAAAGAAAAGAAAAAAGAAAAAGAAATGGTCCAGCCACTTTGGAAACCAGTTTGGCATCTTCTCCATATGATGCGCCTATTGTGTGACCCCGTGATTCCAGTCGTAGGTATGCACGTCAGAGGCATGAAAGCACGTGTCCACACAAACACCTGCACGCTAACAGCAGCGTCATTTCTAAGAGTCACAAGCTGGCAACGACCCAAATGTCCACCTACAGGGGACCAGATAAACAGACCGTGGTGCAGCCACGGGACACAATACCGCTCAACCACAAAAAGGACCGCGTGCTAAAGCACCGACAGGTGCAGCGCCACGGCCGAGTCTCAGAGTACTGCGCTGAGCTAGAGAAGCCAGACTCCAAAAGGATACCCTGGACAGTTCCATTTATGCAAAATCCAAAAACAGACTAAATTAATTCATGGTGCAATGGGACCGGCAGGTGGCGTGGTTGAGAGTGCTGGACTCCCACATGGCCAACTATGGTTCGAGTCCCAGACCTGGTGACTTGCTTTCTCTCGCTTTCTCTCTCTCTCTCTCTCTCTCTCTCTCTCTCTCTCTCTCTAAGTAAATAATTTTTTTTTAAAAAAAGTTAAATAAAATAATTGTTAAAAAAAAGAAAAAGAAATCCGAAAGGATTGCAAAGGATGGGAAAGTGACTGAAAAGAAGCACAAGGAAACTTCCAGAGGTAGGGGTGGGGCGAGGAGGGAATGCTCTGTCCCTCTGCAGGAGTGACAGGGTGACATGGCCCCAACTCATCAAACACAACGCCGGAGACCTGTGCATTTACTGACTGTTAATGATACCTTTGGCTAATGAGTCATTCTGATGATAAAATGGAAAACACAGATTATCACATGCCTACTTTCAAAACAGGATTGCTCAACGGTACTGAACGAACCCCCATGGAAACTCTTGCTTGGCCCGATACAGGAAATAGATTTATCTGCAGACATTAGAGACAACGCCCCTCCCAGCATCACCGGCCTCACATCTGCCCAAGCAGTCCACGCAGGTGACAGAGATGAAAGGGTAAACCAGCCTTCCAAGGAGCCCCTTCGCTGCCACACAGCAACCTGGGCTCTCCGCTGGACTCGCACCACGTTAACGGCACGGTTCAAGTCTTAGGCCCGGCGGTTTGAAAATCATGCCAGGCATGCGTGTGTGAGTGCCCAAAATCCTGAGAGAAGAATGGAGAAGGATTGTGGCATGGCTATCCTCCTGAGGGACAATTTTTCACTTTCCTTCTCACTGTCTCTCGCTGGCGAGAGTGGGCACCCTTTGGCAACAAAAAAAAGAAAAGAAAAGAAAAAAGAAAAAGAAATGGTCCAGCCACTTTGGAAACCAGTTTGGCATCTTCTCCATATGATGCGCCTATTGTGTGACCCCGTGATTCCAGTCGTAGGTATGCACGTCAGAGGCATGAAAGCACGTGTCCACACAAACACCTGCACGCTAACAGCAGCGTCATTTCTAAGAGTCACAAGCTGGCAACGACCCAAATGTCCACCTACAGGGGACCAGATAAACAGACCGTGGTGCAGCCACGGGACACAATACCGCTCAACCACAAAAAGGACCGCGTGCTAAAGCACCGACAGGTGCAGCGCCACGGCCGAGTCTCAGAGTACTGCGCTGAGCTAGAGAAGCCAGACTCCAAAAGGATACCCTGGACAGTTCCATTTATGCAAAATCCAAAAACAGACTAAATTAATTCATGGTGCAATGGGACCGGCAGGTGGCGTGGTTGAGAGTGCTGGACTCCCACATGGCCAACTATGGTTCGAGTCCCAGACCTGGTGACTTGCTTTCTCTCGCTTTCTCTCTCTCTCTCTCTCTCTCTCTCTCTCTCTCTCTCTCTCTAAGTAAATAATTTTTTTTAAAAAAAAGTTAAATAAAATAATTGTTAAAAAAAAGAAAAAGAAATCCGAAAGGATTGCAAAGGATGGGAAAGTGACTGAAAAGAAGCACAAGGAAACTTCCAGAGGTAGGGGTGGGGCGAGGAGGGAATGCTCTGTCCCTCTGCAGGAGTGACAGGGTGACATGGCCCCAACTCATCAAACACAACGCCGGAGACCTGTGCATTTACTGACTGTTAATGATACCTTTGGCTAATGAGTCATTCTGATGATAAAATGGAAAACACAGATTATCACATGCCTACTTTCAAAACAGGATTGCTCAACGGTACTGAACGAACCCCCATGGAAACTCTTGCTTGGCCCGATACAGGAAATAGATTTATCTGCAGACATTAGAGACAACGCCCCTCCCAGCATCACCGGCCTCACATCTGCCCAAGCAGTCCACGCAGGTGACAGAGATGAAAGGGTAAACCAGCCTTCCAAGGAGCCCCTTCGCTGCCACACAGCAACCTGGGCTCTCCCTGAAAGAGATGCCTGTCACCATGGTAACCACCAAAGGGTGGGAAAGGTGGGGAGGAAGGGATTCAGAGCTCTTATGCACGCACGGCTCAGAACTATGAGTGCCGGAGTCTGAATAAGGCCCCCAACTCCAGAGATGCCCACGTCCAAATCCCTGGAACCTCTGGCTGTTGCCCTAAGTGGCAAACTCTGACATGTGGTAGATGCGGTTAAATGAGAGATCTTGAGATGGGATGATTAGCCTGGATTAGCTAGAAGGTCCCTAAATCCCTGAAGTTCTTCTCTGAGACAGGGAGAGGGGGACCCAACGCACAGAGAAGGTGACGATGCAGTGACAAGCCAAGGAAAGCTGGCAGACACCAGAAGCTTCCAGAAGCAAGAGCGTCTCCAGAGAGAATAGCAAAACCGGGCTCTGCCAACATCTTGACTGGGATCCCGTGAAACTGATTTGAGACTTGAGGGCTCCAGGATTTTCAGAGAATACATCTGTGTTATTTGAAGCCACCAGGTTTATGGTAATTCATTATAACAGCTACGGGAAATGAATACAGACTACCATTGAAGTCACTATTGCTCAGTACAGCAGTCTCCTGTATCGATTCCAACGCCTAACGAGTATTCAGATTAATAAAATTCATCTTTTTCTCCTTCACAGGAAACATCAGAGGCCAGTAGGTGGCATGGTGGTTAAGGATGCTGGATTCCCATGTGGCTGACTGCAGTTCGAGTCCCAGACCTGGGGGCTTGCTTTCTCACTATCCCTCTCTCTTTCTCTCACTTTGTCCCTCTTTAGTCAAATTAAAATGAATTAATTATTAAAAAAAAGAAAACATCGGAAATTGTATTCAATACCAGGAGTAGGAAATTTTTCTCTGGACTCCCAGGTAGTTGACTGCAGTTCAAGTCCCAGACCAGTGGCTTAAACTCACGCCAGTCATGTGTGCGTGCCTAAGATCCCGAGAGGAGAAAGGAGGAGAAGGGATTGTGGCGTGGCCATCCCCCCCTGGGGGGTGATTTCTCGCTTTCTGTCTCTCTGTCTCTCTCGGTCTTTCTGGTGAGCGCACGCGCCCTATAGCAAAAAACTCTCTTAAAAAAAAAATAAAAGATACCAGGAAGAGGTGAAATGGCAAACCCAGAGAGAAGGCAGGGATCATGCACATGTGTACACAGACACCAAGCGCTTGTACACAGAACATATACACAAAGATATATGTGTGTGTTTACTTGCCAGAGAACATGTGTGCCTGCTGGAGAGACAAAGAGACAGACAGCAAGAGAGAGGGAGAAAGCACCCTGCCATGAGGCGTGGTTGGGCCACAAACCCTCCCTCCATTTCCCCACCCTGTTGAGATCTGGGACATGCACGCACATATGCCCGGCAAGATTTTTAGGCCTCCAGGGCCAGGATTCAATCTGCAGTAAATCACATGGGATCTGAGGTCACAAGGCCAGTCCTATACACAGAATAAATACAGGTCAGTAAGAAAAAGGGAGAACGCCAACAAGCACATGGGCAAAGGAATTAAACAGTACCTCACAGGAGCCAGCTGGTGGCATAGTAGTCAGGGAGCTGGACTCACACATGGCCAACTGCGGTTCGAGATGCAGACCTGGTGGCCTGACACTCACTCCAAGCGTGTGTGCGTGCCCAAAATCTCAACAGGAGAATGGAGGAGAGAGAGTTATGGCATGGCCATGCCCCCTGGGGGGGGTGGTGACATCTTGTTTTTTCTCTCTTTCTGGCAAGCTCATACGCCCTATAGCAAAATTTTCTCCAAAAAAAAAAAAAATCAATGGGACCAGCAGACTTGGCAGCCTGAAACTCAGGATGGGTACGTGTGTGTGCGCGTGTCCCAAAATCTCAGGAGGAGGAGGGATTGCTGCGTGGCCATCCCCCCTGGGGGGTGATTTCTCAGTTTCTGTCTCTCTGTCTCTCTCTGTCTCTCTAGCAAGTGCACATGCTCTATAGCAAAAATCTCTCTCTTGTTGAAAAGAAAATGACCTCATGAAAAATGATAATTAAACGGCCAATAAGAACACGGAAAGGTGCTCAACTGCATTAGTCATCAGAAAAAGGCAAATTAAAAAAAAAAAAAGAAAAAGGCAAATTAAAATCCCAAGGAGATACCACCACGCACACCCCCGGAGTGCCAGAAATGAGAAAAAGAGACACCACCAAGTGCCGGAGGACGTAAAGCAGCCAGAACTTCACACACGTCTAGTGGGCAGACGAAGGAGTACGACCGCTGCAGTATCTAGTAACCGGCATTTGTGAGTGCCAACCCCTGCCTGATATGTCCACTTCTGCTATATATCCACAAAAGCACGTGCATATGGAAACCAGCAGTTAGCGTAATGGCTATGTCGCTGGATTCCCACATAGTTGACCGCGGTTCGCGTCCCGGACCCGGTGGCTTAGAACTCACGCCTGGCGCGTGTGCGTGCGTGCCCAAGATCCCGAGAGGAGAATGGAGGAGAAGAGATTGCGGTGTGACCATCCCCCCTGGGGGGTGATTTCTCGCTTTCTGTCTCTATGTCCCTCTCTGTCTGGCGAGTGAGTGCACATGCCCTATAGCAAAAAAACCTCTCCAAAAAAAAAAAATGTGCATATGTGTTCTCAAATACATAAACGAGGGGCCGACAAGTGGCAAGGTGGTTAAGGACGCTGGACTCCCACGAGGACGACTGAGGTTTGAGTCCTAGATCCGGTGGCTTGCCTTCTCGCTTCCTCTCTCTCTCTCTCTCTCTCTCTCTCTGTCTCTCTGGTTAAATTAAAACACGATAATACTAAATAACGTGAAATAAAATAAATCTTTTTAAAAAATACATGTTCACTGCAGCACTATATGTAAGGGCCAAAAAGTGGGCAGAATTCAACCATTAATCTACAAGATGGAAATGCATTCAGTTACACATTCATACACTGCAATACCAGGCGTGGGATGAGCCTCACAAACACACCGCGAACGAAGCCAGACACGGAAGCCCATGCAGACCCCACCCGCACTGCAGCACGCTGAGGTTCACAAAGAGCCCAAATTCATCGAGGGTACCAGGGTCCGAACGCTAGCTTCCCTCTGGACGGAGAGACTGTAAGGGATGGTTTCTGCATCTGGGTGTGCTCTGCTGGTGAAAATTCACTGAACTGGATCCACTTACGCTGTGTCTATTGTTTACCCCAAAACTCAAGAGGTATTCAGAGACTATGTGAAAAGTCACGAGCAGCTTTTCTTGTCTCAAACAGATGCAAACGCACTAAGGGAAACAGAAAAGAGAAGAAGAGCAAAATCGTCCACAACACCAGGTGTGAACATGTGCACGCCCAAAACCCCGAAAGGAGGAAAGACTGGGGGGTGCTTTCTCCTCCTCCCTCTCTGACTCTCAGGAGAGTGCATGCACACTCTGGCCAAAACTGAAAACAGAACGGACCATACTTGAGTAAATCCTGTTATACACTACTCAGTAACCTAGGCAACCATCCCTTTATGATTGGTCTCAATGAAGCCATCTAGTGTCCCTAAAGGATTCTAGCGCCCCGCCCCGGACCAGTCTGGCAGCCGACGCAGCAAGCTGTGCAAATACTTTCTAAGTACATGTCAGCAAGACGCGAAGCCCAGAGCAGTGACCTTCAGTTCTGGTATCACCGATGACCTTGAAAATTATTGGGATAATAAATAAAACACTTGCTTTAATTCACTGTAGTTTCGAAAATTAACATATGCCCCGTGACTGGTTTGTTTTTGTTTTTGTTTTTTGCTATAGGGCACGTGCGCTCGCCAGAAAGACAGAGAGAAACAGCAAGCGAGAAATCACACCCCCGGGGAGATGGCCATGCCGCAGTCCCTTCTCCTCCATTCTCCTCTCAGGATCCTGGGAACGCATGCACACATGCCCGGCATGAGTTTAAGAGACACTGGGTCCGGGACTCGAACCACGGTAGACTACATGGGAGTCCAGTGACATAGCCATTATACCAACTGCTGGTTCCGCCCAATGACTTTTTTTAATGGAAGAAGTGGCCCCACAAACTCTGCAAGCTACATACTGCATTCTCATATTATGCTGTTAGTCTACACTGACAAAAAGCAAGCCGTGGATAGTTGGTGAAGAACGGTCTACACTCGGTTGTGGTGGGCCCAAAGTCAGGGTGGTCACAGTACAGCATTCAGACTCCTGACCCGGAAGCTGAAGACCGAAGGCTGCAGAGAGCAGGGCAAATAAGAGACACTAACTCAAGGACAGGTGAACAGCAGGTGCAGAACCACGAATTATAATATTAATAGGAGCTGAACATCGGTCGAAATAGAATGAAGCCCTGAATCGATTTCTTCTCTGTCGGTTATGCATTTTCTTACTCACTCAGCAATACTTATTAAATCCTAATTGGACGCCAGACTCTGTTTTCAGTACCGAGGATACGGCAGTGACCCAGACCCTGAAGTCTCTGTCCTCAGGTAGCTCACATTCTAGCGTGGAAAGACAAAAATAAACAAAAACGTGGAGAATGTCAGATGGCAGCAAGGATTATGGAGAAAAACATGAGCAGCAAGACAGATTAAAGGCATCGTGTAAATGTGTGGTCCCAAATTTTACAATGATCCCTTCAAAATGAAGTCATCCTCTCCTCTCCAGAGAACTCTACCCTGGTAATGTGGTCACAGGGCAGCCACAGCACGCGGAAATAAAAACCAAGAATTTTATGGCCCGCGCCAGTAGGGGGCATGATGGTTAAGGTGCTAGACTCCCACAAGGTCAACCTCAGTTCAAGTCCCAGACTTGGTGAGATGCTGGCTTGCTTTCTCACTTCTCCTCTCTCTCTCTCTCTCTCTCTCTCTCTCTCTCTCTCTCTCTCTCTCGTGAGCACACATGCCATATAGCAAACTTCAAAACAACAGTAATAGTAAATAATATAAAATAAATCAGAAGTTTTCTTAAAGAATGTTGTGGCTCGGAATGGGTCCATTTAAGAATGGACAACGTGGGACCAGCAGTTGGCATAATGGCTGTTTCACTGGACTCCCATGTAGTTGACCACAGTTCAAGTCCCAGACCCGGTGGCTTAGACTCAGGCAGGGCACGTGTGTGTGCGTGCCCAAGATCCCGAGAGGAGAATGGAGAAGGGACTGCGGCATGGCCATCCCCTCAGGGGGGTGATTTCTCACTTTCTATCTGTCTCTCTCTGTCTTTTATAGCAAAAACTTCTCCCCAAAAAAAAGAACGGACAACTTGAGGATCTAGTAACAGCTACACCTCTCGGTCTTGATCTTTGTATTATTCTCAGCTCCCGGTCCCCCAGCGATCTTGTCTAATCCTCATCCTGAACTGAGGAGAAGAGGAACACTATTTTCCTCGTTTAACAGAAAACAGAAGCCCAGAGCAGTAAAGGACTGGCCCAAGGTCACACGTGTGCCAAGTGTGGATGTCAACACGTGAGCCTGAAATCCACACTACTCTGTCCCCTCACAGAAATACCCACCTGTGGCCTGAGGTTTTTCTTCAGCCAACGCTCATTTTCCTTGTCCTATTCAAGATGCGTTTTTCAGGGGGCTGGCAGATGGCATGGTGTTAAAGCCACTGGACTCCCACATGGCTAACCACAGTTCAAATCCTGGACCTCTGTCTTCCTTTCTCACTTTCTCTCTCTCTCTCTCAATCGCTCTCTAGTCAAATAAAGAAAATAAATAAATAACAATAATAATAAACAAAATTAAATAGAATAATTATTTTTTAAAATGTCAATATTTATTGAGGTTTTACAACCCCACTGACCACCAAATAAATAAATAAATAAATAAATAAATAAAAATTGAAGGCTAGTTCCGTACTCACAGTGTCTGCTTTCTCCAAATAACAAAATGTGAATAGCAATGAAGATCTTTAACTATTTCAATAACAATTTCAGAATCCCATTAGAAATTATTTTCTTCAGGACCAGCAGTTAGTGTAATGGCTATGTCGCTGAACTCCCATGTAGTCGACTGCGGTTCAGGTCCTGGACCTGGTGGCTTAAACTCACACCGGGCGTATGTGTGTGCATGCCCAAGATCCCTAGAGGAGAATGGAGGAGAAGAGATTGCGGCATGGCCATCCCCCTGGGAGGTGATTTCTCACTTTCTGTCTCTCTGTCTCTCTGTCTCTCAGGCAAGCGCATGCGCCCTGTAGCAAAAACCTCTCAAAAAAAAAAAAAAAGAAATTATTTTCTTCAACACCTGATGTTACATTATGAGCATTTATTTTATCAACTACCCAAAGCAGTTCCACTCTGATTTAATAGTAAAATTCGCTTTAGGACCAATGAGAGTACAAATGGCCGGTTTCTTCCTGAACGCAGACATCTCAAATGGGACACAGCCCTCAGAAAACCCTAGGCGGTCCTTCATCCCACCCATAACACATTCTCCTCTCGATCCTCATCTCTGACAAAAACTCTGCAGCTCCCAGCCCCTCAAGCCTACAACTCGAGAATTACCCCGACCCCTCTTTCTCTCACCTCCACAGCTAATCCATAGACAGTTTTCACCCTCTCAACTCCAAGCATATCCGTTCTGCCCACTTTTCCCCTCCTGCATCGGACTCCTAACTGGCCTCTACTTCATGCTCTGGTCCCTGGAAAATCATCTCAATGCAGTGGCCAGAGTGAGCCACTCGGCCGGTGAGACCTCTCAGCCCGAAATCCTTCCAGGCAACCAGAGCACAGCCTGAGATTCTCAGTCTGGCCCAGATGCTATGGGATCTGGCCCTAGCCTGTCCCCCCCACACACACACACTTCTTAGGGTTTACTTTCCCTTGGTTCACTCTGTGTAAGAACCGAAATATGGGGGACAAAATAGTGTTCTAGATTCAAATAAGAAAAGACACTCGATCCACACTGAAATTATTACCACGATTCCTTGGAACTCTCCTCTCGCTCTTCCTGAATAACTTTACATCACTTGCCACATTCTGAAAAAAAGTTTTCTCATTCACAAGAGAGAAAAAGAGAGAGAGGGGTCAGCAGATGGCATAAATGGTGATGTTGCTGGACTCCCATGTAGTAGACTTCAGTTCGAGTCCCAGACCTGGTGGCTTAAAACTCACACTAGGCGCATGTGTATGTGTGCCCCAGATCCCAACATCCAAAGAGAAGAATGGAGGAGAAGGGACTGTGGTGTGGCCATCCCCTGGGGGGAACGGGCTGTTTCTCACTGTTTCTCTTTTTCTCTCTGTCCTCCAGCGAGTGCACGTGCCCGATAGCAAAAATCTCTCTTAAAAAAAAGAAAGGGCGCATGTATCAGTTGGCCTACTGATTGGTGCAAAGACATTTCCTGGACCTGGGAAGGACATACCACTCTTTAGTGCCAGCAGGAGGTGTGGAGAAAAAGTGAAGGCACAATGTTCAAATCCTGAACTCGGCGGCTTGAAAATCACCCCGGATGCGTGTGCATGCATGCCCCAAATCTCAATCCCACCAGGAGACTGGCAAAAAAGGGACTGCAGCGTGACTATCCCCTGGGGGTGATTTCTCACTTCCCCTCTCTGTATCTCTATCTCTCTCCAGCAAGTACAAACACCCTATACCAAACTAAAAACCAAAAAGTGTCTACTATTTAATTTTGACTCTCCTTACTACTTAATAAGACATGCACGTGAATTCCTCATTGAAATAGCTCTAGCTCCTAGAACTACGCTTGGCACACAGTAGGTGCTCAATTAAACGGCCTTGGGGATAAATAAACTGAGCAAATAAACACATGGCGAAGGTTTCTCTCTTTACCTTCTCTCCTCCTTTTAGCTGTTCTAGATCTCCCTTTCTAAGCCCCCTAGAGAAGGGAAAAGCACCCAATCACACCGTCATTATCCATCTTCTCCAACCACTAATGGACCCTCGGCCCTAGTGCAGAGCACGCAATGTGGGAAACGCAAATCCTGACACTGAGACGTGACCCATTAGAGACGATGCTCTTGGAGTTGGTGGTAGAGCCGGAAAGCGGTGAGTCTACTGTGGTAAGAACAAATATTGGCACACGGCTAAAAACTGCAGTAAACAAAATCAAGATGAGACCTCAGAAAAAGGTGAAAAAAAAAAAAAGCAGAGACCTCACTGCAGCTGGCTCAGCAGGGTCCAATACCTCACCTCACTAAGTAGCCTGCAACCACATAGGTACTGTCACTATTATTCATGGTGCCTCTTCCCAACCTTGCCTCCAATCTAAACACCACGGTGGGTTTGACATTATGCAAAAAAAAAAAAAATGCTATTCCAATTCCTCCAAATCCACGCTCAAAAATAAATCCTTTAATACACAGTGCAGGTAAAACACTGCTTCCAAGCATGTACAATAACTGTAATCCAGGGTAAAAGCTCTGTTGGCCTCCTAAGCTACTTGAAGAAAAAGCATTAAAGTGATTGCCCAACACACAGATAAATGCTGTCCCTGAAAAGACACCTCGAGGTCCCATTAGTTAAGGCACGAACCAAGAACTGAAATCAGATTTAGTCATCTCGGATGACTAAATCTCTTACTCTTTTTCACCTTTCAAGAGCTGATGGGGGAAAGAAGAGGCAAGGTGGGGCTATTTTGAGAACTGAAAGGACTTAGAAGTTAAGCACAACTTCTCCCACTAACATAGTAACACATCTCCAAGGAAACCCAGGTGGCTGGGAAGTTCTATGTCTGGGTTATCAATATAGAAATAACTGCATTTCCATACTTCAGAAGCCATCTTCCTGCAGGTTGGCTTTCAGGGAAATAACTGCCAGGTTTCAGTTGGAAGCAGTCTGAGCATTCCCACCAACCTGCCAGGAGGGCGGAGTGAAATCTGGCCTACCCAGCAGAGGGAAGCGAGGCGCTCCAGGGTGTGACTTGGATCTCACAAGGATACGTAAGGACCCCAACTCTGTCAAGATCCTGGGACTATCGGGGACCAGCTGTTAGCGTAATTGCTATATCGCTGGACTCCCATGTAGTCGACCATAGTTCGAGTCCCAGACCCGGTGGTTTAAACTCACGCCAGGTGCATGTGTGTACATGCCCAAGATCCCAAGAGAAGAATGGAGGAGAAGGGACTGCAGTGTGGCCATTCCCCCTGGGGGGTGATTTCTCGCTTTCTAGCTCTCTGTCTCTTTCTGTCTTTCTGGAGAGCGCACGCAAAACCTCTCCGAAAAAAATTTCCTGGGACTGTAAAAGAGAATGAAAGATCCCACCAAGGACATGCAAAAAGTCCTACTGTTCCCATTGGCACCGGCACTTGTAGTTCCCACTAGCTTGTTTTTGAAAATCAAAGCTTAAAAAAAACTGGCCTGGGGGCGAGCAGGTGGTAGGGTGGTTAAGGTGCTGGACTCCTTCCTACATGGCCTGAGATGGTTCGAGTCCCAGACCTAGCGGCTTGCTTTCTCTCTTTCTCGTCAAATGTTTTTTTATGCTACTAATAATAAATACTCTTCTAAAAAATAAAAACTGCCCTGTCTGGTTCGCTACTATATCCCACATACCACCATCACCCCAAGGGGTGGGACCCCCTTGACATGCCCATAACAAGACTTCCTGACAGAGCCGGGCAGTGGGCAGGACACTTATTGCCCCTGTAGGGGTAACAGGAATACTAACTTAAACAGCAAACTGACCTTTTTTAAAAGAAAGATATTGGAGGTTTTTTTCTTCCTTTTTTTTTTTTTAAGAAAACTTCCGTCGCAGAGATTGGAGGCTGCAAACCACACACTTGGGAGGGCTATCCACACGCCCAGGGCGGGCAGAGGGTGACAAGTGGCAGATTTTTGGTGGTGGTGGTGGTGTTTTAAACACCAAAGTTTAACATGAACTATGTTATGGAGGGAACTGACTCTGGAGCGACCAGAAGTGCTACAGCTTTGTCAGCTGGGCACGAAGCACGCCCCCTCTGCCTCCCTTTCTAAGTCATCCTTCTGGGGTGCGGGACATTGCTGGCAGCGGGGCACGGGGGCCAGCACATCCCTCCTGTCCCTCCTGCCCCTCCAGCCCTCGCAGGGGCCAGCGCAGGAGCAAAGCAGGGCTCCCGCCTCCCTCTCCGCCACTGCGGTGTGGTTCCGGGGTGGGGCCACGGCGCGCCGGGTCGCGAGCACCCCACCTGGAGAGGAGCAGGGACGCAGGAAGGACACCGTGCGGAGGCGGCACCCCGTCGGCCGGTGGCACCATCGCGTGCGCACAGTCACACACACCCTGGTCGGCGCGCGGCGGCGCGAGCGGCGGGCGCGTTACCTGTTCTGCCAGCCCTGCAGGAGGTTGGTGTATTTGCTGAGCACGCCCTCGAGCGCCGGCTCT
>NW_006160137.1:1897577-1899247 GCF_000334495.1 Tupaia belangeri chinensis
TCTTCGGCTCTGTCCTCCTCTGCCTTCGTTTCCCGGCGGCCGCCCAGGCCTGGGGGCGGGGGACCCTCCTGGGGGCCGATCTGCAAAGTGGACACGCCCTAATCCACGCCCTGTCACCCAAGCGTTTCTGCCGCCCCCTCTCGGATCCGAAGGGGCAAAAGGGGATCGCGGCGCGTCACTCCCCGCCCCCAGCGCACCTCGGCCCCACCCACCGGTCCCTCGGGATACCGACCCCTGGGTGCTGACCGGCACACGCGCACGCCCCCGTCCCCCCACCGCCATCTCTGCACTTAGCCTTGGCCGGGGACACGTACACGGTGGCATGGAAATCAGTTTCACTGACTGCGAGTAACGGGGCAGCGAGGCCTCTGGGTTCTCCTGCGCCAGGTGGGAGAGAGTGGGAGCAGGTGATTCCCGCAGGTAAGCGCACCCCCCACGTGTTCACGCAGCGGAGGCAGGTCGGTGCATAATGGACACCAGGCCCAGACGGCTGAGGTTCATACCGTGCCTCTTTCAAGCGAGTGCCTTAGGCGCCCCACTTGCCTCGCTCTGATCCCCTACCCTGCCGGGCACACCGGCAAGTCGATCCCTACCCACTGTGGCCATCAGACACTCCAGGAAACCTGGAACCAGAGGCTCTGAGAGCCGCGGGAGGCTGCACTGAAGGCAAGGGAAATTAACAGATGCAATTTACAAGCACAATGAAAGAGTCTCTGTGTTGGCGGACTTCTGCCCTCACACACACATCCCCCCCACCTCCACATCCACTGTGCTCCAGCTCGGTTTCAGCTCCGTTTCTCTATTTTAAAGTGTGGCTCTTTGGCAAAAAGTAGAGAGTTGCATTCTTTCTACCCCTCTGATAATTTTGTGAATATAAATATCCAATGCAATCTGGAAGTTTCTAAAATTACCTAGAAAAAAAGCTTTGAGCATCTCAGACTCCCCCAACACACACACACACAGAAACACACACACACACCAGATAGGTGATTCCTGTCCAAAGGATCTACAAACCCATAAAGCAGATAAATAATTCAACAGTTTAAAAAAATTACTTAATGGAAGATTCAGCTCTCCTGGGGGCACTTCTCTAAGCCTGACCCCTTTTTCTAGCATCACGGCTGTCCTTCCAGGAAGATTTCAAAGGTTTTCTAGCTCTTGAAATTTTCATTAAGAAGCTTCTGGGGGTACAGCCCTTGGCAGGGTGGTTAAGGAGACGCTCCCACAGAGCTGACAGCACAGGTGGTCACAGATGGGCAACTTGAAGAACTCGCCTGGTGTGTTTGCGTATGTGCCCAAAATCCTGAAAGGAGGGAGAGAAAGCGAGAAGGGACTTCAGCATGCCCACCCCCCAAGGGGTTGTTCTTGTTTTCTCTCTCTATCTTCTTCTCTCTCTCTCAACCTCATGTGCCTCTAGCAAATTTTTTTTGAAGAGGTTTTTGCTATAGGGAGCGTGTGTTCGCCAGACAGAGAGAGACAGAGAGACAGAAAGCGAGAAATCACCCCCTAGGGGGGATCGCCACGCCGCAATCCCTTCACCTCCATTCTCCTCTCAGGATCTTGGGCACGCAAGCGCACACGCCCAGTGTGAGTTTAAGCCACTGGGTCTGGGACTCGAACAGCGGTCAACTACGTGGGAGTCCAGCGACACAGCCATTACGCTAACTGCT
>NW_006160137.1:1899339-1943135 GCF_000334495.1 Tupaia belangeri chinensis
CGTAAGCCATGTGCACTACGTCTCGTTTTAAGCTTTAGGAGCCATCGTGTGCCCGCCATCTTTCTCGTCTTGTCCAGACAAGCAGCAAAGGCTCTCCTAAACAAAGGCTCTCCGCAAGCTGGGGCCCCGGGTGAGAAGACAAGTGGATGACACCAGAGCCCAAGTCAGGTGCTACAGTCACATCGCCTGCACAGAATGTGTGGGATTTTTTTGTTTTTGCTTTTTGTTTTGTTTTATTTTGTTTTAAGAGAGAGTTTTTTGTTTTTTTTTTTTTTCCTACAAGGTGCATGCGCCTGCCAGAGAGACACAAAGCATGAAAGCAACCTCTCCAATGGGGATGGCCATGCTGCAATCCCTTCTCCTCCATTCTCCTCTTGGGATTTTGCGTGTGCATGCACATGCACCCAGCATGAGTTGCTTTTGTTGTGTTTTGTTTTAATTTCCTTTATATATTCAATCACATACATCACTTAACTTGTAAAGTGAATGTTACATACATTTTTCTCACCAGTCCAGTTTGGGATACCATACATGTTATCATAAACAGATAATAACCCATTTCTGTGTCCCATAAATGTCTTGCCTCTCTATTTTTCTCCTTAATGTCTTCCCTCAGACTCTCCAAGTTCTCCCACCCTCTTTCCACACTGTATCCAGTATCTATAACCATTTTCTATGTTTCTATGTCCTCTAGTCTTTCAGGTTCATCCACTGAGTGTAGACAGTTGGCATCTATTAACTGGAGACATGCAATGTCTCTCCATAGCCTGGTCTGCTTCACTCAGCAGTAAACCTTCCATATTCATCCACTTTCTATCAAAAGCCAGGTCTTGTTATTTTCCCACCGGGTCTGGGACTCGAACTGCAGTCTACTGAAAAAACTTTAGTATTTTAATTTTTAAGAAATTTTATTTATTTTCTTTTTCTTTGTAGTTATTTTTCTCTAGGGAGTGTGTGTTTGTTAGAAAGAGGGAAAGTGAGAAATCACTCTTCAGGAGAGATGGCTGGCAGTCCCTTCTCCTCCACTCTCCTCTGGGAATTTTGAACATGCACTCACACACACGGGGCGTGTTTTTCAGACCACAGGTCTGGGATTTGAATTGCACAGTCAGCCATGTGGGATCCAGCTGCCCTAACTACAGTACCGCCAGCTGGTCCTTTATTTCCTATTATATAACCTAAGACACCGTTGTCCCACCCCAGCCAACCAACGTGTATGACTGGATGAACTGCCACAGTACATTCCCACCTTGGACTGAAAAACCGAGACCCTGGAGATAGTCCAGTCGAAGGGGGAAAGGAGCTAAGCTGAAAGGAATAGTGAAGGCCAGGGTGGGCCAGAACAAAGCCAGCTGTCTGGGATTAAAAATGGCCAAAGAAGTCGGTGAGTTGCGAAAGCAGACGTGCTGAAGAAAGAGGGAATATCGTGAAAGAAAACTGGAGCGCATGCTGTTCCCTCTGCTGGCAATGCTCTTCCTGCTCTCCTCACCTGATGGGTGCTCCTCACCATGACGTTTTGATGTAAGCCACTTCTTCTAGAAGGCTTTCCTTGGCCGACTCGAGAGTAACTAGTGGGGAAAAGCAGAATTCTCTTTGGAGAGGGAAACGAGTCTTCATGTTAGAAAAGTCATCTGACATTATTTACATAAGAAGTTGGCAAAACATATTTGGAATATATATGATTAAAATATTTGCAAAAAAATCCAATATAAGGGCCATTTTCTTAACTTAGAAATAAAAGAAATCAGAAGTGTAGGTAGAATGACTGGAAATTCAATAGCCAACTTGGACCCTTGAGACCATTCGGGGACTGGAAGCCGTGCATGACTAGAGCTGTTACACAAACTCACCACACCTCTTAAAGTAATGTGTAGAATGAGCAGCCCCCGGGACAGAGGCGACAGTACTTCTCCTTTGCATGGACTAGAAAGCTGGCCTAGAGTTGCTAGCAGTTGCTTCTGGAGCTCCCTCTAATGGTCTGTCATTTTTGCTAATGGTCCACAAAGCCTTGGACGATGCTTCATGGACTAGCAAGAGTCAGTGGACCTTGGTGGCCAGCACGTAGCATGGTAGTTAAGAGCGCTGGATTCCCAGGACCAGCAGATGGCGTAATGGCTATGCCACTGGACTCCCATGTAGTCGACCATGGTTTGTGTCCTGGACCCGGTGGCTTAAAACTCACACCAGGCGCATGTGTGTGCATGCCCAAAATCCCGAGAGGAAAATGGAGAAGAAGGGATTGCAGCGTGGCCATCCCCCCTGGGGGGTGATTTCTCGCTTTCTGTCTCTCTGTCTCTCTCTGTCTATTTGGCGAACACACGTGCCCTATAGCAAAACCTCTCAAAAAAAAAAAAGAAAAATACAAGAGCGCTGGATTCCCACATGGCTGACCACAGTTCGAGGCCCAGACCTGGTAGCTTGCTTTCTTGTTTTCCCTTTCTCTCTGGTCAAATTAAAGAATAATAACAAATATAATCAAGTAAATAAGTGGACCTTAGCTAGTTGGCCAGATGATGTAAATGAAGCCTGACCACCCATGAGTAGAGAGAAAACGGTCCCAACCAGATCACCCAATCGATTTGGTCATGTCTGTGTTAGAAACATCTTGTCCGATGTATTCTCTATCCCAAATAATATTAACAGCAGCTGATATTTAGCAAGCATTTCCTATGCACTAGAGTGTCTTTTACATAGTAAGTCAGTTAATCCTCCCAACGACCACGAGAGGGGATCCACAGTTCTTATTCCCATATCCAATAGAGAAAATGGAACCAAAGAGAAGCTAAGCAACATCCTTCAAATTCTGGCGAGCCAGGACTGGAACTCGGACAATTTGGCCACTGAGGCTGAGTTCTTATCCACTTCATTGTCCCAGTTCCTTCCTAATGAATCCAGCTTCATTTCCTCTCCTTAATGAAACCCCTGAAAGTACAGCTCAGTGCCTAGAATTCCATTTCCTGCTGCATTTTTACTCATTTAGAAACAGACTCTCCCATCACTGCTCTCTGGGAAGCAGGGCAGGTGCTGGGCTCCACGCCCCAGCCACGGGGTCTGCACATCATAATCATAAATGTTTGCTTGATCGTTTTTCTGGAAAGACAGAAATTCAGAGAGGAAGAGGCAACACTGAGTGAGGTCTTCTGTCTCCAAGACCACTGTCCTTGCAGACAGCCTACTGCCTGCCCTGCAGCTGTGACGTACACCCGCAACTGTGTCATCCAATGGGAAGCAAAGAGCAGAATGAAAGCACTGACAGCCCACCATCCTATGAATGAGTCTTTCTGTTAAGATACTCCCCCCCCCCGGGAAGGGACCAGCAGTTAGCGTAATGGCTATGTCGCTGGACTCCCATGTAGTCGACTGGTTCAAGTCCCAGGCCCGTTGGCTTAAACTCCCACTGGGTGTGTGTATGTGCATGCCCAAGATCCCGAGAGGAGAATAGAGGAGAAGGGATTGCAGCATGGCCATCCCCCCCGGAAGATGATTTCTTACTTTCTGTCTCTCTGTCTTTCTGGCAAACGCACGCATCCTATAGCAAAAACCTTTCCCCAAAAAAAGATACCCCTGGGAAGGCCAGTCGTGCAGTGCAGCAGCTGGTGCTGCTCAGAGAAAGGCAGATCCCATGTAGCTCACCAGGGTTCCAGTCCTGGCCTCATCAGCTTGACAAACAGGCCAGGTGCACACACATTTGCCCGGATCCTAACAGGACAGAGACTTGAAGGAAAAAGGGCTGTGTGTGACCAGGCCTCATTAGGAAAATCTTTATCTTGCTCTTTCTCGCACATATGCCACATCCACTTAAAAAAAGGAAAGAAAAGAAAAGAGAAGAAAAAAGATGACCCCAAAAATTACATGCAGGGAAATCAAATAGCCACAAGGGTTGTTACATGTAGCTTTGCAATACAACTACATATTTAGTAGACTAATATTTTTAAAGAATTATTTTATTTAACTTTATTTATTATTATTATTATTTTCCAGTTTGATCAAGGACAGAGTAAAAATGCAAGCCACCAGGTCTGGGACTTGAACCACGGTCCGGCATGTGGGAGTCCAGCACCTTTAACCACCACACCACCTGCCGGCCACTATACTAATATTTAACATAGTACAAATAATGTCATTGTTGTTTGTTTCGTTTTAAGGGGTTTTGACATAGGACACCTACACTCGCTGAAAAGAGACCGAGAGAGACTGAGATGGTGAGAGAAAAAGTGAGAAATCACCCCCCAAGGAGGATGGCTACACCGTAATCCCTTCTCATCCATTTTCCTCGTGGAATTTTGGGCAAGGAAACACACACACCCAGTGCGATTTTTCAAGCCCCAGGTCCAGGATCCACTATCAGTCATGCGGGAGTGCCACCTGCAGGCCCCCATTTTTGATTTTTTTATAATTTCGCTAAAGGGTATGTGTGCTTGCCAGAGAGAAGGAAAGCGAGTAAACACCTCACTTTGGGGAATGGTCATGCCACAATCCCTTCTCCATGTCTCCTCTCTGGATTTTGGGCACACGGGCACACAGGCCCACTGTGTTTCTCAAGTTGCTGGGTCTGGGACTTGAACCATGTAGCCAGCCCCGTGGAATCCAGCTGCTTTAACTACCACCCTGCCGGCTGGCCCTTGTTCTTATCATTGATTTTTATTAAGAGATGCTCTCTTTTAAAGACTCCCTTACACAAAACTGGAAAGTACTAACTGGAAAATAATATATCACACCTCCCAGAGGAAACCCCTGTTAATAATATCTATGTATTTTTCCAGACATTTTTCTATGCAGAAATATAGTTGTACATCATTATAGTCAAAAACAGTTCATACTGTAAAATATATAATGCTTTCTTTCCAATTTGCCTTATTCACTGAAGAATAGAGTAGGGACAATATCCATTAGAACTCTATCATTATTTATTATAGAGTACTACATGTATTTATGCACTCTAAATTGATCATTCCACTAGGATTTTTAAAAGTATTGTTGCTGTTATGAAAAATGCCACTGGGCTACTCAGTGACATAGCGGTTAAGGAGGCCGGATCCCACATGACCGACTACATGGTTGGAGTCCCAGACCCAGTGGCTTGAAAAATAAACCAAATGTATGTGTGCGTGTGCCCAAAATCCCAAGAAGAGAACAGAAGAGAAGAGATTTTTGCACAGGTGCCAAAAATCCTGATGGTAAGAGGAATGGGAGAAAAAGCATTGGGGCATGACCGCACCCATTGGGGGATTCTGTCTCGCTCTCTGACAAAAACAGTCAGCCCTCCCACAATTAAAAAGAAAGACACTGGAATTGTATTTCTTTAGAATAAGATATTGGAATGGTATGAATCAAACTGCATACGCATGTTGTAGTGGCTCAGAGACTACAGAATTCCCCCCTAAGAGTCTGAATCCATGTTTGCTGTCTGATCCTGGCTGAATCCCACACGGGTTGGCCCTGGCTGATGGTGCAGGCTGGCGCTGTCCGGAACAGCTGGTCTTCCTGTCCTCCGCAGTCTCTCATCCCAACGGGCTAAGCCGACCTTGTTCTCACGGTGTGGGGAGGGTTCCAAAGGAAAAGCACAAAAGGCTTCTAGAAGCCTAATCTGCAAACTGGCACAGTGTCACTTCTGCCGCATTTCAACAAACAGCGCCAGAACAATTGGACCTTTATATGCAAAAAATGGAAAGATGGGTCTAGTAGATGGTGTGGTGGTTAAGGCATTGGATTCCCACATGGCGAACCACAGTTTGAGTCCCAGACTCGGTGGCTTGAAAAATCACACTGGGTGCATGTGCATGCGTGCCCAAAATTCTGGGAAGAGAATGGAGGATGTGGCGGGACCATCACCCTTTGGGGTGATTTCTCACTTTCCCTTTCTCTATCTCTCTTCCACAAGTGCATGTACCCTAAGGCAAAAACCTAAAACAAAGAAGAAAGGAAAGACCTTCATTCAAACTTTGTACAACCATTACCTCAAAATGGGTCAAAATCTAAAGTTTGAAGTATAGCAGTACAACCACTAGCCTTTTGGATGAAAACATAGAGAAATATTTATGAACTTGCTTAACAAAGTGGAGCGAACATGTGTGTGTTTTGGAATTAGGGAAGGACAACTGAGAAAGAAAAATTGAGAACCACAGAGAATTATCCTCTTCTTAAATAACCAGATCACTGTGGGACCAGCAGTTAGCGTAATAGCTATGCCGCTGGACTCCCACCTAGTCGACCATGGTTTGTGTCCCGGACCCGGTGGCTTAAAACTTACGTCGAGGGAACCAGCAGTTAGCATAATGGCTATGTCACTGGACTCCCACGTAGTCGACCGCGGTTCGCGTCCTAGACCCGGTGGCTTAAAACTCACGACGGGCGCGTGTGCGTGCGTGCCCAAGATCCCGAGAGGAGAATGGAGGAGAAGGGATTGCAGCCTGACCATCCCCACTGGGGGGTGATTTCTCGCTTTCTGTCTCTATGTCTCTGTCTCTCTGGCGAGCGCACGCACCCTATAGCGAAAACCTCTCAAAAAAAAAAAAAAAACTTACGTCGGGCGCGCGCACATGTGTCGGTGTGTGCCCAAAATCCTGAGAGGAGAATAGAGGAGAAGGGATTGCAGCATGGCCATCTCCTCTGGGGGGTGATTTCTCACTTTCTGTCTCTGTGTTTCTGGCAAGCGCATGCACCCTATAGCAAAAAAAAAAAAAAAAAAAATTAAATTAAATTAAAAAGACAAGGTTTCTGTCTTGGGTGAACTCACTCTCTCTGTGTGTCTGTCTCTCTCTCTCTTTCTTTACTCTAGGGAAGCCAGTTGCCATGTCCCAAGGCCATTGCAGGCTGTCGATGGAGTGGCCCAGGACAGAGAAGCTAGGACATGCCAGCCACCGTGTGAGCGGAGCTACATGAGTGACCTTGGAGCAGATGGTCACCCGGCCAAGCCTGGAGCTGACCTACAGCTTGAGACCCTGAACCAGAGACACGCAGCTGAGCTGCCTCCAGGGTCCTGCCCCAGATAAAGCACGAGATCATCGATGTTTATCGTTTGAAGCCTCTGAGCTGGCGATAACCAGCACTGGAACACGAATGCACACGTTTAACCTGAAGCTTCTCACTGAGTCGTTTTCATCCTGTTGTTCCCTCCTCGCTACCACTGACTACCTTTTCACTTATGTGGGTTCTTTTTCCTTTATCCCTAACAGAGCACGTGCGCGTGTGTGTGTGTGTGTGTGTGTGTGTGTGAGAGAGAGAGACAGAGAGAGAGGAGCACTCTCCACAGAGCCCGGTCACACCAGGGTCCCCTTCCTCCAGCCTGACAGTTCTTGAGCACTCATGCCTGGGCTCGTTGTGACCCAGGCTGACTGGGCCAGGGACTCCCGCGGCAGTGGCCATGGGGGACCCGGCTTCCCTGAAGAATGCACTCCCACCGCGCCTGGGAGCCACCCCGTAACCAGCTTTTCATATCCTGAAGAGATGAAGCAGGGAAAATAAGAAAAATCAGGGGAGGTTTCAATACAATTTTAAAATGTCTCGGTGTGGTATTGCCAAAAGCAGGGACAGGGAGGGCCAAGAACGGAGTATCTGGAGCTCGTTCCCCGTGAGCAGAGCCCATCGCTCCGCGACAGGCCTGCAAAGGCGTGCAGCCGGGCTCTCTGTCCCTAGCAGCCCCCTGGCGCTGCGGTAAGCTATGAGCACGCAGTTAGTGGCCTGCAACAACACAGACCTGTTACCTCACCGTTCTGACAGTCAGAAGTGGAAAATGGGTCAGACAGGCTAAAATCGAGGCATCAGCGGGCCTGTGTTCCCCCAGGCTGGCGGGGAGAAACTGTCCTGCCTTCTCAGCATCTACAGGCCACCCATATTCTTGGGCTCAGGCCCCCTCCAGCAAGAGCAGTTCTCAGGTAATACATGAAAAGTACCATCTAGTTTTCAAAAATTGAAAAATTAGACTTGTGGTCAAATTAAAATGGAATAAAATAATCCTTTTAAAAAATCAGATTTGCGGGATCAATAGTTGGTGTAATGATTATGTCACTGGACTCCCATGTAGTTACCCTACCGTAACCCTCACCCTAACCCTCACCCTGTCGCCCAACCATAACCCTGACCCTGTCGCCAAACCATAACCCTGACCCATAACCCTAAGGGTCAGCCTGCACCCCAACTGAAACCTAGCCCAGACTCGGACGCTAACCCTAACCCGCACCCCTACCCCTCACCCCTAAACCGAAATTTAACCCTAACACTCACCCTCCTGTCACCAGAACCAGAACCCTAATGCTAGCCCTAACCACTCAACCTAACCCCAACTGCTGGCCCTAACCGTAACACTGACCAAAACCGTCGCACAAACCCAAACCCTAAGCCTCATCCTCACCCCTGACCCTACTCCTAAACCTAAATTGAACCTAAACCCTCACTGTAACCTTACCATAAGCCTAAAGCTAACCCTAAGACTAACAACAAAACCAAACACTAATGCCTAACCCTAACCGGAACGCTAACCAAAACTGTCAACCTAACCCGAACACTAACCCTAACCCTCACCCCTAACCCTCGCCTTGACCCTAAATCTCACCGTAACACTCACCCTACCGTAAGCCAAACCGTAACATTAACCCTAGCCCCTAACACAAAACCTCAACCCGAAACCCAACCCACACCTTAACCCAAAAAATAACCCAAATATCAACCCTGACCCTAACACTCACCCCTAAATCTAACCCTCAATCTAACCCTACCCCTAACCCTACTGTAACCCTCACCCTAACCCTGACCCTGTCGCCCAAGCCTAACCATCACCCCTAACCCTAAGGATCAGTCTGCATCCCGACTGAAGCCTAAACCCGACCCTGACCCTGACCCTAACCCTAACCCTAATCCCTACCACTCTCCCTAAACCAAACTTAAATCCTAATACTCACCCTCCTGTCACCAGAACCCCAACCCTAATCCTAGACGTAACTACTCAACCTAACCTTAACTCCTGACCCTAACCGTAACTCTGACCATAACAGTCACCCAAACCCGAACCCTAAGCCTAATCCTCATCCCTGAACCTATCTCTAAATCTAAATGGAACCTAAACCCTCACTGTTACCCTACCGTAAGCCTAACATTAACACTAAAACTAACGCCGAAACCAAACCCTAACGCCTAACCCTAACCAGAACGCCAACCAAAACCGTCAACCTAACCTGAAAACTAACCCTAACGCTCAACTCTAAACTTCGCCCTGACCCTAAATCTCACCATGACACTCACCATACCATAACCCGAACTGTAACCATAACCCTTGCCCATAACCCTTAACTTCACCCCTAACCCGGAACCTGACCCTGACCTTAAACCAAACCACAACCCTGACCCTAACACTCACCCCTAATGCTAACCATTAATCTAACCCCACCAGAAACCCTACCGTAACCCTCATCCTAACAGACCCAGTCGCCAAACACTAACCATGAACTCTAACTCTAAGGGTCAGCCTGCACGCCAACTGAAGCCTAAACCGGACCTTGACCCTATCCCTAACCTTCACCCCTACCCCTCGCCCTAAACCGAAATATAACCCTAACACTCACCCTCCTGTCACCAGAACCCGAACCCTAACCCTAGCCCTAACCACTCAACCTAACCCTATCTCGTGGCCCTAACTGTAACACTGACCAAAACCATCGCCCAAACCCGAACCCTAAGCCTAATCCTCACCCCTGACCCTCCCCCTAAACCTAAATCGAACCAAAACCCTCACCATAAGCCTACCATAAGCCTAAACCTGACCCTAAGACTAAGGCCGAAACCGAACCCTAACGCCTAACCATATCCGGAACAACAATCAAGACCGTCAACCTAACCCGAAAACTAACCCTAACCCTCACACCTAAACATTGTCCTGACCCTAAATCTCACTATAACACTCACCCTGCCGTAACCCGAACCGTAACCCTAACCCTAGCCCCTAACCCTAAACTTCACCCCTAACCCAGACCCCAAAACGGACCCTAACCCAAACCCTAAGCCAAACCCGAACCCTTACCCTAACACTCACCCCTAACCCTAACCCCGAATCTAACCCTAACCCTAACACTACCATAACACTCACCCGAACTCTGACCCTGTCACCCAACCCTAACCCTGACCACTAACCCTAAGGTCAGCCTGCACCCCAACTGAAGCCAAGCTCGGGCCCAGACCCTAACCCTAACCCTGAATCTAACCCTACCCCTAACACTACCATAACACTCACCCGTACTCTGACCCTGTCCCCCAACCCTAACCCTGACCACTAACCCTAAGGTCAGCCTGCACCCCAACTGAAGCCAAGCTCGGGCCCAGACCCTAACCCTAACCCTGAATCTAACCCTAACCCTAACGCTAGCACTATCCTTAATCTCTAACCCTAACCCTAACGCTAGCACTATCCTTAAACTCTAACCCTAACAATAACACTATCTCTTAACCATAACCCTAAGCCTAATGCCAAAACCCAACCCTAACGCGTAACCATAACTGGATCGCTAACCAAAACCGTCAACCTAACCAGAAAACTAACCCTAGCCCTCACACCTAAACCTCATCCTGACCCTAAATCTCACTATAACACTCACCCTAAAGTAACCCAAACCATAACCATAACCCTATCCCCTAATCCTAAACCTCACCCCTAACCCAGACTCCGAACCAGACCCTGACCCAAACCCTAAGCCAAACCACAACCCTAACCCTAACACTCACCCCTAGCCCTTCCCCTCAATCTAACCCTACCCCTATCACTACCGTAACCCTCTTCCTAACACTGACCCTGTTGCCCAACCCTAACCCTGACCCCTAACCCTAAGGTCAGCGTGCACCGTGACTGAAGCCAAGCTTGGACCCGAACCCGGACCCTAACCCTAACCCTCACCCTACCCCTCGCCCTAAACTGAAATTTAATCCTAACACTCACATCCTGTCACCAGAACCCAAACCCTAACCCTAGCCCTAACCACTCAACCTAACCCTAACTCATGGCCCTAACCAGAACACAGACCAAAACTATCACCCAAACCCAAACCCTAAGCCTAATCCTCATCCCTGACCCTACCCCTAAACCTAAATTGTACCTAAACCCTCACCGTAACCCTAACATAAGCCTAACCCTAAACCTAAGCCTAATGCCGAACTAACACCTAACCATAAGCGAAACACCAACCAAAACTGTCAATCTAACCCGAAAACTAACCCTACCTCTCACCCCTAAACCTTGCCCTGACCCTAAATCTCACTATAACACTCACCCTGCAGTAACCCGAACCATAACTCTAACCCTAGCCCCTAACCCGAAACCTCACCCCTAACCCGGAACTCGACCCAGACCCTAACCCAAACCCTAACCCAAAACCCAACCCTGACCCTAACACTCACGCCTAACTCTAACCCTCAATCTAACTCTACCCCTAACCCTACCGTAACCCTCTCCCTAACCCTGACCCTGTCGCCCAACCCTAACCCTGACCACTAACCCTAAGGTCAACCTGCACCCCGACTGAAGCCTAGCCCAGACCCAGACCCTAACCCTAACCCTCACCCCTATCCCTCACCCTAAACTGAAATTTAATCCTAACACTCACCTCCTGTCACCAGAACCCAAACCCTAACCCTAGCCCTAACCACTCAATCTAAACCTAACTCCTGGCCCTAACTTTAACACTGACTGAAACCATTGCCCAAACCCAAACCCTAAGCTAATTCTCACCCCTGACCCTACTCCTAAACCTAAATCGAACCTAAACCCTCACCGTAACCCTACCGTAAGCCTAACCCTAACCCTAAGCCTAACACCGAAACCGAACACTGACACCTAACCATAACCGGAACGCCAACCAAAACCTTCAACCTAACCCGAAAACTAACCCTAACCCTCACCCCTAACCCTCGCCCTGACCCTAAATCTCACCATAACACTCACCCTACCATGACCCCAACTGTAAGCCTAATCCTAGCCCCTAATCCTAAACCTCACCCCTGACACGGACCCAGACCCCAACCCTAACCCAAACCCTAACCCCAACCCTAACACTCACCCCTAACCCTAACCTTCAATCTAACCCTACCTCTAAACCTACCGTAACCCTCACCCTAACCCTGACCACTAACCCTAAGGGTCAGCCTGCACCCCGACTGAAGCCTAGCCTGGACCCAGACCCTGACCCTAACCCTACCCCTCGCCCTAAACTGAAATTTAATCCTAACACTCACCTCCTGTCACCAGAACATGAACCCTAACCCTAGCCCTAACCACTCAACCTAACCCTACCTCCTAGCCCTAACCGTAACACTGATGTAAACCATCACCCAAACCCGAGCCCCACCCCTTATCCTCACCCCTGACCCTACTCCTAAACCTAAATCGAACCTAAACCCTCACCATAACCCTACCGTAAGCCTAACCCTAACCCTAAGCCTAACACTGAAATCAAACCCTAATGCCTAACCATAACCGGCATGCCAACCAAAACCATCAACCTAACACGAAAACTAACCCTAACCCTCACCCCTAACCCTCGCTCTGACCCTAAATCTCACCATAACACTCACCCTACCGTAACCCGAACCATAACCCTAACCCTAGCCCTTGATCCTAAACCTCACCTCTACCTCACCCTAACACTATCCCTTAATCATGACACTAACCCTAACCCTAGCCTCTAACCCTAAACCTCATCCATGATCCGGATCCTGACCCTGACCCTAACCCAAACCCCCACCCTGACCCTAACACTCACCCCTAACAATAACCCTCAATCTAACCCTACCCCTAACCCTACCGTAACCCTCACCCTAACCCTGACCCTGTCGCCCAACCCTAACTCTGACCCCTAACCCTAAGGGTCAGCCTGCCCCCCAACTGAAGCCTAGCCCGGCCACAGACCCTAACCCTAACCCTCACCCATACCCCTCGCCCTAAACCGAAATTTAACCCTAACACTCACCCTCCTGTCACCAGAACCCAAACCCTAACCCTAACCCTGACCACTCAACCTAACCCTACCTCCTGGCCCTAACCGTAACACTGACCGCAGTTCTAGTCCCAGACCCGATGACTTAAACTCACACTGGGCGCGTGTGCATGCGTGCCCAAGATCCCGACAGGAGAATGGAGGAGAAGGGATTGCGGCATGGCCATCCCCCCTAGGGGTGATTTCTCGTTTTCTGTCTCTCTGTCTCTCTCTGTCTTTCTGGCGAGCACACGCTCCCTTTAGCAAAAACCTCTAAAAAAAAAAAAAAAAAAAAAAAAAAAAGAAAAGAAAAAGAATGGAGGAGAAGGCATTGCGCTGTGGCCATTCCCCTGGGAGTGACTCCTCTCTCTCTCTCTCTCTCTCTCTCTCTCTCTCTCTGTCTCTCTGTCTCCACTTCTCTCAGCGCAGTGCACAGAACCTGCCTCGCGTGCTGTCGCAGTTCAGATAAGATGGTAGTACTTAGTAAAGCACTACAAAACATAAAAGAATCTGGAGTCTTGTTTTCCTTTCAGCATTTCTTTGCCCCCAGATGAAAGGGAAGAAATTAGGAATGTCCCCAACATCCATTTATTCTCGCCATCCATCGGCCTGTCTCACCTTGGGAGCTCATTCTGTCAGATGGAAACTGCTCAAAATATTCCCCACGAGTGCTGAGGCGGTGGATTTCCTGTGAGAAAGGGAGAATGACGCGTCAGGTTTCGAGCAGACAGTTGTCACAGCGTTGGGCCTATTTACAACTTAAAAAGGAAACTTCCCAAATGTGTTCATTTGAGATCACCACAGTGCAGATGCTTCATTCTGTCACTAGTAAAACCCACAAGCAAATTCTAGTCCCCTTACCTGTCCTGTGCACTGGCTATTTTTCAAAAATTTTGGTTAGGGAACCAGCAGGTGGCATGGTGGTTAAGGCACTGGACACTTCCACATGGCTGAGCAGGGTTCAAGTCCTGAATCTGGTGGCTTGCTTTCTCACTTCCTCTCTCTCTCACTCTTACCCTCTGTCTCTCTCTGGTCAAATTAAAAATATATATATATGAATAAATAAATAAAATTAAATAATTATTTTTAAAAAAATTTTTTTAAAGTTTAGGTTAGGTATCTTTCAAGAGTTTTGAGAGTTCGGGATCACATACCAACTATGACCCTTTACTAACCTGAACTTCCTATGTTGAGGCAGCTCCTTCCAACTGGGTTCCCTTTACGTGCTGTGTCTTGGGAATGTCCCTGTGTGGCCCTTCTCCTGGTCCTGAGTGTCCCCTACTGACCCCTGCTGTTGGCTTCTGTCCTTTCTGGGATCTTTTTCCCTCCAGTTATGGCAGATCTGTACAATCAGTGGAGAGTTTCTTTCTTTTTTTTTTTTTTTTTGGAGAGAGATTTTTTGCTATAGAGCATGTACACTCACCAGAGAGACAGAGAGAAACAGAGAGACAGAAAGCAAGAAATTACCCCTCAGGTGGGAGAGCCATGCCAAAATCCCTTCACCTTCATTCTCCTCTTGGGATCTTGGGCACACACGCACACGCGCCCGATGTGAGTTGAAGCCACCAGGTCCAGGACTTGAACCACGGTTGACTACATGGGAGTCCAGCAACATAGCCATTATGCCAGCTGCTGGTCCCACAATCAGTGGAGAGTTTTGACTGTCTCAGACCTTTTTCAACTGTCTTAAAAAGTAGAATTCAATCATGGGTTAGCCAGTGGCATGCGGGTTAAGTTAAGGCAGCTGGATCTTACATGAACTACTACATGGTTCGAATCCTGGACCCTGCAGCTTGGAAGACATACCAGGTGAGTGTGTGTATAACTGAAAATCCTGAGAGGAGAATGGAGGATGAGGGATTGCAGTGTGGCCATCCTCTCTAGGGGGTGCTTTCTCGCTTTCCCTCTCTCTCTCTCAGTCTCTTTCTTCAGCAAGCAGATGCACCCTGTAGCAAACAGAAGAAATTTGGTAATGCATTAGCTTTGAGCAGTCAGTCATTTGCATTGTAGACCCATAAATGGGTCATTAAGATCTAGTTAGCTTATTTGCATCATTAGAAAACGCAAGATGGAGAAAGACGCATAAAAGAGAAAAAGGGGGAGGGCATAATTCACAAATTTCTATCAGCCAGATGCATGACCATCTCCTGAAGAGGGTCTAGTTTTTACTTTTCCCTTGGCCCCTCTCTGCCACCAGTGTTGCTCTGAGTAGAGGTTTGCTCAGCTGTCTCACTTCTGCCCGTAGACACATCTTTCTTGTTTGTTTTAGTTGTTGCTATAGAGTGAGTGCGCTGGCCAGAGAGAGACGAGAGAGAGGGAAAGCGAGAAATCACTTCCCGGGGGCGTGGTCACAGCACGCCCCTCCTCCTCCAACTCCTTTCAGAATTTAGGGCACACACGCACACACGCCTGTCTTTGGGCCTGGGACTCAAACCTCACAGTCCGCCATGTGGGACCCAGTGCCTTAGCCTCTGTGCCATGCCACCTGCTGGTCTTACGCGGCATCATATTTACTCCAGGGACAGGTTGCTCTAGCTGCGGTGACGACCTGGGGGTGGCACCTGGCAAATGTGTCAGTCTTTCCCTTCTTGCTGGCCCTGCCCCTCAGCTATATCGGTGGTTATAACACGGCCCAGGCTTTTTTGTTTCAATAAGTGTGATTATCTGCTTATACTCTAGGAGATTTTTCAGATGAAGGTATCATAGCGCAAGTCATTTTTTAAAATCCTTTGCCACGGGGCCGGCAGGTGGTGTGGTGGTGAAGGCCGCTGGACTCCCACATGGCTGACTGTGATTGGAGTCCCGGACCTGGCGGCTTGCTTTCTCACTTTTCCTCTCTCTCTCTCTCCCTCTGTCCCTCTCTGGTCAAATTAAAATAAGTAAACAAATAAATAAAGTTAAATAAAAAAAAAAAAACCTTTGCCACTCCTACCAGGCACAGGTGCGTGCATGCCCGAAGTCCTGAAAGGAGAAGGGAGGAGTGGGGACTGCAGTGTGGTCATCCCCCTGAGGGATCCCCCCCATTCCTGATACCAGGCACAGCAGAGGCAGCATATATTCTGAACCCCAAAGCAAGACAGGAATGGCAAAGTTTCCCCCTGCTCCCCTCCCAACCCATAGGGCACATGCGCTTGGTGGTAAGAAGGAGAGTGCTCAGCTTTTCCGTGGCATGCCCACCGCCTGGGGACCTCCCTGAGACCTAGGGCGCTCTCCGGGTTACACTAAACCTCTCCAGACACTGAGTCAGGCCACCTCACTGCTGTCGCAGAATACGGCCAGGCACTGCGCACGGAAGGCTCACGTGATCCCCTCACTTTAGGCCAGTGCTGGAATGTCTGTTCGCTTTCATGAACCACCTCGTGGTGAGACTTCAGTCACTGCTCGAGGTCTGGGGCTCATGGGCTAATGGTTCCCTTAGTGAGAAACGTCACCTCCCTGTAGGACAGCTCGGCCTTTATTCCCCTTCCCCAGCCAGAGCAGCGTATTCTACATGAGGCTTTCTTCCTGCACCTGCTAAGGGAGCATTTGCTTTCCTGGGTCTCATCCAAGTACCGGCCCTGCTCTCTGTCCCTGTCATTTCACTCAGCGTGGTCCTGCTGACACTCAGGATGAAGGACGGGGGACTGAAGGAGACACAGCTGTGGAATGCGATGCTCTGGAAGGCAATCCCGCATGGGTGGGGTGAGGGGTTCCTGGGTGCTGTCCGGAGATCCTTGAGGACAAGTATGTGCTTGTCCACGATCCCAGGCTGCCTGAAGACTGGGGGGTGGGTTGCATCATTGTTCCCAGTAGCTGGGATGGTGGCATGGTGGTTAGGGAGCTGGATTCCCACCTGGCTGACTGTGGTTCGAGTCCTATACCTGGCAGCTTGCGTTCTCACTTTCCCTTTCTCTCTCTCCCTGGTCAAAAATAACAACAAATAAAATGAAATAAATAATTTTTTTTTTTTAAAAAAAAGAACCATCTTGGGACCAGCAGTTGACATAATGGCTATGTCGCTGGACTCCATGTAGTCAACCGCGGTTCAAGTCCCAGACCCAATGGCTTAAAACTCACACCAGGCATGTGTGCGTGCATGCCCAAGATCCCGAGAGGAGAATGGAGGAGAAGGGATTGTGGCGTGGCCATTCCCCCTGGGGGTGATTTCTCGCTTTCTGTCTCTCTGTCTCTCTCTGTCTTTCTGGTGAGCGCACACGCCCTATAGCAAAAAAAAAAAAGAACCATCTTGAGGATTCTCTCTCTCACTTTCTCTCTTTTTCATGGAATAGATGAATACATAAACTTGAAAAAATGAATAAAACGAAGATCTATTACATTTAGCCTATATTGTAACATGTGCTTACAAGAAAACAGAAGCCCATTTCTAATATTAGTGGTAGTGGTAGCATTTTTTTTTTAAGTTTCTGTGAATATAATGCAAGTTAACTTCCATTCTTCACTTCCCAAATGCCTGATCTACAGTTTCACATAGCTGCCTTTTTCATTTCAAGATTTGCAATTCTGGGAACCAGCAGTTAGCATAATGGCTATGTCGCTGGACTCCCACATAGTCGACCACGGTTCGCGTCCCGGACCCGGTGGCTTAAAACTCACGCTGGGCGCGTGTGCATGCGTGCCCAAGATCCTGAGAGGAGAATGGAGGAGAGGGGATTGCGGCGTGAACATCCCCTCGGGGGGGGTGATTTCTCGCTTTCTGTCTCTATGTATCTCTCTGTCAGTCTGGCGAGCGCACGCGCCCTATAGCAAAAAAAAAAAAAAAAAAAAAAATTTTCAATTTTACCTTTTGCAATTCTACCTTCAAAACAGATCATTTTCCAAAATGTAAAAAGTAGTCAGCATAAGCAGAAATAAAAAAGCAACATTTTAAAATTAGTTAAGGCCAATGCAATTGTACTCTTTTAAAACAGTTAACTAAAGAAATAGTTTTAGCTAAATGAATCAGGTGCTCGTCTAATAAAAACAAGCGATGGAAAATGCTTACCATTTGACTTTATAAGGTTCAGCAAGATCCACCAATACGCTTGGATGTGGGGGTCGATTTCAACCCATCACTGCCCTGGCTCCTCAATCACTACCTGAAAGATCAAATGCAATGTCAAACCCAGTGCCTCAGAGGAGAAGAGGTCAGTTACCAGAAAACAGTGATAGCTTTGCAACATGGATTTTGTTTTCCCTTTAGAGATTTTTGCTACAGGATGCGTGTGCTTAACAGAGAGACAGAGAGAGACAAAAAGCAAGAAATCACCCCCCGGGGGGATGACCACACCACAATCCCTTCTCCTCCATTCTCCTCTCAGGCACACGCACATGCACCCAGTGTGAGTTTTAAGCCACCGGGTCCAGGACTTGCACCATGGTCAACTACGTAGGGGTCCAGTGATGTAACCATTATGCCATCTGGTGATCCCACAATGTGAAGCTTCACCTAGAGTAGATTGGCATCACATTAGTGCTGCTGGAGTGATACACTGAGGACTTGGAGTTAACGCCTGCGAGTTCCTTCTGATGTACATGTAGACAGAATAACGGAAACTCTCCAGTCACCTCGCTGCTTTATAGCCTTAGAGACTTAATGAGCCAAGTGAGAACTGAATCTCCATCCTCTATTCCATTCTTTATCTCTAGCTGAGATAAAATCTACTCTCATTTTCAAGGTAGAGTTTGACATGTCCATATTTAAACCACATTCAAGGAAATCGCGTCTTAACTAATGTCAAACGTCGTCGCCCCATCCTGTACGTAAAATTCCAGCCGGCTTAATATTGGCGTTCATCATCTGGTCAGACCCTTCCCATGTTCTCCAGCCAGTCAACTTTGGGATTCGCAACATTTTCTGTGTTGATAAACCAAGGTGTGGAATGAACAGACTGGATGAAGATCATGCTGGACTGCTAGATGCCATTGGAACTGGGTTTGGAGGATGGGGAAGTGCAGATACCTCTTGGCCTGAGTCTCTTAACAGCAGAGATGAAGAGAAAGCGAGGTCACAAGGAGACTAGCTGTTGATTGTAGGGCACCGCCAACGGCCTTGGTGGCAGCAGTAGCTGGATTCGGGGCAGCCGAGGTATTCTGAGAGGAGCTACTTGAAAGCGATACGATAGTTGTTTTATTTCAATCAGTCCGCGTGAGTGAGAGCAACGCCAGCAGCAACAGCCCCAGCCGGGCCTGGCCACCATCGCTCTGCCCACGTCCACCCGTCAGCGCATGGCACGTCTTACTGGATACTGGGTGCTTCGAGAACCACTGGCTCAGGGGTGGGCGCTGGCAAGGCCAGTGGTAACAGTATTTTTAATTTTACTATAGGGTGCACATGCTCACGAGAGAGAGAGAGAACGTGAGAGAGCCCACAGGGAGAGGGCCACACCAGTCCCTTCTCCTCCATTCCCCTCCTGGGATTTAGGGCACACATGCAGACATGCCCGCTGGTTTTTCAAGCTGCCAGGTCTGGGACTCGAACTGCATTGTGGGCAAATATGGAATCCAGCTAGCTTCCCCTCCATGCTACCAGCTGGCCTGTGAATATTATTTAGGATCAGACTGGCTCTAATTAATTCTGCCACTTCATAGCTATATGGACTCTCCGGGCCTCAAAGTCCTCACCAGTCAGGTGAGGATGGCCTCACGGCGCAGGGGAGGTCTGAGGGGTTAGCTGAGAGCGCAGGGAGGCCAGCACACTGGCCCACAGAAGGCAGCTACCCGGGCAGCCCTGTAGCTCACTCACTCCACAGACACTTACAGAGCATCCCTGCACATCACAGTGCTGTCCTCAGGGAGGCTGGTCGGCCCCACCCCTGCCGGCCTTTCCTCTCTCTACACCCCTCAGTTCCCCCTGCAGTGTGACCTAGCCCATTCTAAGGAGGTTACACTTCAGTTCTGTGCTGACCCTGGGAGGGTGTGGGAGGGAGGTTCGGCCTTCCCTGCTCAGCCCTCTCCCCCTTCTTCCTGGCACTCTCAGGCGGGTCACAGGGGGGTACCTTTGTCTGACGTGGTCAAAGCAGACAGCCGAGCATCTGTCCCAGAAATCTTCAGAGCTGGAATTAAGGAGGGACGACCCTTCTCTAGTGCTCACAGCCTTGGGCGGGAGTCGCGGCCGCTGGCAGTCTGCTCCCAGCTGTGTGGACGAGGTCAGTGGGCAGAACTAGAGTCCAGCTACTGACCAGGCAGAGCTGAGAGATGAGAGCAGGCATCTTGGTGGCAGCAGAGTCCTGGGATGCCCACACCAGGGCCCCGCCCGGTACACTGCTCTTCCTGAAGGCTGCATTGCAACCACGCCTTGTGGCACGAGCTCCCCGTTGTTCCAGGGGGGTTCTGGGCTCGCAGCCAGGAGATGACAGGACGAGGGAGCAAACAGTCCTTCATCCGGGCTGGCCCTAAGAGAATCGCCCCCTCATCAACCCCTCCCCGGCCGAGTCCATGAGCCTGGATCTGTGTTGACCTCCATGCCCTTGCTGATCTGTTGGCTCATCCTGTCCAGTGTCTCAGTCTGCCAATAAATTACTAACCACAGCTATTACTGGAGGATCTCTGGCAGAGTAAGCCTTTTACATCTATTATCATTCTTCATTATACTAAATTATCATTTCAAAAGGTAGAATCGTGACTCTCTTACAAATGTGAAATGAACGTGTGCCAAAGGTTTATTTGTTTGAGAGGTTGTTTTTTTTTTTGCTATAGGGTGCTTACACTCAACAGAGAGAGACAGAGAGACAGAAAGCGAGAAATCACCCCCCAGGGGGGGTTGGTCACGCCGCAATCCCTTCTCCTCCATTCTCCTCTGGGGATCCTGGGCACGCACACACCCACGCAGCGTGAGTTTAAGCCACCAGGTCTGGGACTCAAACCGTGGTCAACTACATGGGAGTCCAGCGACATAGCCATTACACTAACTGCTGGTCCCCCAAAGGTTTTTACTCAACTGGAAAATCGGTAAGATATTAAAACTGGTTTAAATAAGATTTTCTTTTTTCTTTTTCTTTTTTTTTTTTTTTTTGCCATAGGGCACAACCATTCCCCAGAGAAAGACAAACAGAGAGAGGCAGAGAGAGAGAGAGAGAGAGAAAGTGAAAAAGTACCCTCCAGGGGGTATGGTCATATCATACCCTTCTCCTTCAGCTCTCCCTCCTTCTGGGTTCTTGGTCACGCACCCCTACACACCCAGCATGTTTCCCAAGCCATCAGGTTCAGGACTTGAACCACACAGTTGGCCATGTGGAATCCAGCTGCCTGAACCACCACACCACTTACACCCTATGGGAAAATTTAAAGGGGAAAAAAAAAGACCAATGGTAATAGCTCTGCTTGTAGCGATGCTAATTCATTTTGTCTGGTAGAGAATATAAATCTCTGTAGTTGAAATTGTCATTTGAGGCCCAGCTGTGGTGATGCAGCAGTAGCTCAATGTTCTGCAAGGCTGGAAGCCATTGGGAAGATTGGGGTTTGGTTCCCAGGTCAACCTGTCCATGCCAGGAGCCCACGCGTGCCCGTGATCAAAGCTGGCTGGAGACAGAAGGAGGGGGTCTTTGCATGAGCCCTCGTCACAGGTGCTTTCTCTGTGTCTTTCTGTCTCATGCAAATAAATAAATAAACTTTAAACATTGTTTAGATGATGGGTCCGAAGCTCTGCACCTGGGGTGTCAATGGAGGTGGAGTCTCTCACTCTCTATCTTGAACTTTGGTTAGTTATTCAGAGAGAGAGAAAGAGAACCCCCAGCAGAATCTTCGTATCACAATCCACCCCCAGCCTTAGCCAGCTCAGGGCCCACCCACACATTATGTGCCTGGGATACTCAGGAAGGTCTCCGATACAGAACTAGGACCTTCCCACAGGGGCCAGCCTCGCAGAAGGTTGTTTGTTCTGTTTGTCGCTGTGCTGTTCTCCAGACCAAGGCAATTTCTCTATCAGGGACTGAGGTCCTCCAGAACAGTGAACTGTTTCATTCTTACTAATGTCACGTCGGATAACAACGTTTCTGATCATCTACAATTTTAAAGAAGTTTCTCCATGAGTACAAAAGAGTACTCCCCCCAAAAAGGGGGTCTTGTGACCCTCCACAACATGTCCCTGAAAGGAAAATGATGAATTGCTCACTTTGGAGCTGAGTTTTCTCTCTTTTATTCCAGCCTGAAGAATGGCCAGGCTGATTTCAACAGTGTGAGTTCATTTTTACCTTCTCCTGTCTCCGTGGGGGTGACAGACCATCGGGCCATGACAGCCTGGTGTGAGAAGGACCTGTGATGAGGGTTTCATTTAGGCTTCACTTTGGTCAAGGAAGACCACCTGCAGGAGGGACACCTCCCAGCTGGGAACGGCAGAAGCTGGCTGAATGAGAGGAGGAGGAAGAGTGTCACAGCACAGTGAGAATTTGGGGAAAGGCGCAGGGGTGAGGGGACAGTGGGAAATTGGAGGAATCGTAATTGTCAGAGAGGAGGAGTCAACAAAACGCCTTACGTGCTGGGGAGGATGGTGTAACACAGCCATTCAAGCTTACCCCAGCCTCTCCCACGGCCACGGGTGAAAGGCACGGGTCACCTCGGAGGGTGTGTTCTCTGTGCAGAGGAGAGAAATGGGCATGGCCTTCCCGTGCATGCAGATGGAAGGCAAATATCCCCCCAGAGGGGTGCACCAGGGGAGTTTCACTCAGGTCACCATTTCCTGAGGCACCGGGTGTACGAAGCTGACTCCTGCAAGGGACAGGGAGCCATTTTATTTTTTGTTTTGTTTAGTTTTGGGGTTTTGTTTCATTTTGTTTTTGTTTCTAGAGAGAGATTTTTGCTTTAGAGTGCATGTGCTCACTGGAGAGACAGAGAGACAGAAAGCGAGAAATCACCCCCCAGAGGGGATGGCAACACCGCAATCCCTTCTCCTCCATTCTTCTCTCGGGATTTTGGGCACGCACGCACACACACCTGGCATGAGTTTTAAACCACCAGGTCTGGGATTCAAACCGCAGTTGACTATGTGGGAGTCCAGTGATGTAACGATTACGTTATCTGCTGGTCTCTGGGGAGCCATTTTGTAGATGTTTCCCTGAACCATCTCATCTTATTTCCTGAGAACCTTCAGGAAATCAGCTGGCCTTGAACCAATGCTGAGGATCAGAAAAGGAAAATGAGACTGGAATAAAATTGATACAAACAGGGTGCTTTCTAAGGGGAGAACTGGGTTTAACAGTCTGCTGTGTCTTTTAAGGGTCCTGAGTCCTGCACAGTGAACGAGGAAAGTCCCCCTGCTGGTCTCGTCACTGGTCAGACCCAATCAGAAGAGAACAAAAGAGGTCTGCTGATGCTGTCCAGAGATATTGGCCTCCAGGGCACAGAATAGGATGGAGAAGGGAGAAAAGCACATCTGGAGGAGCAAGGAAAGTTCTAGAACAGGAGTTAATGCCAAGAGGTCGTTTTTTTTAAAAAGAATTATTTATTCAATTTTATTTATATTATTATTATTTAATTTGCTATAGGACACGTGCACACACCACACACACAGAGAGAGAGAGATAGAGAGAGAGAGAGAGCAAGCTGCCAGGTCTTGCACTCAAAATGCAGTTGGCCATGTGAGAGTCCAGAGCCTAACCACCATACCACCTGCTGGTCTCAAGAGCTCTTTTCTGACCTGTTCACCCAGTACAGTGGTTGTTGTCTCCAAAACAATTGGATTGTTCTTTTTTTTGTGGTAAGCTGCTTGAGTTCCCAATAGATTCTGGTTATCAGTCCTTTATTTGAACTATAGTTTGCTAATATTTTCTCCCGTTCTATGGGTTGTCTCTTCACTCTGATTATTATTTACTTTGCTGTGCAGAAAACTTTTAGCCTGATGTACCTCACTTATCTCTTTTTGTAATTACTGCCTGTGTTTCAGGGGTTTTGTTTGTTTGTTTGTTTTTTAGTTGTTGTCATAGGGCACGTGCACTCACCAGAGAAAGAGAGAGAGAGAGGAAGAGAGAGAAGGGAAGTGAGAAATCACACCCCCTCCCCCCCGCAAGGAAAGATGGCTATGCCACAATCCCTTCTCCTTCATTCTGCTCTCAGGATTTTGGGCACTCATGCATGCACACGTACTCAGTGTGAGCCCAAGCCACTGGGCCTGGGGCTCAAACCATGGTCAGCCGTGTGGGAGTCCAGTGCCTTAGCCACTAGGCCACCTGCTGGTCCCTTAGGGGCCTTGTTTAAGAAATCTTTGCCTATTCCAATGTCTTCAAGTTTCCCGTGTGTTTTCCATCAGTACCTTCATGGTTTGAAGTTTTATGTTTAGATTTTCGATCCATTTTAAGTTGATTTTTGTTAATGGTGAGACAGAGAGGTCCAGTTTCATTCTTCTGCAGGTGGATATCCAGTTCTTCCAGCACCATTTGCTGAAGAGACTTTCTTTTCCCCACTATATTGTCTCGTGCCCTTTGTTGAAAATCAGTTGGCTGTGTGCTTTGGGGTTTCTATCTGGGTTTTCCATTTTGTTTCATTGGTCTATGTGCCTGTTTTTGTGCCAGTACCATGCTGGTTTAATTATCACAGCTTTGTCATATAGTTTGAGGTCAGGTAGTGAAATGTCTCCTACTTTATTCTTTTTGCACGGTATCACCTCGGTATACATGGTCTTTTATAATTCCAGACCAATTTTATCATTTTTTTCCCATTTCTGTGAGGCCAACAGCTGAGTTTGGGAAAGTAAGATGAAATAAGTTGTCACTTGTAGCATAACAGGGAACAGCTGGGGACCTGGTGTCTTTAATAAGCTGCCACCTCTGAAGACAGGTACTAGAAAGCATTTTCAATTATTTACTTCATTTTTGTTTTAATTATCTTGCTTAAAATGATTACTTGGGGAATTTTTAAAAATTTTTAAAGAATTATTTAATTTTATTTATCATTATTATTATTTTCAGTTGACCAGAAAGAGAGGGAGAGGGAGAAAGCAAGCTGCCAGGTCTGAGATTCAAACCATGGTTGGCCATGTGGGTGTCCAGTGTCTTAACCACCATGTCACCTGCCCCTGTGGAACCTAAAATATCAAAAGGCGTGACCATGGTTGCACCCCTCATTAAAGACACAGATTGGGCCAGCAATGGTGTGGTGGTTAAGGTGGAAGGATACCATGTGGTCAGCTGCAGGGTTCAAGTCGTGGACCCAGCAGTTTAAAAACCATGCTGTGTATGTGTGCATGAGTGCCCGTTGCCCTCCAGCAAATTAAAAGAAGGAAAAAAAAGAAGAAGGAGGAGGAGGAGGAGGAGGAGGAGAAGTGGAGGAAGAAGAAGACACAGATTATATCAAGGAAACTCTGAGCAGGTCTGGAAGCACCTGAATGTCAGGTGGAGACTTTATCCCCGAGGGGGCCCGCAGGGGGCCTCAGGCCAGGAGCAGCACAGTGAACTGGCCTGGTCGGCTGGACTATGGCCGTAGGAGACAAGCCCCACCGTCTCCCTTACAGACCAGGAAAGGCTGAGTAATAATTCCACTGTCACCTGATCCTCTCACAGGGACAGAGGACAACCAGTGAGCACTGGGACCGCAAGGAGAAGGCAAGGAGCGAGTCCGGGAGAGAGGACAGACACACACAGTACTCGCATCTGCGCTTTAGAGCCTTGAGAACATGCAGTCGGAGAATTAGAAATCTTTCCAGGCACCGCTTTCTTCGGGTCTACACTTCCCTGAGCTTTGGAGGAATGTATACATTGGTTTTCAAAAGATGTCGTGAGTTGGGTTGGCCTGGTGGCCTTGTGGTTAGGGGAGCTGGATCTCACATGGCCGATCACACAGTACAAATCCAGGCCCCAGTGACTTGAAAACACATTGGGTGCGTGTGCATGTGTGCCCCCAATCCCGACAGGAAGGAGAATTACAAGAGAAGAGATTGCAGAATGACCCCCATTTACTGGGGATGTATTCTCCCTCTCTCTCTCTCTCTCTCTCTCTCTCTAGCAAGTGCACATACTTTCTGCAAAAAAAAAAAAAAGAAAGAAAGAAAGAAAGAAAGAAAGAAAGAAAGAAAGAAAGAAAGAAGAAAGAAAGAAAGAAAAAGAAAAAGAAACGTTGAGTTTTCATTCAACAAGCTGCTGAGCACCTGCAACATGGCAGAGACCAAAGAACGACAAAGAAGAAACCCTGGGTGTTGCTCTTGAGGTCTCTTGCGCGGTATGCTGAACCCCTTAACAGTGCAGGCCATGCTGTAGGCAAAACGAATGACAGCGAGGGTGTCTACAGGGGCAGAAAAACGGGTTCATTATGCTCCCAGCTCATGGCATTTGCAGTCCTCACTCTCCCGTGTCACTTTTCCCCTTGCAATTCCCACTCCTGTATCTATCCCCTCCCACAGACGCCCATTTGATGAACTTGAAAAGTCCCCTTAGATATGTTGGTATCGTCATAAAATATACACACGTGGGGCCAGCAGATGGCACAGAGGTAGGACTCAGTGGTTGGAATCCTAGACCCAGAGGCTTGAAAATCACCCTGGGTAAATGTGTGTGCCCAAAATCCCAAGAGGAGAATGGAGAAGAAGGGATTGTGGAGTGGCCATCCCCCTGGGCGTTGATTTCTCACTTTCCCTTTCTCTCTCTCTCTTTCTCTCTCTCTCTCTCCAGCAAGTGCATGTGCCCTAAGGCAAAAACTTAAAAAAAAAAAAAAAAAAAAAAAGAAAGAAAGAAAAAGAAAGAAAGAAATACTGCTTCACTTGATAGCTTTGAATATGTTTGTTTATACCTCTCTCTCTAAAATGTCTAAAGAGGGCCAGCCCTATAGCCTGGTGAATAAGGAAGCCAGATTCCACATTGCCAATCTTGGGATTTGCGTTCTGGCCCTAGTACAGACTAACCGGAAGAGGATTAAGATCGGGATTCGCGTTCTAGTACAGACTAACCGGAAGAGGATTAAGATCTTGATAATGTTGAATCGTCCAGTCCAATATTGTAGATCACCTCTGCTTATTCAGACCATCTTCTATTTATTTTATTTTCTTTTTCTGTTCTCTTAAAGAACCTGTATGAAATAAAGATTAAATGCTCCTTGGGAACCAGGAAAACACATTTATAAAAGCATCTAAGCCTGCGATTTGCAATGCGTCCGAGGGGGAGGTCTTTGGGATGTGTGTTTTCATGGCATTATTAAATCTATTCAAGTCTCCTATTTCTTCATAAGTCAACTTTTGCTAAGAACTTTTATTTACATAAAATTTTTTATGTTCTTTTATTATGTTTAAATTTTTATTATAGGCCAGGGCCAACCCATGGTACAGTGGTTAAGGAGTAAGATCACAACTTGCCATTTATGCTGTCTGAGTCCTGGCTTGAGAATGCAAAGGGAGGGATGGAGAAGGATGGCCACCTGATTACCCCCAGAAGGCTTGCTTTCTCACTTTCTCTCTCTCTCCAGAGAGCACATGTGCTGGTTCCTATGCTGTTTTTTATTTTAATCATGACTTTTTTCTTTTTGTATTTTTCTTCATTACAATCACTGTGAATTATTTTTGTTATAAAGTACTCTCTAGCTCATCTGCTTAAACTGCCCCAGGGACTCTGCTTTCTCTAGCAGTCTTCTTTATTTACTTTTTAAAAAATACACAATAGGGACTAGCAGTTAGTGTAATGGCTATGTCGCTGGACTCCCATGTAGTCAACAGCTGTTTGAGTCCCGGACCCGGTGGCTTAAACTCACGCCGGGCACGTGTGCGTGCGTGCCCAAGATCCTGAGAGGAGAATGGAGGAGAAGGGATTGTGGCATGGCCATCCCCCCAGGGGGTGATTTCTCGCTTTCTGTCTCTCTGTCTCTCTCTGTCTTTCTGGCGAGCGCACGCGCCCTATAGCAAAAACCTCTCCAAAAAAAGGAAAAACAATTCACGATAGAGTGTACTTGCATGCATTGTGAGAGTGAAAGAGAAAGAGAGAGAAGCACGCTCCACAAGGCCTGGCCATGCCACGATCCCCTCCCTCCAGCACTACAGCTCACCAGATGGTGGACACTTGTGCACATGCCAGGCCTGTGTCCGGCTCACTGCACTGGGGATTCACAGCGAAGTCACCACGTGGGAGTGGGATCCGACCTCACGAGCAATGCATTACGTTGTGCCCCAGAGCTGGCCATACTTTCCCTAGCAATCCCTTTTTAAATTTTTTTAATAGAGGTTTTTGCTATAGGGCGCATGTGCTCGCCAGAGAGAGACAGAGAGACAGAAAGCGAGAAATCACCCCCCCAGGGGAAATAGCCATGCTGCAATCCCTTTGCCTCCATTCTCCTCTCAGGATCTTGGGCACGCACGCACATGCGCCCGGCATGAGTTTAAGGCACCAGGTCCAGGATGCAAACCGTGGTCGACTATGTGGGAGTCCAGCGACATAGCCATTACGCTAACTGCTGGTCCCTTTTTCTTAAAAGAATTATTTATTAAATTCTGCTTATTCATTCATTTTTATTTTAATTTGACCAGAGTGAGACAGAAAGAGAGAGAGAGTGAGAAAGCAAGCCACCAGTTTCGAGACTTGAACCATGGTGGGTCATGTGGGAGGGTTCAGTGCCTTAACCCCTATGCCACCTGCTAGCTCCCCTCCCCCAGCAACCTTTTTGTATAACAACAAAGGAATCATTGCCAATGGCCTGTGAAGGTCCACAGTTATCCTTTTTTAATCACTTTTTTTTTTCTTTTTTACTATTTTTTTAGGTTTCTGTCACAGGGCGCGAGCAATCACTGGAGAGAGGAAAAGTGAGAACTTACCTCCCAGAGGGGACGGCCACAGTCCTTTCTCCTCCTTCCTCCTCTTGGGATTTTGGTCACGTACACACACATACACGGGCACCTGGCGTGATTCTCGAGCCACTGGGTTTGGGACTCAAACCAGGGTGACCGTGTGGGAATCCAGTGCCTTAACTGCCGTGCCACCTGCTGGCCCCTTTCACGTTTGTTGAGCCTGCCATGGTAAGTCATAACGGGGACAGGGCAAGGAGCCGATGAGCTGGCTATCAGAGCAAGCCGGCATGTGAGCCTTTCGACTCATCAGCACGCAAACCTTCAAATCCACGTCCAGATCCGCTGTGTCTCTTACTAGTCGGGGACACTTAAGTAAGGCACCTAACTTCTCAGCTGTCCTCTTCCGCAACACTCAGGGTGCTGCAGTCTATCACAGGGCTGCAGCAAGGACAGGGCATCGTGAGACGGTGCCTTTCCAAGTGAATTGCTTGGCCTGAGCAGAGTCGCAGTCTTCCTAGGAGGAATGAACACGCTGGTGAAATTTAAGGTGGGGAAAGCAGGAGCAGGGGGCTGAGCTCCTGATTAAGGAAGCTGAATCCCACATGGCCTTCCACAGGGCTCAATGCCCAGCTTGAAAACCACGTCAGGCACGTGCCCGTGTGTCCCAGATCCTGGCAGGATGGAGAAGGGATTGCGGCATGCCATGCTCCCGGGGAGGGCAGGGGTGCTTTCTTCCTCTCCCTCCCACCCCATCTCTCTGTTTCTGGTGAATGCATATGCCCTCTGGCAAAAGAAGAAGGCAGAGGAAAAGAAAAGCAGGGTGGTATTATATATAAAATTCGATTTGAAATAGCTAGTTCATTGCAATCGATGAGCCCTGCACGTCCCAGCTGTGTGGTCCCCACTGAGCTCCTTCCCCATCCTGGGCCCAAGTTTCAACTGAAGCATGAGGCGCTGACCTTGGACCTCAAAGGTCCCTGTCACTGTAATTCTGGGGGCTTAGACACAAGGTTTATGATTGTGCTTGCCAACCAACAAGTTTCTGCAAGTTGTTTTGTTTTGTTTTGTTTTAATTTTGCCTGAGACCATGTACACTCACCAGAGAGGGACAGAGAGAGAGAGAGTCAGAAAGCACCCTCCAAGGGGAACAGCCACACCAAAATCCCTTCTCCACTTCTCCCTCCTTTTGGGAAGATGGAGATCCATGCACGTACACCCAACATCTTCCTAAGCTGCAGGGTCCAGAACTCAAACTGTACAGTCCCGCATGTGTGATCCAACCATTTCACCCATCATACCACGGGCTGGCTTTCTGCAGATATTCCTAGGCAATACTCCATTATCCCAAGGATAAAGGTTTCTGTTACTATTTCCATTTTACAGATGAGGAAACTAACACTCGAAGAAGAGTTAAATAGACTCCAAAGGCCTAACAATGGGAAATACCCAACATCTGACTCTTAGCTACTTAAGCTATGCTAGTCTGAAAATGTAAGTATCTTTGATCAAGCTACACATTTCCATTATTTTACGTAGTTTGTATTTTTAATCTTTATAGTAACCCTACAAGGCAATGTAAGATTTTATTTTTTTAGAGAGAGATCTTTGCTATAGGGAACATATGCTTGCTGGAGAGACAGAGAGACAGAAATCGAGAAATCACCCCCCGAGGGGATGGCCATGCTACAATAGAGGAGAACTCTATTCTTTTCTTGGGCTCTTGGGCACACATGTACATGCGACCAGCATTAGTTTCTTAAGCCACTGGGTCCAGAACTTGAACCACCATTGACTATTCTGTGGGAGTCCAGCAACGTAACCATTATGCCATCTGCTGGTCCCAACAATGTAAGATTTTACCACTACCCTACAAATGCAAAAATGGATGCTTTAGTAACTGTGATACAACAAATGGCGATGCTGGGATTCAAACCCATGTCTGTTTGAGTCTGAGGTTCTGGTTCTTCCAAGCTCTGCTTCACTGCCTCCGTGCTGTGCTCAGGAGATGGCACAGAGCACTGGAAAGTGCATTAAGCTGGAATCCAGAGACCTGGTGTCACTCGTTGTTGGGTGGGTGGTGTGGTGGCTAGGGCGCTGGATTACAAACTAGCTGTGTGACAATGGGTAGGTCATGTCACTTCCTTGGGCTTCCGTTTTTACCATTTGCTTAAATAAAGGACTTGGACTATATCGCTTCTCATTCTTTTGGCTTCAAAGTTCTGTAATCCCAGGTGAAATTTAAGCAATTACATTCATTGTCATGAAACTTAAAGAAATAATTTTTCAAAAATACGGCAGCCAGCAGGTGGCGCGGTGGTTAAGGGTGCTGGACTCCCACATGGTCAATCATGGTTTGAGTCCCAGACCTGGTGGCTTGCTGTCTCCCTTTCCCTGTATCTCTCTGTCCTTTTCTAGTCAAATTAAAATAAGTAAATAAATAAATGGAGTTAAATAAAACCATTCTTAAAAAATTTTCAGAAGTATGAAATGGTATGAGTTCCTAAAAGACAACCATGTGGGGCCAGCAGATGGTGTAGCCGTTACATCACTGGACTCTCACATAGCCGACCACAGTTCGAGTCCTGGATCTGGTGGCTTGAAATTCATGCCAGGTGCGTGTGCATGCCCAAGATCCTGGGAGAAGAATGGAGGAGAAGGGATTATGGCATGGCTATCCCCCTGGGGAATGATTTCTCACTTTCCCTCTCACTGTCTCTCTCTCTTTCTCTCTCTCTCTCTCTCTCTCTCTCTCTCTCTCTCTCTTCGGCAAGCACATGCACCCTCAAGCAAAATTCTCTACCATTTTTTTTTTAAATAAGACAACTGTGATGGTTAAAGTAAGCTATAGTATTATGGTAAAGAAGTCTGATCCCAACATTTTAGAAATTGGCTTTATAGGGACCAGCAGTTGGTATAATGGCTAAGTCGCTGGACTCCCATATAGTCAACCATGGTTTGAGTCCTGGACCCGGTGGCGTAAACTCACGCCAGGCACGTGTGCATGCGTGCCCAAGATCCCAAGAGGAGAATGGAGGAGAAGGGACTGTGGCATGGCCATCCCCCCTGGGGGGTGATTTTTCGCTTTCTGTCTGTCTCTTATTCTGGCGTGCGCACACGGCCTATAGCAAAAACCTCTCCAAAAAAAATTGGCTTTGTAGAAGGACAGGTGCACTGCTAGATGGGTAATGGGAACGAAGGTCAGATGGGTTATCTGTGGCCTTAAACACTTGCTTTATTTCTTTTTAAAGAATCATTTTATTTATTTATTATTATTTTCCAGTTTGATCAGAAAGAGAAGGAAAGTGAGAAAGCAAGCTACCAGGTCTGGTATTTGAACTGCAGTCAGCCATGAGGGAATCCAGCACCCTTTACTTTTACCACCACACCACCTGCCAGCCCCTTTAGACACTTTCTCCCTCCATTTTTGGTTGAATGGACATCATTTTTTTAAGAGCTTTTTGTTTGTTTGTTTTTGCTACAGGGTGCATGTGCTCGCCAGAAAGACAGAGAGAGACAGAGAGACAGAAAGTGAGAAATCACCCCCCAGGGGGATGGCCATGCCACAATCCCTTCTCCTCCATTCTCTTTTCAGGATCTTGGGCATGCACGCACACACGCCCGGCGTGAGTTTAAACCACTGGGTTCAGGACTCAAACTGCAGTTGACTACACAGGAGTCCAGCAACATAGCCATTATGCCAACTACTGGTGCCAAATGCAGATCATCCTAATACCTGTGTTTGCCTTAAGTAAACTCCTGCGGATATTAAAATAGATGAGAAGTCGGAGAATAAATGGCAAGTCACAATGAAAACAAAATTTCAATACAGTGCTATAAAAATGCAAGATACTATCTCTGAGGAAATATTTTTCTATCCCAGGGACTAGACAGCAGTGGCTGGCCTGCTGTGTTCATTAAACACACCAAAAAAAAGAAGGAGGAGGAAGAGGAGGAGGAAGAGGAGGAGGAAGAGGAGGAGGAGGAAGAGGAGGAAGAAGAGGAGGAGGAGGAAGAAGAAGGAGGAGGAGGAAGAAGAGGAGGAGGAGGAAGAGGAGGAGGAGGAAGAAGGAGGAGGAGGAGGAAGAAGAAGAGGAGGAGGAAGAGGAGGAAGAAGAAGAGGAGGAGGAGGAAGAAGGAGGAAGAAGAAGAGGAAGAGGAGGAAGAGGAGGAGGAAGAAGAAGGAGGAGGAGGAGGAAGAGGAGGAAGAAGAAGAAGAGGAGGAGGAGGAAGAAGAAGAGGAGGAGGAAGAGGAGGAAGAAGAAGAGGAGGAGGAGGAAGAGGAGGAGGAGAAAAGAGCAGTGTTTCCCGTGTGATCACATTGGAAATAACAGTATACAAACAGGTAGAAATCAAAAGGAAACCAAAGAATTGGGTAGCAAAATGATGAGAACAAGAAAGAAGAGCAAAATTAAACTTGGTGGATGTGAGGGGGTGGGGGTAATGGGTCCACAAGGGAGAAAAGCAGAAAATGATAGGAGAAAGAGAAATGAGAAGAAATAGAAAATAGAAAACTAACAAAACGATATTTTCTGAGATTGTAACCTCCATTAAGAGTGCGCCTGAGCCACTCATAACATGGGAAGCTGTGAAATCATTGTCACATTCTAATTTTAAAACATCACCTCCAAAATTCCCTCGAATTGAATTCTACAAACGGAGCCCTCCAAGATCCACAGTAGTTTGAGGAACTTGGGTCATCCTTCAGTGAGGCCTAAAGTTGTTTCCCTATTCAGCCACCAGGGGGCGGTACATTCCGTTCAATTCAACGAGCATCTAGAAAGTTACCAAGGCTAACACTTTCCTTGCATCTGAGTAAGTCATTAAGCTTGGGTAGGAACTGCTAGAGATGTGCAGCAGAGGGAGGCTGTAAAGAGAGGGGTTTGTTTGTAACAAAGATTGGTGCCAAAGAGTGAACGTGTCTATTACAGTAGGAAAGAAAACATCTTAACATTTCCACATGTTCAACATCCATACACTACTTGGTGGAGACCAGTCCCACAGTGGCACGGGTGTAGCACAGTCTCCCGGGAAAATGGAAGCCATGTGAGAGGCCCGGATTTGGTTCCTGGCCGGCCAGAACACACTGGGCACAGCTCTTCTTGCCTGTATCCTAACTAATGGGAGGCTAAGGCAGAAGGACCGCAACAGCCAAGACCCCATATAAAGCACCTATCTCAGGACCAGCAGATGGTGTAGTGGTTATGTCACTGGACTCCCACATAGTCAATTGTGGTTCAAGTCCCGGACCTGGAGATTTAAAACCCACACCAGCGGTGTGTGTGTGCTCAGCATCAGTGTGCCCAAAATCCTGAGAATGTGGGAGAAGGAATTGCGGTGTGGCCATCCTCCCAGGGGTGATCTCTCACATTCTGTCTCACTCTCTGTCTCTCCAGTGAGTACATGTGCCCTATATAGCCTCACTGAGACCCACAGCACACCCCACTTTAACCCACAGCACACTCCACTGTGATCCACAACAAATGTCAGTGAGACCCACAGCACAATTCACTGAGATCCACAGCACAAAAGCACTACCCACAGCACACCCCACTGAGACCCAAACCTCACTGAGACCAACAGTAATCCACACTAAGAACCACAGAACAGGTCACTGAGATCCACAGCACACCCCACTTTAACCCACAGCACACCCCACTGAAACCAACAACACACCGCAGTGAGACTACCATGCACATCACTGAGATGCACAACACAAAACTTCAACCCACAGAACACCCCACTCAGACCCAAACTTCACTGAGACCCACAGAAACCTCACTGAGACCCACAGCACAATTCACTGAAATCCATAGCACACACCACTGCGACACACAGCACACCTCAGTGAGACCACCACACACATCACTGAGACCCACAGTACAAAATTGCGACCAAGAGCACACCCCACTCAGACCCAAACCTCACTGAGACCCACAGGAAACCTCACCGAGTCCCACAGCAAAATTCACTGAGATCCACAGAACACCACACTTTAACCAACAGCACACCCTACTTCAACTCACAGCAAACCTCAGTGAGACCACCACACACAACACTGAGACCCAGTGCAAAAATCTGTGACCCACAACTGACACAAACCAGTCAGAACCAGTAAAAACAAGTCAGAATCAGTACAAACCAGTCAGAACTTGCATAGACTGGTCAGAACTGATAATGAATGTGTATAAGCTACTTTGAGCCTGTATGAACTGGTATGAGCTGGTCAGAACTGATATGAAATGGCATAAGCCAGTTAGGACCAATATAGACAGGTATAAACTGGTCAGAGCTAGCATAAACCAGTGAGAACCAGTACGAGATGGCCGGACCTAGTCAGAGCCAGTATGAAGCAGTATAAAATGTTCAGAACAGTTGGGACTGGTCAGAACCGGTATGAGCCAGTCAGAACCAGCATAAACTGGTCAGAACCTGCATGAACCAGTAGCAGTGATCGTTGGATGAGTGTTGACTGAGAGGGGGCAGAAGGGAGCCTGCTGGCATGCCGGACTTCTTCCACGCCTTGGCATAGGTGTTAGGTCTGTTAACATCCAACTAATCCCAACTGCTGCTTCTCGCAGTCAGTGAAACGACAGGTAGACGCTGGTGTAAAAAGCTTATTTCTATAACCAGTTACAGGGAGACAGTCAGCAAGCACCATCAAACTGTCTTATCATTCAAAACATCCTCCTTTAATAGGAGTGAATATGCAGACAGAGAAGCAAAGTAGATTGTCCACAGACAGATGGAATTGATCAAATTCCATGCGTCTCACTCACATTTCCATGTGCCTCAAGATGAAATTACAACTCCAGCATGCTTAGAGAAGAAAAATAGTAATGAAATAATCATAACTGATAACTTGATTTTTTTTCTACTTAATAACCAGTATCCCTTTAAAGGCATTCTTTCAATGAGCCAAACCAAGAATACCATGCAAATTTCTAAATGAAGAAGGTATATTGGGAGCAAATTAGGAATCAACATAACTGACACCTAGCCTCAACCATTCAAAACCGACCTGAAACAAACTGAACCATCCTGAACTAACTGGTCAAAACTGGTCTGAACCATCCTGAACATGTCAAAACCAGTCTGGATCAGTCTGAACCAGTATGAACTGGTCAAAATTCATATGAATAAGTCTAAAGTGGTGTAAACTGGCCAAAACTGGTTGAAACAGACATGAACCAGCCTAAACCAGTCTGGACCAGTCAAAGCCAGTCAAAACTGGTATGAACAAGTCAAAATTAATATGAGCCAGTATAAACCGGCCCAAAGTGGAATAAACTTGCCTGAACCGGTATAAACCAGTCAAAACCTGTCTGAGACTGTCTGAACCAGTCTGAATTGGTGTAAATGGGCCTGAACTGGTCAAAACCAGCCTGAACCATTCTGAAGTGACATGAACCAGTCAAAATCAGCCTGAACCTACCTGGACCAGTCTGAATTGGTCAAAGCTGGTTCTGGTTAAACAGGTTTTGACCGGTTAAAATAATTTCAAACTATTTCAAACCAGTTGTGGCTGGTTCAGATGACTTATGGGTGGCTCAGATTGCTTCTGGTTGGTTTAAAGCAGTTCAGACCGGTTCTTGCTGGCTCAAGCCATTTCTGGATGGTTCGGATGGGTTTTGGCTGGTTCAGATGAGTTCTGGCAGGTTCAGAATGGTTCTGACCTGCTCAAACCTGTTCTGACTGGTTTGGACCAGTTCTTGCAGGCTAAAACTGGTTCTGGCTGGCCCAAACCAGATCTGATTTGTTCAGACCAATTCAGACTAGTTCTGGCCAACTTGGACTGGTTCTGGCAGATTTTGACTTGTTCACATCAGTTCAGACTGGTTCAGGGTGGTTCAGAATGGTCTTGACTGGTTCAAACCAGTTACAGCTTGCTAAAAATGGTCATGGCCAGTTCATACAGGTTTATGCTGGTTATGACTGTTTCAGATGTCATTCGTTACTCAAAAGCCATGAACATGTGAACTACATGCCTATTACATACAGGCTATGTGCAAGTTAGTAGCATGTCTTACTCATGCCAAGAATGACATATCAGATACATGTAAATGGCATGGGTTGTTAGTATGTCTGTAGCATGTCGTTCATATATTGACATGCAAGCTACATGGCAATGACACATGCATCTTTTTCATGCCATTAGCATGTTGTTCACGTGCCAAGAGTGATATGTCAAGGACACATGTGTCTATCGCATGTCAGTAGCATGTTGATCACATGTTGACATGCCGACTGCATGCCAGAGACACAAGTGTACTTCGCATGTCAGTGGCATCTTGTTTACATGCCAAGAATAACACGACAGCTACATGTCAGTTACATGTGTGTTGCTCGTGTGTTGGTGACGTGTTTTGTGTGTCAAAGAGTGGTGTGCCAATTACATGCTAGTGACATGTATGTCATTCGCATGTTGATAGCATGATATTCTCATGGCACATCAGGTATGTATCCATGACACACATGTCAATCTCATGTCAGTAGCATGTTACAAGCCCATGGCCAACGTGTCATTTCCATGTCACAAGTATGAAGTAATTCAGACGGGTCCTGAGTGGTTCAAACTGGTTCAAACTGGATCTGTCCATTTGAAATTGGTTCTGGCCAGCTGTAACTGATTCAGGCCAGTTCAAACGGGTTCAACTTGTTCAGACCAGTTCTGGCCCCTTCTAAATAGAACTGACTGGTTTTTACTAATTCAGACAGGTTCTAGCTGGTTCAAACAGGTTCAGACCGGTTCAAACCTGTTCTGGCTGGTTTATACTGGTTTTGGCTGGCTCAAACAGGTTCAGAAAGGTTCAAACCTGTTCTGGCCAGTTTATACCAGATATGACTGATTCAAGCTGGTTAAGACCGATTCAGGACACTTAAAAGTGGTTCTGGCCAGCTCAAACTGGTTAGGGCTTGCTCAAACAGGTTCAAGCTGGTTTAGACCAGTTTCTGGCTGGTTCAAACCAGCTCTGGCTGGTTCAAACCGCTTCTGTCTGGTTCAAACTGGTTCTGGCCAGTTAAAACTGGTTTGGGCCTGCTCAAACAGGTTCAAGCTGGTTCGGACTGGCTCTGGATGGTTCAAACCGGTTCTGGCTGGGTCAAACCGGTTCTGACTGGTTCAAACTGGTTCTGGCTGGTTCAAACTGGTTCTGGCTGGTTCAAACTGGTTCTGGCTGGTTCAAACTGGTTCTGGCTGGTTCAAACTGGTTCTGGCTGGTTCAAACTGGTTCTGGCTGGTTCAAACTGGTTCTGGCTGGTTCAAACTGGTTCTGGCTGGTTCAAACTGGTTCTGGCTGGTTCAAACTGGTTCTGGCTGGTTCAAACTGGTTCTGGCTGGTTCAAACTGGTTCTGGCTGGTTCAAACTGGTTCTGGCTGGTTCAAACTGGTTCTGGCTGGTTCAAACTGGTTCTGGCTGGTTCAAACTGGTTCTGGCTGGTTCAAACTGGTTCTGGCTGGTTCAAACTGGTTCTGGCTGGTTCAAACTGGTTCTGGCTGGTTCAAACTGGTTCTGGCTGGTTCAAACTGGTTCTGGCTGGTTCAAACTGGTTCTGGCTGGTTCAAACTGGTTCTGGCTGGTTCAAACTGGTTCTGGCTGGTTCAAACTGGTTCTGGCTGGTTCAAACTGGTTCTGGCTGGTTCAAACTGGTTCTGGCTGGTTCAAACTGGTTCTGGCTGGTTCAAACTGGTTCTGGCTGGTTCAAACTGGTTCTGGCTGGTTCAAACTGGTTCTGGCTGGTTCAAACTGGTTCTGGCTGGTTCAAACTGGTTCTGGCTGGTTCAAACTGGTTCTGGCTGGTTCAAACTGGTTCTGGCTGGTTCAAACTGGTTCTGGCTGGTTCAAACTGGTTCTGGCTGGTTCAAACTGGTTCTGGCTGGTTCAAACTGGTTCTGGCTGGTTCAAACTGGTTCTGGCTGGTTCAAACTGGTTCTGGCTGGTTCAAACTGGTTCTGGCTGGTTCAAACTGGTTCTGGCTGGTTCAAACTGGTTCTGGCTGGTTCAAACTGGTTCTGGCTGGTTCAAACTGGTTCTGGCTGGTTCAAACTGGTTCTGGCCAGTTAAAACTGGTTTGGGCCTGCTCAAACAGGTTCAAGCTGGTTCGGACTGGCTCTGGATGGTTCAAACCGGTTCTGGCTGGTTCAGACCTGTTCTGGCTGGTTCAGACCGGTTCTGGCCAGCTCAAACTGGTTTGGGCTTGTTCAAACAGGTTCAAACTGGTTTAGAACGGTTCTGGCTGGTTCAAACCGGTTCTGGCTGGGTCAGACCCGTTTGGGCCTGCTCAAACAGGTTCAAGCTGGTTCGGACTGGCTCTGGATGGTTCAAACCGGTTCTGGCTGGTTCAAACCGGTTCTGGCTGGTTCAAACTGTTCTGCCCAACTCAAACTAGTTTGGGTCTGTTCAAACAGGCTCAAGCTGGTTCAGACCGGTTCTGGCTGGTTCAGACCGGTTCTGGCCAGCTCAAACTGGTTTGGGCCTGTTCAAGCAAGTTCAAGCTGTTTCAGACTGGTTCTGGCTGGTTCAAACAGGTTCTGGCTGGGTCGCAGTTTTGTGTTTGGATCTCTGTGATGTATGGAGTGGTCTCACTGAGGTGTGCACACTATGCACAGTGGATCCAGTGCGTGCAGTGTACGTACTTCAGTTTGAGCCAGTCTGAATCGGTTTCAACAGGTCTCAAAGAGTATGAACCATCCTGAACCATTTTCAGTTGGCCAGAACCAGTATGAACCAGCCAGAACCAGTTTGAACTAGTCAGAACTGGCTTGAACCAGCCAAAACCAGTTTGAACTAGCCAGAACCAGTTTCAACCCGCCAGAACAGGTCTGAATGGGCCCAAACCAGTTTGAACCACCCAGAACCGGTCTGAACCAGCTTGAACCTGTTTGGACAGGCCCAAACCAGTTGGAGCTGGCCAGAACCGGTTTGAACCAGCCAGAACCAGCCCAAACTGGTTTGAAACAGACAGAACTGGTATGAACCAGCTTGAGCCAGTTTTAACAAGCCAGAACCGGTTCGAACCAGCCAGAACCAGTATGAACCAGCTTGAACCTGTTTGAACAGGCCCAAACTAGTTTGAGCTTCCAGGGACCAGTTTGAACCAGCCAGAACCAGTCTGAACCAGCTTGAACCTGCTTGAACAGGTCCAAACCGGTTTGAGTCAGCCAGAACCGGTCTGAACCAGCCAGAACCGGTCTGAACCAGCCAAAACCAGTCTAAACAGGTCCAAACCGGTTTGAACCAGCCTTAACCAGTTTGAACCAGCCAGAACGAGTCTGAACCAGCCAGAACCGGTCTGAACCAGCTTGATCATGTTTGAACAGGCCCAAACCAGTTTGAGTTAGCCAGAACCAGTTTGAACAGACCCAAACCAGTTTGAACCAACCAGGACTGATTTGAGCCAGCCAGAACCGGTCTGAGCCAGCAAAAACCGGTCTGAACCAGCCAGAACCAGTCTAAACAGATCCAAACCAGTCTGGACCAGCCAGAACCGATCTGAACCAGCCAGAACAGGTCTCAATCAGCCAGAACCAGTCTGAACCAGCTTGATCCTGTCTGAACAGGCCCAAACCAGTTTGAGCTAGCCAAGGCATTTTTGCATAGAAAAGCATAGAGTAATATGCCATGACTTTCCCAACGACCTAGTATTTCTAGTCTTTTCACGAACAGCTATAAAATATTGCAGATAAAGCTGATGTCCCCTTTAATTGTCACCCCATCTCATTCTTCTTCCTTTCTCTGTGTTGTCACTTCAGTGAGCATTTATGAGTTTGATCTGGGCTTTCCAATCTGTATTTTCATACATGATTATCAAAGCCAATATGGTACTAATTCACATATCTTTTTTATTAATAAGTGACTTCTCAGGGCCAGTAGGTGGCTTGGTAGTTAAGGGTGCTGGACTCCCACATTGTCGACTGCGGTTCGAGTCCTGGACCTGGCAGTTTGCTCTCGCTCTCTTTCTCTCTTTCTCTCACTCCATCCTCTCTGGTCAAATTGAAATAAATAAATGAATGAATAAATAAAGTTAAATAAAATATTTTTTTTTAAAAATGATTTCTCAGCTGGCAATGGCTGTTGTGTGTCAAGCTAATGTCCCAGCACTCCAAAGTTGCATTCTCTCTGAGAATAAGAACTGGCTTTCTGAGGGTGAGGGCTGATGATTTTGCAAATCTGTGTAAATGCTAGGCAGGCATCTTGGGGCCTGGACTGAGGGATGTTACTGAGGAAGTGAAGTGGGCTCTGTAGGGAACAGTCTTGGTGTTTGTTTCTTCAGCCTGAAGTTGTCTCAGTTAAAAATAGCAGAAGCTGTTGACCATCTGCAAGACGCAGCTGTGTAGGCTCCCCATTTTGAAATGAAGGGAACATTAGTACGGCTGGTCATTTCCCAAGGATTGTCTTTGTTCACTGGGCACAAGGTAATGCAGATATTAATTGGTAGAAAGGTTTTCATGTCTTTCTCTCACGATTGCAACTGTGTGTGGTAGGAGGCACCCTGGTGTAATAGGCCCCGATGGTTCCTTTAAAACCGTATCTTTCCTTTAGTGGCCTACTTAGTCACCACCAGCATCCTATCAATTTGGATTATAAGTTGAAATGAATAGACCTCCAGTTATATTAAGGAGAAAAGGAATTTCTTTTAAAAAAAATAATAATAATTTGGGGGGGCCAGCAGTTAGTGTAATGGCAATGTCGGTGGACTCCCACGTAGTCGGCCGTGGTTCGCATCCTGGACCCGGTGGCTTAAAATTCACACCGGGCACGTGTGCATGAGTGCCCAAGATCCTGAAAAGAGAATGGAGGAGAAGGGATTGCGGCATGGCCATCCCCCCTGGGGGGTGATTTCTCACTTTCTGTCTCTCTGTCTCTCTCTGTCTGTCTGGTGAGCGCACGCACCCTATAGCGAAAATCTCTCAAAAAAAAGTAAAATATTTTTTAATAATTTGATTTAACTTTATTTATAAATTTGACCAGATTGATCCATCGGCCATGTGGAAGTCCAGCACCCTTCACCTCCATGCCACCTGCTGGCCCCTAGATCCTCTCTTAAGATGGCATCTTTCAACACAGCTTCAGCCCAGAGCTTATGAGAATCCTATTTTGGAAGGAAGCCAAATGCATATATTCTTTCTTTGCTTTTTATAAAAATTATTATTTATTAATTTTATTTACTATTATTTTAATTTGCTACAGGGCACGTGTACTCACGAGAGAGAGAGAAAGAGAAAATGAGAACGCACTCCACTAGGTCTGGGACTCGAACCGCAGTCAGTCACATGGGAGTTAAGGGCCTTAACCACCATGCCACTTGCTGGCAAAAAAAAACACACACGTACTCACATATATTAACGTGTGTGTGTCAACTTGGTGTTGATATAAATACGCTATCGGTCAGAGTCCAAAGGTCTAAGAGCCCCTATGCTAAGGAACTCGAACTCAGCACGGCCAATCAGAAATCTTTACCCCATTCACTTTCTCCTCTCCAAACTTCCAAAAACATGCCCCCTCATTTCCCCGATCTCAGTACGTGGTACTACCATCCAACCTAATCACTTCAACAAGGACCAGGAGTCATTTTGGTTTTCTTCCTCTTACTCTCCCCAGCCCCAGCCATCAATCACAGAGTAGGTAATAGCCGTGTGCACCCCGTATTGAAATGTGACGTTTGTGTTTTTGGACATGAGCGTCACAAGACACACACACACTGAAGGGCACGCTTCCTCCCCCGGGCTAGCCCTCCAGTGCAGTGATTAAGCACCATACATGGGGAGCGAGATCTCTCATGGAAGACTGTGGTTTGAGTCTCAGACCTAGAACTTGGAAAAGATGCCAGGCACATGTGTGCACATGCCCAGGGTCCTGACGGGGTGGTGACATGGAGGAAAAGGGACTGTGGTGTGACCAGACACCACTGGGGGAGCTCTCTCTCTCCCTCTCATGCGCGTGTGTGAGTTGGTGTTCATGAGCTCTCTGGCAATTAAAATCGTTTTGTTTCTTCTCTTTTCCTATCCAGTTTCCTGTCACAAAGAGATGATTTTTACATTTTATCCTCTTCAAGGAACTTGGAAATATCCTGGGTTTATCCATTTTTTTTCTCTCCTTTCTCATTTTAAGTGTTTGGTATCCAGTGTTGTCACCTTTCGCTTTGCACAGCTAAGAAATCTGCCTCTTTTGTGAAAAAGAGGGGAGGTGGGGAGGAGGAGAGAACACAGAACGTACGGTGCATTTCCAGCTTGTTTTCTTACTGACAGGTGTGAAGACCGGCTCAGTCTGCTCCCTCTCCGAATTTCCACAGCAGTCCGTCTGCACCTCCCCATGGCACTCACCACTTTCTTCTGTTCTAATTCCCAGAGGGTGTGCACTGGTGAGAGAGAGAGAGAGAGAGAAATCACCCCCAATGGAGTGTCACACTGCTAACCCTCCCCTCCATCTCTCCATCCTGTCTGGATTTGGGGCATGCATACCCATGTCCCCCATGTCTTGTAAGCCTTGGAGCCTGGATGTGAACTGCGTTGGGCATGTGGGACCTGCTCCTGATGGACTTCACTTAACCATGGTGCAACAGGCTGGCTCTGGCACTTACCACTTCTGACTTTGTGCTTCAATTATTGGAAGACCTACTTTATACTCCTTGAAAATCTGAACCGAGATCACAGATGGCGTAATGGTTACGTCACTGGACTCCCACATGGCCAGCGTCAATTTGAGTCCTAGACCTAGAGGCTTGAAACTCATTTCAGGCACGTGTGTGTGCGTACCCAAAACCCCAAGGTAGAATGGAAGAGAAGGGATTGTGGTGTGGCCATCCCCTCCTAGGGGGTGATTTCTCACTTTCCCTCTCATTGTCTCCCTCTGTCTCTCTTCTCTCTAGCAAACGCATGTGTTCTATGGCAAAAAACCTTTAAAAAAAGAGATTTTAAAAACAAAAAAGGCCTGAGAGTGACAGTCTCCCCTATGGTGAAGGGGAGCGTTGTGTTGAGCTCCATTGCTAAGGGCAGAATGCTGGGCCAGAGAATAAGAGCATAAGCCTAATTCTATCTTCCTCCTTCCCTTTCTTCCGTGCTTCCTTTCTTCTTTCTCTGCTCGCTCCCTCCTTCCTTCCCTCTCTTCCTCCATTCTTCCTCAGAGATCAGGAAAGTGGGTTTTAGAAACTGTTTTTGGGCCAGTGGTGTGGTGGCTAAG
>NW_006160137.1:1943318-1951928 GCF_000334495.1 Tupaia belangeri chinensis
CACTCTTTCACACACACGTACTCACATATATTAACGTGTGTGTGTCAACTTGGTGTTGATATAAATACGCTATCGGTCAGAGTCCAAAGGTCTAAGAGCCCCTATGCTAAGGAACTCGAACTCAGCACGGCCAATCAGAAATCTTTACCCCATTCACTTTCTCCTCTCCAAACTTCCAAAAACATGCCCCCTCATTTCCCCGATCTCAGTACGTGGTACTACCATCCAACCTAATCACTTCAACAAGGACCAGGAGTCATTTTGGTTTTCTTCCTCTTACTCTCCCCAGCCCCAGCCATCAATCACAGAGTAGGTAATAGCCGTGTGCACCCCGTATTGAAATGTGACGTTTGTGTTTTTGGACATGAGCGTCACAAGACACACACACACTGAAGGGCACGCTTCCTCCCCCGGGCTAGCCCTCCAGTGCAGTGATTAAGCACCATACATGGGGAGCGAGATCTCTCATGGAAGACTGTGGTTTGAGTCTCAGACCTAGAACTTGGAAAAGATGCCAGGCACATGTGTGCACATGCCCAGGGTCCTGACGGGGTGGTGACATGGAGGAAAAGGGACTGTGGTGTGACCAGACACCACTGGGGGAGCTCTCTCTCTCCCTCTCATGCGCGTGTGTGAGTTGGTGTTCATGAGCTCTCTGGCAATTAAAATCGTTTTGTTTCTTCTCTTTTCCTATCCAGTTTCCTGTCACAAAGAGATGATTTTTACATTTTATCCTCTTCAAGGAACTTGGAAATATCCTGGGTTTATCCATTTTTTTTCTCTCCTTTCTCATTTTAAGTGTTTGGTATCCAGTGTTGTCACCTTTCGCTTTGCACAGCTAAGAAATCTGCCTCTTTTGTGAAAAAGAGGGGAGGTGGGGAGGAGGAGAGAACACAGAACGTACGGTGCATTTCCAGCTTGTTTTCTTACTGACAGGTGTGAAGACCGGCTCAGTCTGCTCCCTCTCCGAATTTCCACAGCAGTCCGTCTGCACCTCCCCATGGCACTCACCACTTTCTTCTGTTCTAATTCCCAGAGGGTGTGCACTGGTGAGAGAGAGAGAGAGAGAGAAATCACCCCCAATGGAGTGTCACACTGCTAACCCTCCCCTCCATCTCTCCATCCTGTCTGGATTTGGGGCATGCATACCCATGTCCCCCATGTCTTGTAAGCCTTGGAGCCTGGATGTGAACTGCGTTGGGCATGTGGGACCTGCTCCTGATGGACTTCACTTAACCATGGTGCAACAGGCTGGCTCTGGCACTTACCACTTCTGACTTTGTGCTTCAATTATTGGAAGACCTACTTTATACTCCTTGAAAATCTGAACCGAGATCACAGATGGCGTAATGGTTACGTCACTGGACTCCCACATGGCCAGCGTCAATTTGAGTCCTAGACCTAGAGGCTTGAAACTCATTTCAGGCACGTGTGTGTGCGTACCCAAAACCCCAAGGTAGAATGGAAGAGAAGGGATTGTGGTGTGGCCATCCCCTCCTAGGGGGTGATTTCTCACTTTCCCTCTCATTGTCTCCCTCTGTCTCTCTTCTCTCTAGCAAACGCATGTGTTCTATGGCAAAAAACCTTTAAAAAAAGAGATTTTAAAAACAAAAAAGGCCTGAGAGTGACAGTCTCCCCTATGGTGAAGGGGAGCGTTGTGTTGAGCTCCATTGCTAAGGGCAGAATGCTGGGCCAGAGAATAAGAGCATAAGCCTAATTCTATCTTCCTCCTTCCCTTTCTTCCGTGCTTCCTTTCTTCTTTCTCTGCTCGCTCCCTCCTTCCTTCCCTCTCTTCCTCCATTCTTCCTCAGAGATCAGGAAAGTGGGTTTTAGAAACTGTTTTTGGGCCAGTGGTGTGGTGGCTAAGGTGCTGGGTCACACATAGCCTCCTGTGCGGTTCAAGCCCAGGATCTAGCGGCTTGAAAAATGAGCCAGGCATATGTGTGTGCATGCCCCAGATCCAAAAAGGAGATGATGGAGGAGAAGGGATTGCGAAGACGTGACCATAGCCCATGGTGGCGGGGTTGGGGGAGAGTTCCTCACTTCTCTGTGTCTCTTCTCTCTTCTCAGTGAGTGTACACGCCCACTGCTAAATTAATTTTTTAAAAAATTTAAAAGGAAAGCAGCTCTGCTTTCAGCTGTAATTAGGAGTGAAAGGGCAGGCCCTTTGGCTCCACCACGACATGACCCCTGTCACTGTATGTATCAAAAACTGGGCCGCAGAGAACACGAGTATACGGCTGGGTATGGACGAGCCGGGGAAGGCCACACGGGCTAACTCAGGCACAGTCTGTCGAGTGCCCTTGACAATGTCAGGAAGCAGATCCTTTTCTTTCTTTCCCATGGGGCATTTTTTTCTTCCAGCGAGTTATGAATGACTCTAACCTCTCAGGTTATGTCTCATACCTGCGTACAGATATGAGCAATGCAAACCTAACGTGGGTCTAGAAGCCATGAATCACTATCATGTTCTGCAAAGGTCGTTGGCAGACCTCGCCACTCCGGTGTTTCCTCTAAGGGAGTTCAGCTTGACTGCCAAGGAATTTAATATGTGTGAGAAAAGAGCCAATAAAAATAGGTGAAAATACATCATCTTGCTCTATCCAGTGTCCAGTCCCTAGAGGGAAAACTATCCGAGGGAGAGCGGGAGCAGCCATACAGAGACACACGGCTTTTACTTGCCGTATCGCGGGGCATAGGCCAGCGATGATGGCTCCTTTCTGTTGTTCATAGCTCCAAGCACAGCCCCTGGCAATCAACAAATAATTTTTAATACTAATAATAATGTTATAACTGAGAGCAGGAAATACTCTAACAGCGCCCATTAAAAGTAGCCTGTAAACCATTTCTTGATATTGCTTTCCAGCCAGTTTCAAATATGACTCCATTAAACCATTAAATACAATTGAGACTGTGTCATAAAACGAGAATTGGGATTATGTCGAAGAAGGCTAGAGTCTAAATTTATAGTATCTAAATTTTCTTAAGGAAGCAAGTGATAAAATCTTACTAAATACAACCTTTAAGTTATATAAAATATTCTCTGGTTGAAATCACATTTTGTTCAACAGTAATTCTTAATCTCAAAGGAGTGATAAAATAATATGAAATATTTTAGCAAGAGAAATAGAAAGATTAAAAATAATTGAAGAGAACTTAAATAAATTTCACTGACAAAAAAAGTAAAATACTCCACTATTTTACAATGTTACAGAGAGTAACTGGGTTTGGCTTATCTGGATTCAAAATGTGTCTTAAGAAGTCATTGGTATTTAGAACTTTTTCATTTCCATGTGCCGGATATAATTTTTAAAAATATATTCTTTGGGTTAAAAGCCTACAATTTGAGAGAACAGCAGTTAGTGTAATGGCTATGTCGCTGGACTCCCATGTAGTCGACCGCGGTTCGAGTCCTGGACCCGGTGGCTTAAATTCATGCTCGGCGCGTGTGCGTGCGTGCCCAAGATCCCGAGAGGAGAATGGAGGAGAAGGAATTGTGGCATGGCCATCCCCCTCGGGGGGGGTGATTTCTCGCTTTCTATCTCTCTGTCTCTGTCTTTCTGGCGAGCGCACATGCCCTATAGCAAAAACCTCTCCAAAAAAAAAAAGGTGGCGGGGGAGTCACCTGAGTCTATAGAAAGAGCCACCAGAAGGGAGTGGGTGAGCATGATCTGAATTCCTGGGATTTGGGACCAGCCCCAGAGCCTAGTGGGTAAGGGAGCTAGATGCCACATGGCCAACCAGAGTTTGGATCACAGCCTCCACGACTTGATATGTGCTATGATATGGATCAGCCTCAAAAATATTTTGACCAGTGGGAAAAGCCAGATGCGAAAGACCACAAGTATAGGATCCCATTGATATGAAATGCCCCCTCAAAAGCAAATTTATAGATGCGGAAATCAGTGGTTGCCTGGCGCTGGAGACGAGAGTAAAGACCGAGCGATGACAAACAGGCACGAGGGTCTTCCTAGAGAGGAGGAAAGGAGCTAAGATGGGATGCGGTGATGTTTCCACAACTCACTTCATTTACTAAAAATCGCTGAACAGGTGAATTGTGCTTTTACTTGCCAGAGGGTGTGTACACTCGCCAGAGAGCTGTCACATGCCTCCCCTACTTACTCCCACCCCATGGACCTTTCCAACCCAAGCAGCTAGGTCCTTCCATGCACTGTCTCAGGAAGGAATAACTGGAGTGAGTCCAAGTTTTGCCTTTGAGTTGCAGCAGGGGAGATCCTCTTGGCGTAAACACAAAAGATTTATGAAGGGTGTGGCCAGATTCACACGCCCAACCCCAGGGGTCACCTGCGGGGTTAGATCTAAGCCGCTGAGCCCTATGCCTGGGTGGGAAAGGAGGTCAGCAGGGAGCCACGACAGCAGCCTGAGACGTTTGGCACAAGCCTCTACAGTGGAGAGAGCCTGACTGTGGCCTCCCGTGTGGGGCATTGGAGGTCTTGTAAATGTCTCTGTGCAGCTGGCCTGGCACAGGAGTAACGCGGTAAGTAAACTGAGCACTGAGAGGACCTCACTGCGCTCCCTGCAGCCCCAGCACAGGGCAGATCTGTCCTGGGTCCCCATAGCAAGGGACAGTTTTATCTGAAATAGAAGCACACCTCAAGAACCCCTGCAGTCGCGGACAACGCAGCTGCAACCTGGTCCAATGAACCAGGTCGAATTTACCAGGACAAAAGGGACGCAGGCCCACCTGAGCAGATGCCATCTGGGTCATGACTTAGTCCAGCGCCGGCTGCCTCCCTGCCACATAGGCCTCAACCCACCCGGGACAACGGCCAAGAGGGTGGCAGAGGCCAGGCTGAAATGCAGAGCGGCAGGGATTACTGAGAGCTGGGTGAGATTACGTTCCCACGCTCTGACGGACCTTCTCTAAAGAAAAAGTAGGCTGACTCATAGAAAAGCAACGTCTTCTTCTCTTGTGTGTTATGGCTTCAGGTACAGGACCTGCCCCGAAGCAGTAAGGCTTTTCACCCTTGGCTCCACTCTACGTTTCTAACCCCACAGCGGTCACTTCTGCCCACAGGTGCAATTCCAGCGCACCAGAAGCAGGCAGGCAGGAAAGCCCCCAGTGCATGCCCACGGCAGGTTTCTACATGTGCACACGCCTCCTGTCAAGAGGTGTGGGCACTCACCCCTTCTTACATTTTTTTAATTTTTTTATTTTTTGGAGAGGTTTTTGCTATAGGACACGTGTGCATGCCAGAAAGACAGACAGAAAGCGAGAAATCACCTCCCAGGGGGGATGGCCTCGCCGCAATCCCTTCTCCTCCATTTTCCTCTCGGGATCTTGGGCTCGTGCACACACACACCCCCGGTGTGAATTTAAGCCACCGGGTCCAGGCCTCGAACCATGGTCAACTACATGGGAGTCCAGTGACATAGCCATTATACTAACTGCTCGTCCCATCCCTTCTTATTTTGAGAAATACACTTACCCATCCAATGCCAAAGAACAGACACAGAAACACAAGGTCTGATGAAGTGAGACTAATGGTGGTCTTGCTAGATCGGGAGTCCAATGGGCAGGCACGCCCAAAATGGTCACAGTAAGTAATCTATTCCCTACCAGGACCAGCAGATGGCGTAATGGTCACATCACTGGACTCCCACATAGTTGACTACAGTTTGAGCCCCAGACCTAGCGACTTAAAACTCACGCCAGGCACTTGTGTGTGCATGCCCAAAATCCCAAGAGAGAATAGAGGAGAAGGGATTGTGGTGTGGCCACCCTTCCTTGGGTGGTGATTTCTTCCTTTGTCTTTCTGGGCGAGCGAACGCACCCTACGGAAAAATCTCTCTCTAAAATAAGAATAACTGTATACATTAAGGATGTATAAATGGAGTTTCCCTAATAAAATTTAAATTTTTAAATTTAATTTAAAATAAAATTTAAAAAAATGTATTCCCTAGTGCACAAGCCCCTCCCCCAGTTCATCACCAGCTGAGCTCTACAGAGTGTACCATCTTTCTGGATGTCACCCAAGTCTCGTTATTCCCTTATTAGGCATTTATTGTCCCCTTGTCCTTCCCTCTCTCGTCTGACAGAAAGGCACAGGCTCAGGACAAGCCCACGAGAAAGGCCACCGAACATCCTGAGGAGGGAGAAGAACCAGGAGGTAAAGAGGAACGAAGGGCTGGTGACCAGCACCATCTTTTTTTTTGGAGAGGTTTTTGCTATCGGGTGCATGTGCTCGCCAGACAGACAGAGAGAGACATAGAGACAGAAAGCGAGAAATCACCCCCCAGGGGGGATGGTCAAGCCGCAATCCCTTCTCCTCCATTCTCCTCTCGGGATCTTCGGCACACACGCACATGCGCCCGGTGTTAGCTTTAAGCCACCGGGTCCGGGACCCGAACGCGGTCAACTACGTGGGAGTCCAGCAACATAGCCATTACGCTAACTGCTGGTTCCCAATAAATAATTCTTAAAAAAAATAAATAAATAAAAAGACGCTTTCTGGGAATGTGTGCTTTCTGGGTTTGTCACATCTGCAAGCAGGTCAAGCACCTTTTGTTAGACTATTCTTGAAAATGAATCGCGTAGGCTGTTTTCTTACACTACTGAACCCGAGCTTGCTAACCTCGGCGTCTCTTCTGTAACCAGCAGAACGGGGCAGAAGTGGTACCAACAAGCGTCAAATATAGGACAGAAAATATCACATAGCCCCCGCCTGCTTCTCTCAGGAACAATCGCTTTTGGAGAAATCTGACCACCCCTGGCTGTGCTGAAGGCAGATCCCACCCGGCTATGGTCAAGCTCGGTTTGAGTCCTGGCCCTGGCAGCTTGAAGAGGACAGTGGGCGGTGGTCTCAAGATTCTGCTGGGAGGGACAACTGGGGGGAAAAGATTGCTCAGGACCAGGCCCCACTGGATAGTGTTCTCTCCTTCTCTTCTTATCTCTCTCTCTCTCTCTTTCTCTCCAGTGAGCTCATGCATTCTATAATAAAACTAAAAGGCAGAAAAGAAAGGAAGGAAGAGCAAGAAAGAAAAAATCTGTCCATCTGACCACCCCAAGGTTTGCCAAGCTATGAGGAAGTCCAGGCCACACGAGATGCCACAGTAGGTATTTCTGTCAGCAGTTCCAGCTGAGGTCCTGCACAACAGCCAGTATCAACGGAAAGAACATTACAGCTTCCAGCTGTGGGGTCGCCCTCCGGCTTGTGGAACAAAGATTCACTGTCCCTGTTGCCCCCTTTCTGAATTCCTGACTCAAAATCTGTGAACATTAAAAAACAAAAACAGGGACCAGCAGGTGGCGTGGTGGTTAAGGCGTTGGGCTTCCACATGGCCAGCTGCGGTTTGAGTCCTAGACCTGGTGGCTTGCTTTCTCACTTTCCTCCTCTCTCTCTGTGTCTCTCTCTAAATGAGTGCATGTGTCCTATAGTAAATAAAATAATAATAATAATAAATAAAATAAAATAAAAACAAAAACAAACAGGGTTTTTTTGCTCCTAAGCCTTGGGGCAGTTTCATACGCAGCAGCAGAACTGGGCAATGCCCTTCTCTGTAGTTGGGGAAGTCAAAGTTCTGTTCATACTTAAGGGCTCAGCAATCGCATCACCCTTTCTGAAATCACCCCAGCTCCAGGGTCACGATGGAACCCTTGGCCTGACCTGTGTAATACTTTCTTTACCTGGTTCTCTCTTCCCTTCGACATGGCCAGCACTTGGTGTGTACTGCAGCTAAGGGAGTCCTACATACAGTAGGAACTCAAAAATTATTTGCTAAGGAGACCAGCAGGTGGCATGGTCGTTAAGGCATTGGGTAATCCTACATAGCCAATCAGGGTTTGAGTACCTGGTGGCTTGCTTTCTTACTTCCCCTCTCTCTGGTCAAATTAAAAAGTAAGTGAATGAATAAATAAAATTAAATAAAAAACTATTTTAAAAAGATTATTTGCTGAAAGATAAGGGAGCCAGAACCACAGGGCCAATTGTAATTTGAGTCCTGGTCCCTGTAGCTTGAAAAACATGCGGGATGCATGTATGTGCATGCCCGAGATCCCTACAGGATGGAGAAGTGGAGGAATTGCAGTGTGACCACACCCCATTAAAGGGGGTACTTTCTCCCTCTCTGTCCCTCTCTGTTTCTCTCTTTGGTGGGTGCATGCATTCTTTGGCAAAAAAAAAAAAAAATCATATTTTTTAACTTTACTTAAAACAGTAATTCAATATAGCCACTTACAATTTTCGGGGAAGAGAATCTGATTTTAGAAAGCAAACTAGGGCTACCTCAAAATGAATGAATGCTCTATTTGGAAAGGTTCCAGAATAACTCAATTGTGTCTTCCTTACAAAATCAATTTGCACTGTGCGATAAGCCTACAGTATTTTATTTTGCGTGCCCCACATTTTGTTTGATAAAAGTTTTCAAAACAGAAGTGGCCTTGCCTGCGAAGAGGCACAGTGGGCGGGGCCGCTGGGACTGCGACAGTCTGGGTGGGGTGCACGTGGGTTTCTAAAGGCCCCTCGGGACATGGCTCCCATATGGTGCGGGCGTTCTGCCAGGAAGCGTTCCAAATAGAACAGCCTCTGCTGGCTTCTTATGGACGCACACAAACATGGCCAGCCACCCGGAGCCCGACTAAGGGCTACC
>NW_006160137.1:1952679-1955840 GCF_000334495.1 Tupaia belangeri chinensis
TTCGGCAGGGAAGCTTCCAAAATAGACCAGCCTCTGCTGGCTTCTTATGGACGCACACAAACATGGCCAGCCACCAGGAGCCAGACTAAGGGCTACTGGAAACGCCGCTGTTACAGTGATTATGGTGAGAGTAAGCTAATCGCTGAGTTTACCACACAGATCAACTTGCAAAACGGCAGCAAAGACTACTGGGAACAAGCCTGGGAGACAGGCATGAAAGGTGGAGCTCTGTACACACAGGGCAGTCGCCCAAGGGCAGGAACAGGGACTATCCGCGTGGCTTTCCACCTGAGGACTGTCCAAAGTGACAGCATTTCGCCTGTTGTCAGAATTATTGTCAGAATTAACAAGCATTTGAAAGGAGGCATCCCAAGTGGGAACTATGCCAGCCTCTCAGATTTCCCATAAATCTGCCTAGAAGTGAACCCCATGGGTTGGCCAAGAAAGTAAAGCTAAGCTCTGCCCCTTCTTCACCCATGGGGCTGACTCAGCAGCATGCACCCCAAATTGTAGGAACGGACTTGTATGGGTGTGCCCCAGGTGTGAGAAGATGGAGTCTAAGAATACGTGCATGTGATTACTCAGTGTTTAAAAAGAAAACGACAGATCTGGTGTTCACCCTGAACCTATTTTTCTGTGAGTTCTTATTTCTTACTTGCAGTACTGAATTAAAAAAAAAAAATTAACTACTGGGCTGTCAGAACAGTCATGAAGAATTTTTTTCTGCATTTCTATGCAAAAAGGTGTCATGACTTTTCCGACAACCCAATATATGTCTTTGTATAGTTTTTGAATTTTATTTGCCAGAGGGCACGTGTACTCTTCAGAGAGAGAAAGAGACAGAGAGAGAGAGGGAGAAAACACCCCCGATGGTGTAGGGTTACACCACAATCCCTTCTCCATTTTTTTCACCCAGTCAGGATTTGGGGCATGCACGCTTAGGGGCCCGAAGCGTTTTTCAGACTACTGAGGCCACGACATGAAATTGCACAGTAGGTTACACGGGGTTTGGTTGCCTTAAGCACTAGGCCATGGAGCCAGCCCTATATGACTTTTTAAAAGTTTATTTATGGAACCAGCAGATGGCATAAGGGTTATGTCACTGGACTCCCATGTATCTGACCACGGTTCGAGACCCAGACCTGGCGGCTTAAAACTCACATCAGACACATGTATGTATGTGCCCAAAATCCCAAGAGGAGAACAGAGGAAAAGGGACTGTGGTGTGGCCATCCCCCCCTGAGGGAGGTGATTTCTTGCCTTCCGTCTCTATCTCTCCGGCAAGTATGTGCATCCTATTGCGGAAAAAAAAAAAAAAAATTTAAAAACCTCTCTAAAAAAAATTCATTAATCGAGGCTGGCAGGTGGTATAGTGGGTAAGGGCATTGGACTCCCACACAGCTGACCATGGTTTGAGTCCTGGACCTGGTGGCTTGCTTTCTCACTTTCTCTCTCTCTCTTTCTCTCTTCCTCTCTCTCTCTCTCACTCTGTCCTTCGCTGGTCAAATTTTTAAAAATAAAGTTAAATAAAATAATTCTTTTTAAAAAACTGACGTTCATCAAAATAAATGTATCTTAAGCATCCCCAGTCCATTTTTTTTTAAGCGTATTTATGTATTTCTTCCATGAAAGAAAGAGAAAGAGAGGCTCCCCCGACAGGCCCTCAGCTGGCCTGGACCACGGGCACATGGGCTGCTTCCCGTGTCCAGGAAGGTCTCAGGACACGAACCCGGGACCTCCCCTGTGTGGTCCTTTTGCCTTACCGCTGCACCACCACCTGGTCCCCCGGCCTATACCTTTTGCTTATTCCTCACCCTAGAAGCTTTACTTCTCACATCTTTTTTTATTATTATTTATTTAATTTTATCTATTCATTCATTCATTTTAATTTGACCACACACACACACACACACACACACACACACACAGAGGGAAAGTGAAAAAGCAAGCCACCAGGTCTGGGACTCGAACCGTGGTCAGTCCTGTGGGACTGTCCAGCACCTTAACCATCGTGCCACCTGCCGGCCCCACTTCTCCCACTTTAGACTCCAACTCTTCACATTTGTCAAAATGAAAGACCAGAGATCACTATCTGCACTTTAAATGAAATTCATTTACACTAATCTCTCTCAGACACCTGCAACTTAAAAACTCTTTGTGGGCCAGCAGGTGGTGTGGAGGCTGAGGCACTGGATCCCACATGGCTGCTCCAAGGTTCGAGTTTCAGACCCAGTGGCTTGAAAAACAATGTCTCTCCTTCCTGTCAGGGTTTTGGGCACGCACACGCATGCACCTGGCATGTTTCTCAGGCTGATGGAGGTGAGATGTGAACCACAGTCGGCCATGCGGTTCCTTTAACCTCTATGCTGTGGGGTAGGGTAGACCCTCCTTCATCCCATCCCTGCTCACTTCTCCTCACCTCACCTCAGGGCATTCTATTGCTTCCATTCTGTCCCTCAGACACACAGTTCTTCAAATCCTCCGGTAAACCCTGTCCTTGCCACCTCTCAAGCCCACAGATCTCTCCTCTCTTCACCCCACCTGGGCATCATCTTGCCACTTCCTCAAGAAGGCCTTCGGTGAGGCCTGGCCTGAGTTAGATCCGTCTGCTCTATTCCCTAAGTAACCCTTATATCCCCCTCACTTACTGTAATATCTCATTAACATCTGCTTTTCAGATAAACCATAAACACAGTAGGTCCAAGAATGGTGTCTTCCTTTGCACCACTCTACCTCCAGCCCCCAGGCCTCTGAGCAGGGGCTCAGTGATGTTTACGGCATAAGAGAAGCTACCATAGATGAGTAACGGAGTGAACAGTGCTTTACTTATTCTCAGTAAAATTAAAGCTGCTTATCCATCACAACCAGGTCCTTGGTGGGCACCCTAACGAGAAGACTGGCGGGGGGAACCTGGAGGGCCTCTATGACCTCATGAATGCTCTCCCTTCAACTGTCCAAATTCATCCCTTCACACCAAAGGAGGGTGCACGTATTGCACAAGTTGCTAATCTGGTAAGGTAGAGAGCCGGTAGGTGGTCTGTTTCCATTTAGTTTGATTTTTTGGTTTTGTTTTTTGTTTTTTGCTTTAAAAAAAAAAAAAAGAATTGTTTAATTTTATTCTTTTTTTTTTTTTTTTGAAGTTGTTAAGGAGGAGACAGAGG
>NW_006160137.1:1956129-1962322 GCF_000334495.1 Tupaia belangeri chinensis
TTCTTTTTTTTTTTTTTTTTGAAGTTGATCAGAGAGAGACAGAGAGAGAGGGAAGGCAAGTGAGAAAGAAAGCTGCCGAGTCCAGGACTTGAACTGCAGTCATCCATGTGGGAGTCCAGCCACTTTAACCACTATGCCACCTGGTGGCCCCTTGCTTTTTGTTTTGAGGGAGAAAAAACCAAACAAACAAACAAAAAAACAGATGGATGACTTCTGGTCTGAAGAGAGAAAAGAAAGTAAGAAAGAGAAGGAAGAATTAGCATACGCTATGGACATCCTTGGCTGGATGTCAATTTGGAATGGCAAAAGGAAAAGCATGAACAAGTGGAAGAAGAAAAAGAGGAATGGCTGACCCTGAGGAAAATGCATAATCTAAGAGAAGCCAGGGCAGAAGTGCAGCGTGCTCCTGGCATCCCCAGTTGGAGACATGGAGCAAGGAAGTGCAAAGTCCACGTGAGCTGCCCAGAGAGAACGCCAGCCCAGGGGCTGTCTGGCGATCTAGACCCAGCTCTTGACACTAACTAGCAGTGTAGTCTCAACCCCGTAGCCTCACTGGGCTCAGCTTCCTCATCTGTGGAATGAAGAGTTTAAAGTAAACGAGGGTGATTGTTGGTACAGTAAATGCCATTGTTCAGTGACAATGATTGTTCAATGAAAGCACAGCTTGGAAGAGTTCAACCCTTTCATGTTCACAGGCTCTACTAAGCATTGAACGATCCTCATCTTAGGGCTCTCTACTCTAAGAGATGTTTGATCTGGTACTAATGTCCCTCTAAGATTTCAATCGTGTTTTCAATCACAATAGTGACGTACAAACAGAAGCTGTCTTTAGGATTTAGAAAGTTCTCTCATGCTGGGCCAGACAAAAAATCTGAATGCAGATACAGAAACTTACCAAAAGACACAGGGCTCAACAATGGTTATGTTGCTGGACTCCCACATAGTAGACCATGGTTCAAGTCCCAGACCTAGCAGCTTAACACTCACACTGGGCACATGTGCATGTGTGCCCCAAATCCCAAGAGAATGGAGGAGAAGGAATTGTGGCATGGCCATCCCCCCTGGGGAGTGATTTCTCACTCTCTGTCTCTCTGGCAAGCACACACCCCTACAGCAAAACTCTCTCTAAAGCAAAAAGGGAGGACAATTGCTACAGGACCTGAATTTAGTACTAATGGGGCGATAGCCTGGAATTACCACTTACACACTTCGCCTCCAGCAAAGGACTTGCAGGTGTTTTATGGACTCCCAGACAGAAGACAGTAGCATATGCCAATTCTCAAATCCTTAATCTCCTCTTTTATTGCCTACCATGTTTTTCAAATACTTGAAATTCCCAAATAAAGGCCACTTATTCGATTTTTACAAGCCATTTCACAAGCATACAAGATGATCAATCCTTTTAAATAGAAAGTCTGCCTTTTCCAGTCCTTTCTACCTTCAATATACTGCCAGAGCACAGACCTTGCTGTGAGTCATGCATCTTGGATAACCTCACTTCACAGCAGTTTAGGTACTAAAAATATTTATGTATTCCTTGGTTTTGATGAGCACAATAGTGATCTTTCAAAAACTTTGCAGTGGGATGTAGTATAACTGAATAACAGCCGTGAATCACTTCTGGGTGCAATTCCGAACCGACTTGTGCACATTTCAAGAACAGAATAACCGAACATTGCATTCCCGGTGGAGGATGCTGAGGAGCTACTAATCTACTTCTCAGGGAAGAGGTGGTCGCTGACCGTTTTCAGTGCCAGGGATGACTGACCACTTCCCACGCAATCCTGAGTGGGACAGGTGGACAGGGCAGCACGGGGGTTAGTCACATGTTGGGGACCAGGAAAGCCTGTAGGTCGAAGTTCAGAGTCCAGGTTCTCAGCCCCACAGCTCAGGGATTTGGGACTTTAACACAGGGAAGAGTGGTCAGGGTCAGGGGAAATAGACCAACACAGACTGAGGGTAGGGTCTCTGCAGGCAGTTCAGGAAGATTTGGTGGAGGCTTGGCCATGTGCTAGCAGGTAGAGTGGACAGACTACGTAAGCATCCTGCAGCCTGTCTCCTCCTCCGTCAAGAATGTGAAGATAGGGCCGGCCCACAGGCTGTAGATTAAGAGAGCCAGATCCTGCAGGGTCAAAAGCAGTTCAACTCCTGACCCCAGTGGCTTGGAAAACATCCTGGGTACACGTGTGTGTGTGTGCCCCAAATCTTGACAGGATGGAGAAATGGAGGAAGGGAATGTGGTGGGGCAATGTCCCAGTGGGGGTTGCTTTCTCCCTCTCCCTCTCTCTCAGTCTGCCTCTCTCTGGTGAGTTTGTGTGCATGCACTCTGGCAATTAAAAAAACAAAAAAATCAGGCCAGCCAGTGGTATATGGCTGAGGCACTCGATCCCATATGGCTGAACAGACTCAGCAGCGTGAAAAAACACGCCTGGCCCGTGGGCACATATGCCCCAAATCTCAAGAGAATGGAGGAGAGGGATTACGGCACTGCTATTCCCCCTAGTGGGCAGTTTCTCACTTTCCCTTTGTCTCTGTCTCTCCCCTGCAAGTGCATGTGCCCTACGGCAAAAATCTAAAATAATAATAATAAAATAAGAATGATCCGATGTATCCTTTGGGACTGCTTTGAAGTGTAAATTCCTAGCATCTGAGAACAGGGCTAGGTCCTGTTTATGATTGTGTACCTAGTTATCGCCTCTGCTTGAAACCAATAGCAGTTCATCGAAAAACTGTTGAAGAAATGAAAAAATGAATGATGAATGGAAAAATGCAAAGCAAAGAGCCTGACTCATAGCTGCTTAATAAAACTATGTTGATCGAATGGTTTACATAAAGAATTTGGGACTAGCCAGACACATAGCACCCAATAAATGGCAAGTATTAGTAACATAGGGCTGATTTGTGCAAGAACCCACTTGAGATTAAAAAACAAAAACAAAAACAAAACTGGGACCAGCAGTTGGTGTAATGGCTATGTCGCTGGACTCCCATGTAGTCAACCATGGTTCGAGTCCCGGACCTGGTGGCTTAAACTCATGCTGAGTGTATGTGCGTGTGTGCCCAAGATCCCAAGAGGAGAATGGAAGAGAAGGGATTACGGAGTGGCCATCCCCCCGGGGGGTGATTTCTTGCTTTCTGTCTCTCTCTCTTTTTGGCAAGTGCATGCGCCCTATAGCATAAGCCTCTCAAATAATAATAATAATAATAATAATAATAATAAACTAAATAGGTGGATTGAATGGTAGGGAATGTATCCCCTTCTCAGTAAAGTGGAAGTCAGGAGGGCAAGAATGTATCAAAGGAGCACTCTCCTTCTCAAGGTTATATGAGAGACCAGAAACCATCTCCTTCAAACACGGTTGTGCATGCAGACCAGAAGCTGCCTTCACGTGACTTCCATATTTCCCTGTGTACATTACCATTCTTTTAGGTCCTGTCCAGAAAATGGCTAGATTCTTTGTAACCAATCAACTAGTTTTTCTTTCTTTCCTTTTTTTTTTTTAATTGAAGAGGCCAAAATTTATTATTTATACTTCAACATTCCCAGCTCTCACTTGCATACAAAAAAAAAAAACAAAGTTAATTTGCTGGTGACTGTTTGAATCTTAGAATACAATTCTACTTCAATGATACTGATACAAAATAGTATTGATAGTTACTAATCCATGCTGGCCCACTAAAATAGAATACTGTTGGTAAAATAAGTCATATATTAGGGCCAGCATGTGGCATGGTGGTTAGGGGCACTGGACTCCCATATGGCTAACCATGGTTCGAGTCCCGGACTCCGTGGCTTAAACTCATGCCGGGCGTGTGTGCATGCGTGCTCAAGATCCCGAGAGGAGAGTGGAGGAGAAGGGATTGCGGCGTGGCCATCCCCTCTGGGGGGTGATTCTGTGTTAGGCAGTTAGTCGTGAGCAGGCAGCCCTAAGAGAAAAGCAAAAGGACACAGGCCTCATCAATCCTGTTTATCAGGAATTACAACCAGACCCTCCATGAGGCACCTTCTTCCCACCTAGCCCCTGGCACCAGGAGAGCGAGGCAATTTGCCATCTTCCTTCCTTGGTGCCCGAGGGAAGCACACAGGGGTGATTGTAAATGTCTCTCTTATCATCCCTCATGAATTCAAAAAGATCCAAGCAAGCATTTTGGTCAACACCCTAATCCCCAAGTAAGCATTTTGGTCAACCCTAATTCCCACTAGGGCAATAAACTAATTAAGCAGTCTGATTAAACAACCTGGCTCATACTGGGTCTGTGCAGTTAGGTCATCAAATTCCTCAGTCTTTACCTGTGAGAAAAGTGTGCAGTGCGCAGGAGAAAATGTGCAGATTCCAATTCGAACGAAGGACATAGGTAGTGTAACAGACCTCCCACCAATAAAATTCATGATCACCTCTAGTAATAAAAATAACGATTAACCAGTACCAAACGCAGTTGCCACCTGGCAATCTGCCTGCCCAAGAGCCTTTGGGGTGTACTTCCATTCTTTCCTTTTCTTTCTTTCCTAATAAATCTTCTTTTCTACCTACTTCATTCGTGGTTGCGGTTTTATTTTGCGCCTAGGGACAGAACTCTCATTTTAGTGATCTGAACCCAAAGAACCAAGGCCTTGACAACGCAGCTTGACACTCTCCTATCTGTTGACAATTTCTCGCTTTCTGTCTCCCTGTCTCTGTTTTTCTGGCGAGCACACATGCCCTATGGCAAAAATCTCTGAAAAAAAAAATATGTATTGGGGCCAACAGGTGGTGGTGTGGTGGTTAAAGGCGCTGGATTCCCACATGGCTGACTGTGGTTCGAGTCCTGGACCGCGATGGCTTGTTTTTTTGCTTTCCCTTTCTCTCTCTGGTGAAATTGAAAAAATAATAATAACAAATGGAATTAAACAATTATAAAAAAATAAAATTAAAATCCTGTATTTTTCGTTTGTAAAGAAATAATTATTTATTGCCACTATTTTTTCAATTTTAACCAGAGAGAGAGAAAGAGCAAGCTACCCGCTCCAGAACTCGAACATGCAAATCAGCCATATGGGAGTCCAGTGACTTTAACCACCATGCCACCTGCTGGACCCTGTTTCTTACCATTTTAACATCCCAAGGATTCCTAAATGATTATCTTGTTAGCCTAATTGATACCAAGGTGTGAATGACTGGTAGGCCTCCATTTTCTCAGGTTTGCTGATATTTTGAAGACACTACTGAGACCAGCCAGTGGCATGGTGGTTAAGGTGCTGCGCACTCCCACATGGCCAGCCACGGTTCAAGTCCTGCATCTGGTGGCTTGCTTTCTCACTTTCTCTTTCTCTCTCTCACTCTGTCCCTCACTGGTCAAAATTAAAATAAGGAAATAAATAAAGTTAAATAAAATAATTCTTTCTTGTTTAAGGTATTACCAAAGCAAATCAGTCCATAACATGTAACTGGTAGATCTATTTTGGAGGAAGGGAGATTCTGTCTGTGTGAAAGGAGCAGGAGGAAGGGGTCCCTCTTTCTCAACCCCACCCTCTCCCACATTCCCAGAAGAGGACAGGCAAGCCCTCTGCCTGGGCTTGGCTGGTCCCTCTGCCGCTCTTACCACAGCAGTCATTACCTGGACAGGTGTTTACTGTGACCACGCCCACTACAAGGCACAGCAGAGAGGTGAGTTTCCTCGATTCGCCCTCCCAATCTCTCTCTCTCACACACAATTAGGATGAGAAAATTTGAGGTCTGTGTCTCTCCTCACAGCAAAGAACTGGAGGCCTGGGGGACAAGCTGAGCACAGGGTTTACGGAGGGGGACGGAGATGCGGTCCCCAGATGGAAGGGGCCATCCCAGGGCAGGCACACAGCACCGGCTCCATCCCAGGGTCTCCTTTGATCCTGTTCTAGATCCTCCCTTTCTTCTAAAACATGTGCCCTTAAGACTTTGACCGCCTTTGACCTGCTCCTTCTTTCTATAGCTGGTTTCTCATTCTTGCTTCTGCAGGTCCCTTTGCGCTCTGGGCTAGTTCCCTGATCTGTATCTGCCCTACCAAGGGAATCATCCCTAACGGCTCCTCAGAGGGACTCTGTACACCATCATAAATGAGTAAACAAACATGTGCAGCCTTTAGGGGGAAACGTTTTTTAGTTTAAAAAATATTTATTTATTTATTTTTATTTGTTATCATTATTTATTTTTAAAATTTGACCTGAGAAAGAAAGGGA
>NW_006160137.1:1962353-1969282 GCF_000334495.1 Tupaia belangeri chinensis
GGGAAAGCAAGCCACCAGGTCTGGGACTCGAACCACAGTTGGCCAGGACTCCAGTGCCCCAACCACCACACCACCTACTGGTCCCAAGGGGGAAATACTGGAAAGCCTTGGCTTGCTAAAACCAGTCAATACCGTCTTCATAATGAAAGCTATTGGGTTGTCAGATAGTCATGACGTATTTTTTTCTGTTTTTCTATGCAAAACAGTGTCACGGAGCCAGTAGATGGTGGAGCAATTATGTTCCTGGACTCCCTAATGGCCAACTATGGTTCAAGTCCTAGACCAGGTAGCTTAAAACTCATGCTGGACGTGTGTGCATACATACTCAAGATCCTGGGAAGAGAAGGGAGGAGAAGGGATTGCGGATGGCCATGCCTCCTGGGGGTGATTTCTCACTTTCCCTCTCACTGTCTCTGTCTCTCTCTCTCTGGCGATTGCATGTACCCTAAGGCAAAAACCTCTACAGAAAAAAATTAAGCATCATGACTTTTCCGACTACCCAATAGTTGGACGTGTCTGTGTGATATCTCCCCCACTCTCACCCTTTAAGGGAGAGGCTCATGTCCCCCACCTTGCCCAACCTGCCAGCAAAGAATAAAACGTCCCTCTTGAGAAATTAACCTGCTCTGGAGCAAAGGTGGGTGTCAAGGACCTTTGCGGCTACCCCATATTAAAGACTTGCTGCTCAGTCATGTCGGTTGACAAGCCCTGCCAGTCCACCTGGACCACCTCACTGTTCAGATCAGCAGCCACATAGCACTAACATTTGAGTCTCCAACATTAGAAAGATAATACCAACTGGATGGAGTGAGAAGAAAATACAATCTCTGAGAGTAAGAGAAATGATGAGAAAGGGAAATAGAAAACAATATGGCCTTATTTAAAAACAAAAACAAAAAAAGGCATCAGGCTGGTCTGCGGCCTGGTGAATAAACGGGCTGGATCTCACATGGCTGACCACATGAGATCAGATCCAGTGGCTTAAAAACACACCGAGTGTGGGGACCAGCAGATGGCGTAACGGTTAGGTTGCTGGACTCCCATGTACTCGGCCGCGGCTTGAGTCCCGGACGCGGTGGCTTAAACTCACACCGGGTGCATGTGCGTTTGTGCCCAAGATCCCAAGAGAATGGAGAAGGGATTAAGGCGTGGCCATCCCCCATGGGGGGCGATTTCTCACTTTCTGTCTCTGTCTCTCTCTCTTCCTGGTGAGCACACACACCCTATAGAAAAATAAAATAAAATAAAACTCTCAAAAATAAAGAAATAAATAAAAAACACCAAGTGTGTATGCCCCAAATCTCATAATCTCAACTCACACCTCACTGACCAGAACACGCTGCAAGGAAAGCTAAGAAATGTCATCCACAACTCAGCCAAAACTTAGGCACCATTTTACTAAAGAAAAACGGATACTGAAAGACAAAGAGAGGCCTCTGTTGAAAATAGGAATCAAAAGGAAATTTTTTTTTCACAGAATCAGTGGTTATTAGTAGCCAATGAAATATGTCTTCACAATTTTTAATGAAAATGACATCACTATAAAATGTTATTCTGGTTGAATATCAAAATCGAGGTAGGCCAGCCACTGGCATGATGGTTAAGGCAACTGGATCCCATATATATGGCTGCACCATTGCATTCTAGAACTGGTGGCTTGTGAGACATGCTGATCTGGAGAGACCCTGAGTTCATGAATAACTCAGGGCTGATAGCTGTCTAAGGTTTCTGCCCTCCAGCAAACTTACTGCCCCTCCCTGGAGCTACAGAGTAACCTGCAAACTTTGAATAGATTAGTATCTGAAATAGATTAGTACTTTCAACAGATTAGTATCTTGAATAGATTAGTCTTCTCTGCCACCTCCCTTTGATGCTATGTAGGGCAGGTTCTGAAACCTCCCATTCCCCAATTCCCCCATAGAAGACCATGTCCAACCCACAGTGGGGCCTGGAGATTAAGAGTGTTAACTCCTCTGTGCCCACCACCAGAATAAACAGTTCTCCTAATCTCTCTGAGTGCAGCTTTCCATTCCTTGGCGTCTGGTTTTCTGCAACAGTGCCAGGTGCGTGTGTGCTCAAAACCCCCAAAGGAGGGGGAGAATGGAGGAAAAAGGACTTTGGCATGACCATCCATCATGGGGGTGCATTCTCACTCTTCATCTCTGTCCAGCAAGTACACATGTCTTCTGGAAAAATTATTTTAAAAAAAGAAAAAGGTGAGTTTCGGGGCTGGCCGATGGTGCAGCAGTAAAGGACAATGCTCTGCCAGACAGAGTAATCCAGTAAAGAGAGTACATGGGATCCAAGGAGCAGGCAGCCTAGGCACAGTGGCACAGTGGGAGGGTGCCCCTGCACAGGAGGCCCAGGCTCGGTTTTCAGCACACCTAGACAGACTGGGTACAGTGGAGTATATGGTCCTAGCTGACCAGAAGGTTGGGGCAGGAAGCTCTTTCTATCAAGGATCCCTACCTCTCTCTCTCTCTTCCTCTTATTAAAAGAGAAGAAGAATGGGCCACCCAGTGGCATGGTGGTTAAGGTGGCTGGATCCCACATGGCTGACTGCACAGTTCAAGGCCTGGACTTGGTGGCTTGAGGAATGCGCTGGGTGTGTGTGTGCACATTCCTCAAATCCCAAGAGTAGATGGAAGAGAAGGGATTGCGGCGGGCCTTCTCTACTGTAGGATGATTTCTCACTTCCTCCCTCTCTGTCTCTCCAGAGAACATTCACACCCTATAGTAAGATTTTTTTAAAAAGAAAAGACATGGGGCTGGCAGGTGGTGTGATGGTTAAGATGCTAGACTCCCACGCGGCCAACCACAGTTCAAGTCTTGGGCCTGGCAGCTTGTTCCCTCACCTTCCGTAGGTTTGCAATCCTGGTTGAAGAAAAACTGTGAACTGAAGGCCCAGCCAACATGGGATGGATACAGCAGGAGTGAGGAGGAAGCCACTAAGATGTTAGAATTGTTTGCTCCTATGACATTTTCTACTTTGTTATGATGGATACAGGATACCATGCCATTTTGTATTAAAAAATTAAATGCATAATGGTATTTTTTATTCATAGATATATGCAGAAAACCACCTGAGGAAAAATTAGTAGGATAGGAACTGGACAGGGACAGGAGTAGGAGAGACACTCTTTACTGTACTTTCTATTTTTCTTTTTAGAGAAATTTTTGCTAGAGGGTATGTGTGCTCACCGAAGAGACAGAGAGACAGAGAGACAAAAGGCAAGAAATCACCCCCCAGGAGGGATGGCCATGCACAATCCCTTCTCCTCTAAGGATCTTGGGCAAGCATACACCTGAGCCTGGCATGAGTTTTAAGTCACCGGATCCAGGACTCGAACCCTGGTTGACTACATGGGAGTCCAGCAATGTAACCATTATGTCATCTGCTGGTCCCTACTGCACTTTTTAATTTTAGTTTTAGTTTCAGTTTTGCAATAGGGCACATGCACTCGCCACAGGGAGAAGGTGGGGGAGAGAGAGAGAAAGTAAGAGCCACTTACTGATCCTTTACTGTACATTTTAAAAATAAATGACAGGAGCTAGAAGATGGTGTGGTGGCTAAGGTGCTGGACTCCCACACGGTCAACTGCGGTTCGAGTCCCAGACCTGGCAGCTTGAAAATCACATGCATGCCCAAAATCATGAGAAGAACGGAGAAGGAATTGTGGCATGGCTGTCCCTTCTGAGGATGATTTCTCACTTTCCCTCTTAGCGTCTCTCTGGTGAGTGCACATGACCCAAATAAGTGACAGATACATTTTTATTACTGCTAAAGTCTTCTTCAATGCAGTTCAGTAGAGAAATCATTTTACTTGATTCCACTGTTGGTCATAGTGGAGCTCTGCACACGGCCTCCCCTCATGTTTCATGGGGTGCTCCTGTGAATGTAGCCCCACGTCGCCCTCACTGTAATGATTGGGCTGGATCACAGCCTTAGCCCTAAGCTCAATCACCACTCCAGTAAAGCATCAAAAGCAATTCTGCCTCCAGGAACAGACCCATTAGAAGGAAGCACGATTTCAGTTTTCTTAGGTGAATCAGGACAGAGCAGCACTGCTTGTGATAGTATTCTTTATCTTTGCAGGTTTCTGGTTACAAAGTAAATTCCCAATCCTTTTGTATCTGTTCAAGAGGAACGTGATTCATCAGGTCACTAACACCCTTTGTAAGCGCTCTTTCTCTAACCCTCAATTTTCTATACAAAGTATTTTTTTATACAAAGTATCTTCATCACTCAATTTTCTATACAAAGTATCTTCATCTGGTGTTTTCTGACAGTAATAACCCAACCATCTGAAGATCCAGATGAGACTCATGTATTGCCTTACAGTTTGCACTTCCTACTAGTGACTGCTGGTTTTTCTTCTTTTCTCTCCTTCCCTTTGAACTTTCATCTTCTTTTTTTTTTCTTTTTTTTAAGAATTTATTTATTTAATTCTACTTGTTACTGCTATTTTTTAATTTCATCATCAGAGAGAGAGAAAGGGAAATCGAGAAAGCAAGCCACCAGGTCCAGGACTTGAACCATGATCGGACAATGTGGGAATCCAGCGCTCTTATCTACCACACCACCTGCCGGCCCCTCATCTTTTCTTACCCCCCTCCTCCTTTCAGCTGTTCTTTGGCACCAAAAGATATGGTTGTTATTGGTGTAATTCTTTTGTTTTTGAGAGGTTTTTGCTATATGGCACATGCACTTGCTAGAAAGACAGAGAGAGGGACCAGCAGTTAACGTAATGGCTATGTCGCTGGACTCCCATGTAGTTGACCACGGTTCAAGTCCCGGACCCGGTGGCGTGACCATTCCCCCTGGGGGAGTGATTTCTCGCTTTCTGTCTGTCTGTCTGTCTGGCGAGCGCACGCGCAAAAACCTCTCCAAAAAAGAAAGAAAGAAAGAAAGACAGAGAGAGACAGAGAAACAGAAGGCAAGAAATCACCCCTTCCTCCCCCAGTGGGATGGTCATGCCGCCAATCCCTTCTCCTCCATTCTCCTCTTGGGATCTTGGACACGCACGCACACTGGGTCCAGGACTCGAATAACGGTCGACTGCATGAAAGTCCAGCGGCACAGCCATTACACCATCTGCTGGTCCCTGTTGGTGACTTTTTAACTGCTGATCTAGCTCACAGTGGAGTACCAGACAGAAATGGTATTGCCTGCGCTCCGTCTGAATTTCTGATTGAATTTGCTCTTGTTTCAGTCTGATTTCTCTCTTCCGCTAAGCATTTTCAACTCAAAGGCTTCCTTCTCTTCTCTTGGTTACCTGTAAAATGTCTTTCTTCTTAAGTAGCACAACTTGTTGCTTAATACAGGCAATGATTTGGCCTGCCTCGAACACTTCAGTCCCATTTTCAGAACAGCAACATTTGTTGACATGTCTGTGAAGAAACAGCAGATTCATGAGCGGTGGACAGGGCTCTGAGGAGCCTGCCCTGAGCTACATGGTGCAGAGGGTAGGCTCCTGAGCAGGAAGGTTGTAAGTTCTGTCTATTCTGCCCCACCTTGCTTTTTTTAATTTGCCAGAGAGCTTGTGCACAGGCCTCAGAGACTGAGGGAATGTGAGAAAGCAACTCTCTCAATAGGAACGGTCACACTGCAATCCCTTTTCCACTTCTCTCTCCTTTCAGGATTTTGGGCACGCACACACAGGCATCCGTGTTTCTCAAGCTGCTGGGTCTGGGACTCAAACCAATGCTGTCAGCCATGTGGGATCCAGTCACCTTAACTGCCACCCACTGCCACAGGCTGGCCCTCTTTCCTGTTCTTATAAATCCACCAGAACTCAGTCATGGTGCCTAATGATTTTAGCACATCCAAGATCCACCTTGGGACACTGTGAAGGGATTAGATTTTCCACTTAACGCCTCTACAGTACAACCAAGTCCTAACACACATTTGGGGTGGAGGGGCATCCGAACCACAGCACCTAGTATTTTTCTAGGTCCTGGAGTATTGATTCATTTCTTCAGCCAGTCTCCACGGATATTTTAGTTCTCTGGTTCTCAGTGTTGGTTGCCTTTTGTAAATTAAAAAAAAAAAAAAAATCTGGTATTTGCATTCCACCCAAGGCGTGCTGATGTGACTGGTCTGGGGTGGTGCCAGGGCACGGGATTTGCTTCTCCACCCCAGGGACTCGAATTCGCAGCGAAGTTTCACAACCACTGTGTACACTCCTTTGTCTTCATCTGAGTGTCTAACACAGTGCCTGGCAGGGATGGACGCTCAAATCAGTAAATAATACGCTTGTCAAGGAGAAATGCACAATCTCGGAGCCACGAACATAAACAAACTACAGACACAAGTCAGGCCCCGGGCAAAGACTAGGAGGGACGAGTTGGCTCCGTCATGGTCGCGCCCCCTCCCCCTTGATCCCAGGTCCAAGTTTCTAGCCTAACTCTACGTAGAAAAAGCGTCAGCCCTGAAGTACAGGCACTGCCCAGTCAGGAGCTGAAGGCCTCAGAGATCCCACTCACTACGCAGTTCCGGGGTGCCAGGCCGTGCCTTGCATGCACAAGTGAGGCCGAGGCCGCAAAGGCCAGGCGTGGGCGCCTCTGGCACTGGCTCAAGGGTGGTCAACTTGCAGTCAGCCCAGGAGGCTCCGGGCTCCACGCTGCAGCCTGGCAGCTCTTCCCGCACACCGCGGCACCACGGCGAGCCGGCTCGGGGCTGATCCGCCCAGGAGGGTGGAGGGCAGGCGCCGACACGCGGAGACCAGCTCGCTGCGCAGTGACCCGGGCCGCACGTGGCGCGCTGAGACCTGCCGTGCAGAGGGCGCGCCGCCCGCGGGTGTGGACTACACGTCCCGACATGCTCCAGGCAAGGGTGGGCGGGCCGGCGCCGGCTGCAAGCCAGGCAGGGCAGGCGTGCGCAGTGGTTCCTGGGAGTGGCGGGGCGGGTCTTCCCCGACTGTCAACTG
>NW_006160137.1:1969632-1974922 GCF_000334495.1 Tupaia belangeri chinensis
CCCGCGCCCGCCGCGGCGCGGCGGGCGCACGGAGGCCACCTGCTCGCCACGCCCGGGGTCTGCGCGACATCCTAAGGGCGTTCTCCTCGGCGGGTCGCCTGGGTCGAGGACTTGGAGGAGGCGCGGTCTTGCCTGCTGTAATTTCCGTGTTGGGGAAATCGAGGCAGAGAGGCTCAGGCTACCCGGGTCCGGCGCTGCCCTCGGGGTGCCCGTCTCGCCCCCGATTCCGATACGTCCAATATTCTAGGAACGGTGTGTCGGGGGGAAATCCAGCAGGCCGCGCTCGCGGGGTCATGGAGAGTTCTCCGGGGAGAGGCTGGCGAGTCGCTGCGTCTTCACCCGGCTTCATTTGACTTAAGCATTTCAGAAGCACTTGACAGGCGCCAGGTCTCGGGACCTGGTACAAACTTCCGCGGTGACAGTCAGGCGCGTCCGGATGCACGAGGAGCGGAGCGGGGACAGGCGGAGTACTCACAGCTTCTGCTCCTTTCAAGCTCTCTTGCATTGCTGAGCACAATTCTCCCCACATCGGAGGGGCGAATACAGAATAACTCCAAGTGCTGGTGTCCTCGCAGGCTTCTGTTTATCCATGCTTCTCTGGGGCCCGACACAGCGTAGGTTTCGGGGATGCTGCAGCGTTTGGTTGGACGTACTTGATCTCAGGCTTACTCTTCTCTGCCTTGGCTCCGAAAATACCTCCTGGAGGAAACCTTACCGGTCCTCTACTCTTCCATCCCGGCAGGTCTGGCCTCCCACGCACCCTGAGCTGACCTCTGCCACTGCATCATAATGATTTATCTGTCTCCACTCCTCCCCACCTCGCTCCGGAGAAGAGCATCTTAGTGCTGAGACTGCTACTGCTGAATGAATGCCTAAAAATGAATTTTAAAAACTGCAACTGTGGGACCGGCAGGTGGTGTGGTGTTTAAGGTGCTGGACTCCCACATGGCTGACTACAGTTCAAGTCCTGGATCTGGCAGTTTACTTTCTCGCTTCCCCTCTTTTTTTTTTTTTTTTTTTTTTTCCCTCTCTCTCTCTCTCTACATCAATTTGTGCCCTCTCTCTCTCGGGTAAAATAAGGATAAGGGAGCCAGCAGTTAGCGTAATGGCTATGTCGCTGGACTCCCACGTAGTCGACCGCGGTTCGCGTCCCAGACCCGGTGGCTTAAAACTCATGCCAGGCACGTGTGTGTGTGCCCAAGATCACGAGAGGAGAATGGAGGAGAAGGGATTGCGGCTTGACCATCCCCCCTGGGGGTGATTTCTCGCTTTCTGTCTCTATGTCTCTCTCTCTGTGTCTGGCAAGCACACGCGCCCTATAGCGAAAATCTCTCCAGAAAAAAAAAAGGATGATAATAAATTTCAATAATTTTAAAAATAAAACTGCAGTTGTATTTGATTAGGTAATATAGTCATATTATTTAGAAACCAAAAGATACCAGAAACAGTGAAACATCTACCATCCACTTTTTAAAAAAAATTTTTAACTTTTATTTATTATCATTATTCAATTTTGATCAGAGAGAAACAGGCAGACAGGGAGAGAGAGAAAGCAAGCCTCCAGGTCCAGAACTTGACCTGTGGCCGATCACGTGGGAGTCCAGCTCCTCAACCACCATGCCACCTGCGGCCCCCTCCCATCCACTTCTGTTCCCTCCTCCACTTACATGTCCTGGGGGGGAAATGAGTGTTACTAATTTCCTGGGCCCTTTATGGAGGAATTCCATCAGAGGCCGGTGACCCTTTACCCATATTCCCTTTCCATCCACTCTGAAATACTAGGGAGTTGTGTACTTTTCTGCACGCTGTTTTCCGACAGCACGATGTTCTGCACAACAGTTAACACCTTGGTCCCTGTCTGCTGCACAGCTCCACCGGGACCTCAAACCTGGCTTTGCAGTTTTGATCCCAAGGTCACTGGGGTGAGATGGCAGCTGCCCTGTTGGCCATGCCACTGGAAAAGAACCCATTTAGGTTTTTTTTTTTTTTTTTTTTTTTTTATGACAAGAAGAGGCTGTGGGGGTGGGGTGGAGAGGGAAGGAGACATTATTACTCTTTTAATTTTTCTTTCTAGATTTTTGCCAAAGGGCATAGTGGTTACCAGAGACAGAGATAAAGTGAGAAATCACCCCTAGGAGCAACCCCTCCTCTATTCTCCTCTAGGGATTCCAGGCATGCTTGTGCACATTCCTGGCCCTGGCGTGCTTTTCAGACCACAGGGCCCTGGGAGTCGAATCACAGAGGTGGCCATATGGGATCCAGCGCCTTAACCACCATGCTGCCTGCTTGGCCCCAGAAGAAATTACATTTTTCTTTTTCTTTTTTAAATTTTTTTAAAAAAATTTTAGGGGCCAGCAGATGGCGTGGAAGTTAAGGGTGCTGGACTCCCACATGGCTGACCACAGTTTGAGTCTCAGACCTGGAGGCTTGCTTTCTCACTTTACTTCTCTCTTTCTCCCCATCTCTGGTAAAATTAAAATAAATAAATAAATAAAGCTAAATAAAATTAAAAAAAAATTTTTTTAGGTTTTTGCCATAGGGCACAACCTATGTCTCACTGGAGAAAGGAAAGTGAGAAATCACATGGGGGGGGGAGCATGCTGCAGTCCCTTAGGATTGGGGGCACATATGCACATGGACCCAGCATGACTTGCGAACTGCTGGACCCAAGACTCGAACCTCAGTTGGCCTTGGAGTCCAGCCCTATAGCCCCGATGCCACCTTCTTCTGGCCCTGAGGTTACTTTCTTTCAGGGTCTCAGGGTTGGGATCCTCTGCCCTGGCCTTCTGGGCAGCTAGGACCACAGGTGTGCGCTGTGCTTAGCCTGCTCGGGTTGGTCTGTGAACCACACCAGGCTCTCCCCTGTAGCCTCAGCCTCCGCCGCAGTGCCCTACCACTTGTGCCACTGCAGCTGGACCTTAATACACTTTTACTTTAATGACAGAGAACGCGTGCTGTGGCGTGAGAGGGTGAGAGAGAAGTAGAGATGGAAGAGCACGCTTTACAGGGCTTGGTCATGTCACAGTCCCTTTCCTGTCCTCCAGCTTGCCAGGGTCTGGGCATGTGTGCATTGCTTAGTGTGCTGTCGGGCTGACTGGGTTAGAGACTCCAGGAGTGTTTTTAGCATGTGGCTCTGGCTTTTGCTGTCTGGTATGTAACCTATTGTCATAGAGTCTAGGCCGCATATTCTTTTTAAAATGTTGCCAGAGGTTGTGCGCACTTGTGTTTGAGGGAAGATAGAGAAAGTGGCAGAGCACCCAATAGGGCAGGTCCCACTGCAGTCCCTCCTCGTTTCCTTTTGGGATTTTGGGCACGTGCACATGCACCTGGCCTGTTTCTCAGAACACTGGGTCCGGAATTCGAACCATGCAGGTAGCCATGTGGGATCCAGCCGCCTTAAACACCATGCTATGGGCCAGTCCCACAAGTTCATTTAATCTGAGTCTCCTCTTCTGTCAGATCCCAGAGGGCACAGCCTCTTTCTAATTTGCAAGATGCAGTGGAAGTAGCACAGCCCTGCCATGCTGGACTCGGTCCCAGAGCGAGTAGTGAAGTGAACCTCGTGAACCTCCTGCCCCTCCGCTGGGCCTGGCCACCTGCCCACGGCGTCTTCATTCTTATGTACTCGCCTGCTTCCTTGGCCCACTCGAGCCCAGGGAAATGGAGCAGAACTTGGCCAGCGACGCGAAATGTGCTGTGGTCTGGGCTGGCTGCCTGGCTCCATTAATTACAGGATCAGAGGGGACATTTGTGGCAGAACCACTCCAGTCCTAGAGAGAGGATCACAGCACCCCGAAGAAATTCGAGAGCTTAAGAGCTGAAAGCAATGTGGGCTTCAGAGGGCTCACTGCCGTTCAGCTCTGGTTAGGAGACATGTGAATGTCTGCTCCGTGGAGATACCGGTCCTTCCGGGGATAAGGGCACAGCTGGACACAATCCCTGCCCCTAAGCAACTTGGAAGATAAGACGGAAAGAAATACAAAGCAGGATGGAGTATCTGTCCCTGATTAGACGTACATCTAAAATTTTGCTAGAGGGTACGTGCCCTTGCCTACAGAGAGAGAGAGAGAGAAAATGAAAGCACCCCCATGAGGGGCATGGTTGTGCTGTAATTCAGCTCCTCCGTTTGTCCACTGTGGGATTCTGGGTGTGCACTCACATGCACACCTGGTGTGCTTCTCAAGCTGCCCGTCAGGGTCTCGAACCAGAGGGTAATCTGTGTGGGATCTGCCTGCCTGAACCACCGGACCATGGAGCCTGTTCTAGACATTACATTTTAGAGAATGTTTCTTGGGGGACCAGCAGGCAGGTGGCATGGTGGTTAAGGGCACTGAATTCCCACATGGTCGACTGTGGCTCAAGTCCTGGACTAGGGAGCTTGCTTTCTTGCTTTCCCTCTCTCTCTCTCTCTCTGGTCAAATTAAAAATAATAATAGTAACAACAAATTGAAATAAATTTAAAAAAACGTTTCTTGAGATGAGCAGGTAGTGTAATGGTTAAGGTGCTGGACTTCCACACGGTCGACCTCAGTTTGAGTCCTGGACCCAGAGCCTGAAACTCATGCTGGGCACGTGTGTGTGTATGTGTCAAACCCAGAGAAGAGAATGGAAGGACTGGGGCATGGCCATCCCCTCTGGGGGGTGATTTCTTGCTTTTTGTCTTCCTAGCAAGTCCACACACCCTCCTGGAAAATTCTTACAAAAAAAAAAAAAAAAAGGAAATATTTCTCAAAGTGTGGTCCAAAGACCAGAACTCCAGTGAAGGTGGATTTGCTGTCATGGTCCCTGAGAGTGGGGCGGCTCTTCTCTGAGAGGCTTTAGCTTTTAGCTAACTACTTTTAAAACAGTCACCCAGAGGTGGCCCTCCCTCCAGGTCTGGCGCTCACCCCAGGAATGTAAAGCTGCCCCAGCAGTATTTACCCCGGCACTGGCACTGAAGGAGCTGAGGGCGTGCATGTAAATAAAGGTGTTGTCCCATAGAAGCTGTCAGCTGACCTCACCCTGGCTAGCACTCACCGATGCCTCCCCCAGGTCAGCTCTCTTCAGCTGCAGCAGTTACCGAAATACCCACCCAGCTGGCTTCCCAGGGCGCTCCAGCCAGGAAGGACAAGGTCGGAAATGAAGGCCGTGTGACTGGGCTGGTCCTGTCCTTAGGCACACTTCCTTTCCTGTAGACGGGGCAGAGAGGACGCCAGAGGCATGCTGCCCACTGCTGGGGGTTCAGGGAGGCGCCTCCAGACTATAGGACTCATGGCCCTGTGACTTAGAACAACATCACAAGGTTCCCAGG
>NW_006160137.1:1974953-1996046 GCF_000334495.1 Tupaia belangeri chinensis
GAAAGTGGGCCAGTCTTCAGTAGCACTTTGGGAAGATCACCTAGACAGGGTGCAAATATAACTGTACAGCTAAAAGCCCGGGGCTGTGTTTATAGTCCAAACTCTGTTAGAGAGCCCTGTCCAGAAAGGCTTTTTTTTTTATTGCTAGCAGGAGAGAGGGAGGAGGAGGAGGAGAGAGAGAAAGCAGCCCCTGGGGAGCGTGGTCATGCTGTGGTCCCCTCTCCGTTTCCCCATCCTGTGGGATTTGGGGCATGCATGCACACGTGCCCAGCATGTTTTCCAAAGTGCGGGGGAGGAATCTGAACTGTGCAGTCGGCAGTGGGATCTGGCTCCTTTAACCCCTAGGCCACAGGCCCAGCCCTCTGTAGAACCATGTCCTAATCCTCCTTCTGAGGCTGGGTGATGCGAGGAATGAGGAGGGGCTTGGCTCCTATTCTGGCTCCTTACCTGGGTCCCTGGTTCCTGGGGTCCCCGCTATCCAGGTCCCCCTCCCTTTCCTCCTTGCACAGTTAAGCCAAGAACTGAGCTGGGTTCTGAGGCTGCAGCCTTCTGGGCACCTTGAGGTTATGCTGGTGGCCGTGAGTGAACTGCACACTCCAGGAGTCACTGCCTATAGCACTGGCCCCTCCGCCCCCATGTTCAAGGGAATGCTCTGGGGAGAGTGCGTGGCCCCCCGATGTCTAGGAATCTGGCTACGGTTCAAGGGGATGCTCTGGGGAGAGTGCATGGTGATTAGCATTCAGTAAACGTCACCTGCTGCGGGGGCCGGCAGGTGGCATAGTGGCTAAAGATGCCCGATTTCCACATAGCCGACCGTGGTTCGAGTCTTGAACCTGATGGCCTGCTTTTTTGCTTTCCCTTTCTCTCTGTCTCTCTCTGGTCAAATTAAATAAAGAACAAATGGAATTAAATAAATAATTCTTAAAAAAAAAAAAAAAAGTCAGCGGCTAGGGCCAGCAGGTGGCGCGGTGGTTAAGGCACTGAACTCCCACATGGCTGCCTGCAGTTCGAGTCCTAGACCTGGTGGCTTAAAATTCATACTGGGCGTACATGCATGTGTGCCCAAAATCCCAGGAGAAATTGGAGAAGGGACTGAGGCATGGCTGTGCCCCTAGGCTTGATTCTCATGCCACTCTGTTTCTCTCTGGCAAGTCCCGTGCCCTATGACAAAAACCTTAAAAGAAAAAAAAAAAAAAGTCAGCTGCTGTTGTCATTATTAATAATAGCTTCAAGGTCATTAAGAGAGAAAATGGACTGGGAACCAGCAGTTAGCGTAATGGCTATGTCGCTGGACTCCCACGTAGTCGACCGCAGTTTGTGTCCTGGACCCGGTGGCTTAAAACTCACGCCGGGCGCGTGTGCGTGCGTGCCCAAGATCCCGAGAGGAGAATGGAGGAGAAGGGATTGCGGCGTGACCATCCCCCCTGGGGGGTGATTTCTCGCTTTCTGTCTCTATGTCTCTCTCTGTCTGTCTGGCGAGCGCACGCGCCCTACAGTGAAAATCTCTCAAAAAAAAAAAAAAAGAGAGAAAATGGACCACGTGACAGTCCAAGGGGCAGAGGCAGAGGAAGGAGAGAAGACAGCCGACAGCCAGAGTAACTGGCACAGCTGGGAGAGTCCTTTCAGGAACTGCCCGGCTCTGCCCTTGTCTTCACGGCGCCCTGTGGCCTGACTTCTCCTCTGAGGCCCAAGGTCAGGGCGAACTCTGACCCACTTTGCACGGTGACTGAAGCTTGACATGTGACACTGTCTGTTTCTGGTGTGCGGAGATGGCTGCACGTGGCGCTCCAGCCAGGGTCCCCCCTGGCACTCTGGTTTGTGCTGCCTGGCCTCCGTCCCGAGAGCTCACCACAGCCCAGCGCCTGGCTCAGCCCCTCTAAGTCAGAAACATCCCCTTCTGGCTGCCAGGGGGCCAGCATTCTCTGCTGTTAGAAGCTGGAGGGGAAGTTTAATGATAGGATGGTTAGAGCCGGATTGGAAGAGAGGTGTTCCCTCGTGGGCTAGGGTGAGAAAGTGTGCACAGCTGAAAGAAAGCGACACTGGCCACCGCATGCCCTCTCCTCTCCACGTGCTCAGTACAGAAAGCGTGAGCACCGTGCTCTAGGAGCGAGTCGGCAGCTCTCGGCTCTCTCACCTTCCACTTCTTAACTTCCCCTCACTCTTCCCCACCACCCCCTCCACTGAGGAGAGTAATAACAGGGACCAGCAGATGGCATGATGGTTAGGCCGCTGGACTCCCCAATGGTCGACTGCAGTTCTAGTCCCAGACCTGGCAGCTTAAAACTCACACTAGGTGTGTGTGTGTGCATGCCCAAAATCCCAAGAGGAAAATGGGAGAGAAGGGATTGTGGTGTGGCCATCCCTCCTGGGGGTGATTTCTTGCTTTCTGTCTCTGTGTCTCTCTGGTGAGCACATGTACCCTATAGCAAAAATCTCTCTTTAAAAAAAAAAAAATAGTAATAATGGCTCCCACTCATTGGTCATTTTCTGGGGCAGGTATGTGTGTCATTTCACTTCACCCTCACTACACACCTGTGTGGTACCATTACTATCCTTTGGTTAGATGACATAACTGAAATTAGAGGAGGTTTGCTCAAGGTCAGCAGTTAATAGGGAGGAGTTTAAACCCAGATCCTCCTAACTCCAAAGACCATGTTTTTATAAATTCTTAACAGTTTCAGTGAATAACATATCATATTTTTACTTGAGGACAAATCTCATTGTTATAAAATGTTAAATGTCAGAGCCAGCAGGTAGCATGGTGGTTAAGGGCGCTGGTCTCCCATATGGCTGACTGCGGTTTGAGTCCTGGATCTGGCAGCTTCCTCTCTCTCTCTCTCTCTCTCTCTCTGTCCCTCTCTGGTCAAATTAAAAATTAATAAGTAAAGTTAAAATAATTATTTTAAAAATGTTAAGCCTCTACCCTCCCAATGAAAGTCTAATCTAAGTAATAACTGTAGTTATGAGAAATAAAATTGAAATGACACCTTAAAAATCATGTTCACTCTCTCTCTAAACCACACACCCCTTCTCCTGTAGACAAGACAGATGACTGTAGTTTATTTTTTTAAAGTAAATGATACTAATCTAGCAAGCTAACTATTTTAAAAATCTTATCTTTGAGCTCAAACTCAAACCACCTCAGACTTTCACATGTTAATCTCGGAGCAATGCCTGGGTGTGTTACTGTTTTCTAAGGCAGAGAAGTGACATGTCTGCTAAACCTTCTCTTTGGCAGGCCAGTTAGCATCCCTGTCTTTCAACACTTGCTCATGGGCAGTGGCTCCTGGGGTCCCTACCATGCAGGCCACTCTTCCTCTCCCTCTCCTCCTTGCATGGTTATGTCAAGAACTGAGTGCGGCTCTAGGCCAGAAGTCTTCTGGGCTCCCTGAAGGTCATACTGACGGCATGCTGTCATTCTACTTTGGGCTCAGTCCCTTTATCAGCCGAGAGTAGGGAACTGGCTTGATTCTCGGCTACTGCCTAGCAGTCTACCCCAACCCTCAGTGGCCTTAAACAGCCATCATTTATTTCATGATTCTGGGGTCAACAACTTGACTGACCTGGGTCTAGCCTGGTCTCACTCGCTGCAGACAGTGGGCGGGTGGACTACAAGTTTGGGCTCCAGATGGCTCCCTTGAAGTGGCTGGCAGTGTGCAGACGTCAGGCTGGATGGCAAGAGTCACCGGGCTCCACGCTAGCTAGGGGCGGGTTCCAGCAAGAGCAAGAGAAGGCAAACCTTGACGAGCTCGGTGCTTTTGTGGGAATTAGGCCAGATGGGTTCCTAGTCCATGACTTCAGAAGATTTGGGGATTTTTGTGAGACATAGAAAAAGTGAGAAATCAAAGCCAGAAGATGGGGTAGTGGTTACATCACTGGACTCCCACATGGCTGACATGGTTTGAGTCCTGGGTCTGGTGGTCTGAAACTCACACTGGGCGTGTGTGTGCGTGCCCAATATCCCAAGAGAAGAAGGGATTGTGGCATGGCCATCCCCTCTGGGAGATGATCTCTCACTGTCTCTGTCTCTCTCCAGTGCGCATATGCATCTTAAGACAAAAAACCTCTAAAAATTAATTAGAAATATATTAAAAGTAAGAAATCACCACCCCAGGGCATAGCCATGCTGCAAACCCTTCGCATTCTTCTCTTGGGATCTGGGCACATATGCACATGCACCTGGTGTGATTTTCAAGCTGCCAGGTCTGGGACTGGAACTGTGCAGTCGGCATGTGGGATGCAGCATCTTACCCTCCACACCACCTGTTGATCCAGTTTGTAGGCTACTTAATCTGTGCCTTTAACCTTTTTAAAAAAAAAAAAACGTGCAACTAACTGGAATACAATTTACATTATGACCCAGGCATGTCACATCCAATGAGAAACAAATGTTTCATAGTAGCAATGTTTCTATGGGTAATTAACTTCGATATTTTGTTTTGTTCTCTGTTTCTTTTTTTCCTTTTTTTTTTTTTTTTGGAGAGGTTTTTGCTATAGGGCACGTGCGCTCGCCAGACAGAGACAGACAGAGAAACAGAAAGCGAGAAACCTCCCCCCCGGGGGAGATGGCCACGCCACAATCCCTTCTCCTCCATTCTCCTCTTGGGATCTTGGGCACGCACGCACATGTGCCCGGCGTGAGTTTAAGCCACCGGGTCTGGGACTTGAACCATGGTTGGTATGTGGGAGTCCAGCAACATAGCCATTGTGCTAACTGCTGGTCCCATCTGTTTCATGTATTTTAGTACCCACATAAAGCTCAGAGTACTTCATTCTCATTACAGTCAGAGACTTCTCCAGTGAACATGTATGTCCTAAGAAAACATATCACATCATTGAGATTGTACCTGGTTTTCCAGTGCTAAAGAGAGGAAGTAGGAATAGTTTGCTTGGGTTATAAACAACAAAGATGCAATGGACAGGAAGTTATGTTTCTCCAGCCCCAGAGAAGGGGAACTCTGACCTAATGGCATTAATACGGACTATCCAGATAGAAATATCCCCACGATGAATTGAGTAATTTGTGAAAGTACCCCACCTGAGGGAAATATCTAAACCCCTTTGGAAAATGGCCTTGCTGAGGACCGACAGGTGGAGTGGTGGTTAAGGGCACTGGATTCCCACATGGCCAACTGCGGTTCGAATCTTAGACCTGGCAGCTTGCTTTTTCACTTTCTCTCCCTCTCTCTGTCCCTCTCTGGTCAAATTAAAATAAATAAAGTTAAATAAGTTTTTCATTTTAATAATTTAAGACTTATTTATTTTTAATTTTATTATCATTATTCTTCAGTTTTGACCAGGCTGACCTAGGTGTCCGAATCCAAGGTGGGCCATGTGGCTTCTAGCACTGTAGTACAGCAGGCTACAGACTGCCACCTGGTGGGGCCTAAATGTTAGAAATGATTATGGATAAGTTGCATGCATGCATATATAATTAGGTGATTATGTATTCACATTTGCATGGGACAGTGGTTTATACTTTTATACTTGTCCCAGTCTAACTGTAAATAGCATACTCTTTTTTTTTGAGAGGTTTTTGCTCTAGGGTGCATGTGCTCGTCAGAAAGAGAGAGACACAGAGACAGAAAGTGAGAAATCACCCCCCAGGAGGGATGGCCACCCCACAATCCCTTTTCCTTCCATTCTCCTCTCAGGATCTTGGGCACACATGCACATGTACCCGGCATGAGTTTAAGCCACCGAGTCCAGGACTCAAACTTGCAGTCGACTCATGGAAGTCTGGCAACATAGCCATTTCGCCAACTTCTGGCTCCAATAAATAGCATACTCTTATTCACAAAATAAATCTTTTCTTTTTAGTTTACCAGAGAGACAGAGACACGGGGACAGGGGGTGGGGGGAGAAGGATCCCCCAACAGGATGCAGCCACACTGCAAGTCCCCCCTCCTCCCACCTCTCTACCCCGTCTGGACCCTCAGCACATAAGCACTCATACCTCGCAGCCCCCGGACCCAGGATTTAAACCACGCAGTCAGCCATGTGGGATCCAGCGCCCTTAACCACCAGGCCATAGGCCCAGCCCTAAACGATAATACATCTCATGACAATGGGTTTATAATGAACTATTGTGAGTTCAGGGAGCATGACTGTGATCCTCCAAGTGAAGGCCAGCAACGATGGCAAGCAGATTTCCACTCAGGTGCTGACTTGTTGACTGGGGCTGGCTATGCAGAGTTCTGTGTTGAGTCTGAGGAAGAATAGCTCTGGCAGAAAAGGCCACTGGGGTCTCTAATGGCAATCTGGGGTAGGGCTGGTCTGAGGACTGGCAACATCTGGGCCAAATTAACTTGATGAATTTAGTATTTTCAGATTTATTCCTATTTAGACTAAATACTTCTACCAAGACAGAGCCCATCTGGGAGGCTCTGCCTGACACAGCCAGCACATGCTCAGCTCTGGCCCGCAGATGTTCAACCCTCCAATTCGGTCATAAGGACCCACACTGGGAGCTCACACGCAGGCCCGGCTGAGCACTTCCTGTGTTCTCTTGGCTAATCCTTTGTTTTTGTAATTTTTGCCATGGGGCCCATGTGCTCCCCAGAGACAGAGAGGGAAGGTAAGAAATCACCCCCAGGGGAAATGGCCACACCATAGTCCCTTCTCCATTTTCCTCTAGGGATTTTGGGGGCATATGCACATGGGCCCAGTATATTTTTCAAGCCACCGGGTCCAAGACTCAAACCACGGAATCGGCCATGTGGGATCCAGTACCTTAACCACCATGCCACCTACTGGCGCTCTTATTTCATCTTCACTTTGCAATAAGCAAGTATTAGGGAGGTGGAGGGTGGCATATCCAGCCATGGCAGGGACAGAAATATCAGCATAAAAGAGGTTTGTTTGCTCTGGATTACCCAGGACATCTGGGTAGAGCTCAGCCTTGAAAGCAAGGCTTGGGCTAAGATGCAGGGCATACCTATTTGAAGCACCAGGGACAGGTTGGTTCTCTGCTGGTCTTGCTTAGGAGTGGCGTTCCTGGACGCCATTGTATGAGACCATGGCTTAGACCTTCTCTGGGCCTCCAGGGGTTGCTCTCCAGGAGAGGTGGGTGTGCCTTGGATTCTGAGATGAATTCTAGCGCTGACCCTACCCTGCTCCACTCAGGTGCCCTTTATTTCTGTGATGTGTGGGGCTGACAGAATGGCTGGCCACGTCATGGACGGAGGTCATTTTAGGATAGGATGATAGGGGTATGGAGACCTTCCTGTGTGGTCGGCCTTCTAGGGCACTGCATTTTACTGCTGGCTCCCTGTTGCAGGCTTGTGTGTGTGTGTGTGTGTGTGTTAACTGCGATAAAATACTCAATACAATTTACCATCTTACCCTTCTGTAAGTGTACAGTTCAGTAGTGTTAAATATATATTCACGCTGGTGGGCAACCAATCTCCAGAACTCTTTCATGTTGCAAAACTGAAACTCTGGATTCATTAAACAATAATTCCTCATTTCTCTCTTGCTAGCCCCACAACTGTCCCTGTTCATTCTGTCTCTGTGAATTTGATTCTTCTGGGTAATTCACATAGGTGGAATCACACGTTCTCTGTCTATGTCTGGCTTATTTCATGTTAGTACAATGTTTGGAAGGCTCAGGTAGCACGTGTCAAAATCCCCTCCTTTTTTTCCTAAGATTTTGCTATAGGATGCGTGCACTCACTGGAGAGACAGAGAGACAGAAAGTGAGAAATCACTCCCCAGGGAGGATGGCCACACCACAATCCCTCCTCCTCCAGTCTCCTCTTGCGATTTTGGGCACGCACACACATATTCCTGGCATGAGTTTTAAGCTGCTGGATCCAGAACTTGAACCATGGCTGTCCACCTGGGACTCCAGGCCTTAACCACTACGCCATCTGCTGGTCCCCAAGACCCCCTTTTGTAAAAGCTGAATACTGTCCATGATGTGTCTGTACTCATCTTGTTTATCCATTCTCCCAGTGATGGACACTCAACTGCCTGAGACTGCTTTTAATCCTCTTGTATATATCCAGCGTTTGGAATTTCTGGATTATATACTAATTCCATCGTTAATTTTTTGAGGAATCTCCATACTGTTGTCCACAGCAGCTGCAGCATTAGAATTCCAATTTCTCCACATCCTCGTCAACTCTTATTATTGCCTGCTTCTCACAGTAGCCATTTTGTGGTGTGAGGTGGGATTTTATAATTGCACATGGTCACATGGCGTGTACAATTTCGCTTCTTGCTTTTTGTGAACCATCATATCCTATTGTAAGCTTCTCTCTACAGTTTGCAGTCTGACAGATGAAGGCCTTCTTCGTCTCCTCCCCTTCCTTTAAGTTCTTCACATTGGTCTTTGTTCTTCTGTGGTGCCTTTTTTTTTTTTTTTTTTTTTTTTTTTCTTTTGCAGGCCCGGCTGAGCACTTCCTGTGTTCTCTTGGCTAATCCTTTGTTTTTGTAATTTTTGCCATGGGGCCCATGTGCTCCCCAGAGACCGAGAGGGAAGGTAAGAAATCAACCCCAGGGGAAATGGCCACACCATAGTCCCTTCTCCATTTTCCTCTAGGGATTTTGGGGGCATATGCACATGGGCCCAGTATATTTTTCAAGCCACCGGGTCCAAGACTCAAACCACGGAATCGGCCATGTGGGATCCAGTACCTTAACCACCATGCCACCTACTGGTGCTCTTATTTCATCTTCACTTTGCAATAAGCAAGTATTAGGGAGGTGGAGGGTGGCATATCCAGCCATGGCAGGGACAGAAATATCAGCATAAAAGAGGTTTGTTTGCTCTGGATTACCCAGGACATCTGGGTAGAGCTCAGCCTTGAAAGCAAGGCTTGGGCTAAGATGCAGGGCATACCTATTTGAAGCACCAGGGACAGGTTGGTTCTCTGCTGGTCTTGCTTAGGAGTGGCGTTCCTGGACGCCATTGTATGAGACCATGGCTTAGACCTTCTCTGGGCCTCCAGGGGTTGCTCTCCAGGAGAGGTGGGTGTGCCTTGGATTCTGAGATGAATTCTAGCGCTGACCCTTCTCCCATTCACTCAGGTGCCCTTTATTTCTGTGATGTGTGGGGCTGACAGAATGGCTGGCCACGTCATGGACGGAGGTCATTTTAGGATAGGCTGATAGGGGTATGGAGACCTTCCTGTGTGGTCGGCCTTCTAGGGCACTGCATTTTACTGCTGGCTCCCTGTTGCAGGCTTGTGTGTGTGTGTGTGTGTGTGTTAACTGCGATAAAATACTCAATACAATTTACCATCTTACCCTTCTGTAAGTGTACAGTTCAGTAGTGTTAAATATATATTCACGCTGGTGGGCAACCAATCTCCAGAACTCTTTCATGTTGCAAAACTGAAACTCTGGATTCATTAAACAATAATTCCTCATTTCTCTCTTGCTAGCCCCACAACTGTCCCTGTTCATTCTGTCTCTGTGAATTTGATTCTTCTGGGTAATTCACATAGGTGGAATCACACGTTCTCTGTCTATGTCTGGCTTATTTCATGTTAGTACAATGTTTGGAAGGCTCAGGTAGCACGTGTCAAAATCCCCTCCTTTTTTTCCTAAGATTTTGCTATAGGATGCGTGCACTCACTGGAGAGACAGAGAGACAGAAAGTGAGAAATCACTCCCCAGGGAGGATGGCCACACCACAATCCCTCCTCCTCCAGTCTCCTCTTGCGATTTTGGGCACGCACACACATATTCCTGGCATGAGTTTTAAGCTGCTGGATCCAGAACTTGAACCATGGCTGTCCACCTGGGACTCCAGGCCTTAACCACTACGCCATCTGCTGGTCCCCAAGACCCCCTTTTGTAAAAGCTGAATACTGTCCATGATGTGTCTGTACTCATCTTGTTTATCCATTCTCCCAGTGATGGACACTCAACTGCCTGAGACTGCTTTTAATCCTCTTGTATATATCCAGCGTTTGGAATTTCTGGATTATATACTAATTCCATCGTTAATTTTTTGAGGAATCTCCATACTGTTGTCCACAGCAGCTGCAGCATTAGAATTCCAATTTCTCCACATCCTCGTCAACTCTTATTATTGCCTGCTTCTCACAGTAGCCATTTTGTGGTGTGAGGTGGGATTTTATAATTGCACATGGTCACATGGCGTGTACAATTTCGCTTCTTGCTTTTTGTGAACCATCATATCCTATTGTAAGCTTCTCTCTACAGTTTGCAGTCTGACAGATGAAGGCCTTCTTCGTCTCCTCCCCTTCCTTTAAGTTCTTCACATTGGTCTTTGTTCTTCTGTGGTGCCTTTTTTTTTTTTTTTTTTTTTTTTTTTGCATTTTGATTTTAAGCTTAGAAAGCTTCCCTATCCAGAGATCAAATGAACGTTCACCCAGTAAAATCTATTTTCTAAATACTTCATTGTTTTGCATCCAAAACTCTGGCATTTGATTTTACTTTAAAAACCCTTCGGTTGCAAAAAATTACACAAAATGTTAACTGTGTTTCTTCCTGGGTGGTGAGATTATTCATAATTGTTTTTTCTTCTTTCACATTTTGCTTTTGAATGAAAAAGTATTTGTTATTTAAACTGTAACTGACCAATTCTTTGTCCGGGAACCAGAGCCCAGATTAGCACTGGGGGAGAGGGGCTTGGAGTGTGAGAATCTGGCTTCGTCCTTGCTGTCTCCAGCCTGGACCTCAGTCTCCTTCGTAAGGAGGAATAGGCTGCAGGGTCCTTTTGGGAGATTCTTCTCCCTATGAAGGTGCCTGACCTGATAGGCAGTCATCAGTTGGCTGATAAATTATTATATTAGCCAGGCTGGACACCCCCAGCCTACTAAAATTCTGCACTTTTTTTAGACAGGAAGGGGCAAGTGAGAAGGCTGTGGACGGACAGTGATACCAGGGGGCTTAGGTGGGGGGTTTGCCAGGCTGGAGTCGGGGTGTCCAGCAGGTGAGACCCAGGGCAGTTCAAATGAGGATGACAGGGCCTGGGCGTAACTTTCTGTTCTTGGGCCCTCATGGATGAGGTATTTGAAACCCTGCCAGACGCCTGGGAGGCACCAAATCAATGCCCTTTCGCCCAACCCTGCCCTTCCTCACCTCGCCCTCCCCTAGCTATCTTCTCCATCCTCTTCAGTCCCGTGTTTGCCCCCTGCTTTTCTCCCCTTCCCTCTTCCCTCCTCCCTCCGCCTGTCGTTTTCCATCTCACAGATTCCTCTTCTCTTCTTCCCTTAGCCTCCCCCTCCCCCCTTTTCTCTCTCCCCAGAAAATGCAGTGCTCCAGGTAAAAAGGCACAACAAAGGCAATCCACCCCTCCTGTTACTGGCCTCTGATCGGAGCCCTTGGAGCCCTTCGGCCCTGAAGGCTCCCCGGGCCCCTCCTCAGGCCAGGCTTACCTGGGGGCCATTTTTGGTTGTCTGGTACAAGGTCCGAGTAACTCAGAGCCTCCATATAATTTTTTTTTTTTGAGAGGTTTTTGCTATAGGGTGTGTGCACTCACCAGACAGATAGAGAGAGACAAAGAGACAGAAAGAAAGTGTGAAATCACCCCCTGGGGATATGGCTAAGCTGCAATCCCTTCTCCTCCATTTTCCTCTCTGGATCTTGGGCACGCATGCACACACACCTGGCATGAGTTTAAGCCACTGGGTCCGGGACTCGAACTATGGTTGACTACATGGGAGTCCAGCGACATAGCCATTACGCTAACTGCTGGTCCCGAGAGCCTCCCTATCTTAATCTACAAAATGAAGCGTGTAGAAGGATTAAACCTCCATCATGCAGGCTGCACCCTGGTGGCTTTGGCACTATCATGCCTATGATTTTATTTGATTTGTTTACTGTTCTCTAGAAATTCACACTACAAGAACACTTTCTCTCACTACAGTAAATATTAGAAGTAGAAGATAACAACAAAACCCAGTAGAATGAAAACAAGACAGTTATAAAGTTCTTGCCAGATACCACTTCCTGCCGAGGCTCAGAATCAGGTCTCTTCACACCCTGGGAGGAAAGGAAATGAGCACAGGCCAGTCACGACACACCAGCACTCAGACGAGACACTCCGCACTCTCAGGAGGACCGGGAGAGTGGAAAAGGGCACGGATGTTCACTGTCGCTTGGTGCCCTGTGAATGGGTAGTGCTAGTCACTGGGGGTTCCCCTGGTGCCCATCTTCGCTTTGCGAAACACTGAATTCCATCACAGACCTGGAAAGGATCTTGAAGGTCGTCTGCCCCACCCGGCATTTGTAGATGGCTGAGCTGGGCCACTGTAGAAAGGCTGCTCGTGACCTTGACCTAACTGTGTAAAGGTCAGTGTCTGGCTATGCTTGTGCAGTGTCCAAGCAACTGGCTGAAACAGGGAGAGCCAGCAGCATGCCCGTGTGGCCCCAGCCATGACCGGTGCACACAGACACCCTTTGCAGACTGTAGCCAGTACTTTTTTTTTTGTTTTTAATTTGCTCTAGGACACATGTGCTCACTGGAGAGAGACAGAGAGAGAAAGTGAGAAAGCACCCTGCAGGGGGTGACCACAGCACGATCCCTTTTTCTTCACGCTTCTCTCGGGATTTTGGGCACACACACACAGATGCACTCTGTGTTTTTCAAGATGCCAGGTTCAGGACTTGACCTGCACAGTCACCCATGTGGGATCTAGCTACCTTCACCACCATGCCATGGCCCGGCCCTTTTGGGTTTTCTATCTGATACACATAAAGGTAGACAGCAGAGAAAATATTCAGTGCAATGTGGAGACTATAATAAAAGAGGTTAAAATAAAATACAGTGTTTTAAGTCCTGATCAAAGAAAAAGAGATTACTATAGAAATTTTTTAAAAAGAACAAGATTAAGCCTTATAGGCATTATGGTCTTTTGTTCCTGTCCTTCCTAGACTAATCCTTTTTTTAAAAAAGATGGTTTTGCCTTATGGTGTGTGCACTCACCTGAGAGACAGACAGAGACAGAGACAGTTAGAGGAAAGTGAGAAATCCCCTCAGGGAGTATGGGCATATTGCAATCCTTTTTCCTCCATTCTCTTCCCGAGATCTTGGGCATGCACACACACGCTCCTGGTGTGTTTTTCAAGCAACTAGGTCCAGGACTGGAACTGCAGTCAACCATGTGGGAGTCCAGCGATGTAACTGCTGTACCATCTACTTATCCTTAGTATTCCTTTTTAAAAAATATATAATTCTTTTCTCTTTATTCATGATAAAGCAGGTGGATGTGAGAGGAGAGAAAAGGAGAGATGAGCGACCTCCACTAGGTCTGGTCACACTGTCATTGCCTCCCTCCAGTTCCTAAGCCTGTTAGATCACAGGTATTTGCGTGTGCCCAGCATGCTGCAAGCTTTCTGGACTGGGCATCTGAACTGTGGTTGCCATGTGGGGTCTGACTTCTCTTGAGCAATGCATTACCCCTTTTCCAAGGAGATGGCCGCTAGATTCATCCTTGGATTGAATTCTACAGTCCTTCCCTGAAAACCTTCCCCAACTCCCATCACCAATCCTTGAGTGACAGATCCAACAGCTTGGCCCCAACCAGCCTGGAGTTACCCACCGAGGCCTCAGATATGCTGTATTTGGTGCATCCATCACCTCCCTCCAACTTACCTGCTTAAATAGCAAGCATTTGTTATTGCTATGAGTCTGCAGATGGGCAGGCTGATTCTTGGCTTGGCCAGGCCCACTCTTATGTCTGCAGCTCAGTACTGTGGGCAGCTCTGCCCACAGTGTTAGTGCTCCCAGCCTGACTTATGAAGCCCTTTGGCTTCTTAGCAGGGGTGTGGAGTTCCTTAGCACTTTTACCATGTCAGCTCATATACCCTCACCGCCGGGGGAGGCCTATTCATCATGGTTCTTTCTCAACAGAAGACCGAGCATGGGAGACTTCTCAACATGGATTACAGCCGGATCCACCAGTTTATCCTTCTAACCACTGTCCTAACTCTTTTCTCCACTTCTTTCACACACAAAATAATAATAAAAAATGTTTTAAACAAACCAAGAAAAAGATAAATGCCTTTAACCTAGACCATCTCTTAAGTGAGGTGGTAAAACTCTTGAGATTTTCACTATTTTATCACCAGCATCTAGCCTGGTGCATTCTATACAGTAGGTGCTCAGCAAATACCTGATGACTGAGGGCCAGCCCCACTGTCTGGTGATTAAAGGAGCCAGATTGCACGTGGCCAACTGTGTGGTTCCAATCCTGGCCCCAATGGCTTGAAAAACGCATGTGTGTGCCCTAAATCCCAACAGGATGGAGAAATGGAGACAGGAATAAGGCCCAAGTGGCTTGAAAACACTCCAGGGCATGCATATGTATGCCCCAAATCCCTACAGGATGGAGAAACGGAAAGGGGATTACAGTGTGGCCATGCCTCTTTGGGGGTGCTTTCTCTGCCTCCTCTCTCTCTCTGGTGAGGAAATGTGCTCTTTGGCAATTTTTTTTAAAAAAAGGTTTTTTCTATAGGGTGCATGCGCTTGCCAGAGAGACAGAGAGACAGAAAGCGAGAAATCACCCCCCCAGGGAGGATGGCCACACTGCAATCTCTTCTTCTCCATTCTTCTTTTGGGATCTTGGGCATGCACGCACACACGCCCAGTGTGAGTTTAAGCCACGTTATCCAGGACTTGAACTGTGCTCAACTACATGGGAGTCCAGCGATATGGCCATTATGCCATGCCAACTGCTGGTCCCATGGCAAATACATTTTTAAAAATCATGATGATGAGATAAATGAATGAATGAGCGAGCGAATGAAATTCTTGATCAATCCTGGGAGGAGGCAGAATGAGGTCTTGAGGTTCTCCCAGAAGTAAACATAACTTGAGTTTCCCTTACTTCTGTACTGTTAGTTTAAGTCCCACTGCATCCCAAAAGATGTACAGGCGTGGTCTGGTGAGCTTAGTTCTTGACAGTTCCAAGTTTAATTTAAATGTCCTCAACTCTTTCCAGCAAATAGCACAGGTTTGCCTCTGGTAGCAAATGTTTGGTTTTCCCAAGAGACAGCTCTAAAGGAAGCAGCAGGGTATTCCAGTAAGATTACAGGGAGGTCTCTTGGTTCCGAAGTATTTCCCTTTCCATTCACTACGCTTGGATTCTTAGTGTCTTACGACCCTCATCAGCTGATGTTCAGTCCCCGAGAATCACACTTGTTCTCTCTGACCTTGTGTAAGTTCCTTGGTGCCAGGGAACACTGTGATCGGAGCTGTTATCTCCCCATGAGTACGTGAGCAGCTGTTTCTAACATTAGAATAAAGGTGATAGCTTTAGTGGGGAGATTCCTGGCCTCCTTTCTACAAAGTGTCAGGAGAATTGGATTAATGGGTATTTATTTTATACATTGTCCTGCTTGCATAGAATAAGAATTTCACAGGTACAGCTCACAGCCTTGAAAGGCTCACAGCCTTCATCTGTGAGAGATGAAGTCACCAGAGTTCTAGATCATTGTGCAGAGCAGCAATTCTGCCTTGGCTGAACACCAAGGTGCTGGGGAGCTTTAAAAATTACAGGTGTCTGATCCCACCCTAAAGATAACAATTTCATTGGCCTGGGGTATGGCTTAGGTCTCAGGATTTGTATATCACACAGGTAATTCTAGTGCACAGAGGTGGGAACCACTGTTTTAGTGCATCCATTCTATCTCAAATTTTGAAGTTAATAGAATTATTTTAATTATTACTATTTATTTCTTTTTAGTTTGCCAGAGGGTGCATTCACTCGCCACAGAGGGGAGAGGAAACTAACACACACACACCCCCCCCATGGAGCATGGTCAGGCTGCAATCTCTTTTCCTCCATTTCTCCATCATGTCAGAATTTGGGGCATGCACAATCACAGTGGCTTGAAACACATGCCAGGGCCAGGACTCAAACCATGCAGTCGACCATATGAGACCCAGCTTCTTTTACCACTAGACCCCAAGGTTGGCCCAGATTTATTTAATTTTTATGGTTGTAAAGTATGCTGGGATGAATTAGGGCTGAGTTGGAATAACTGAGATTTAGCCCAGCAGGTGGCAGAGTGGTTAAGGTGCTGGACTCCAATATGGTCAACCATAGTTCAAGTCCCAGATCCAGTGACTTGAAACTCATGCCAGGTGCATGTGAGCACATGCCCAAAATCCCGGTAGGAGAAGGGATTGCAGTGTGGCTATCCCCTTGGGGGGTGACTTCTTGCTTTCTGTCTCTGGCGAGTGCATGTGTCTATAGCTAAAATCTCTCTCTCAAAAATAAATAACTGAGATTCGTGAGAGAGTCTGCATAACTGTCTCCAATATGCTCTTCTGCATCAGCTTGGCTACTCTCTACCCTTTTCCGTTATCACTCCCTATTCTATCTCACGAAAATGTCTTGCGAATTGTTAGAGAAAAATAACAAATGCCCTAGCCCTTGAATTTGCAAGGTTCACTTTACCACATTTTTTATTTGTTCCTCACACAAGGAAAGTTGTCTAAGATACAAGTTATGTCTCAGTTCAAAGTCCTTCAAGAAAGGCTGATTGGCTCACTGGGATCAGGTATCCACCCACTGTCAGACTGTGGGTTCTATGCCTGAGCCAACTGTCTGGTTGATTACCTCTGCTGCGGCCACCAAGCCCCAGACTCGCATTGCTCTCTGGAGTAGGTTAGCTAGTCAGGTTTGTTCCTGCCTCCTGTGGGGAAAGCTATGGGACACCAATCTGTTACCAGAACATGTTTGTGGAATAACACAGGTTGTGGGGGGAGGGGTGCTGGAGCCAGCTGCTTGCCTCCCTGGTGGTGAAGGGGAGTGCAGAATATGTGGGGCCCTGGGCTCTACACTCTTTGTTCCTCTTCTGGAATCTGCCCAGGTTCTTGTGTTTCTATTATGATTCCACCTTGGACCTGCTGCAGTTCCTCAGAACACATTTTATTTTACAGTAGCGGCATTTTAATCTCTCCAGTGGATTTGAAATATAGTCTAGTTCCCTTAGAGGCTTCAAAAACCCTCCGCTGTGTCATTTCCATGCTTTTAAGTGTGTTTCTCTCCTTCCTGTGGCATGCTTTCAATATAGGTTGATTTTTTGCTAGTTTCAAGGAGTGGTGTTTTCTGACCTTCCACCACATCTGGGGCTTTCTTGATCACAGTAGGTAGTATTTCCAGGTGAAAGCAGTATCAGATGGCTTCAGGCCAATACATATCACATCTTGAGTAAGCTCGGTGCTTGCATCAAAACAGTCTCCGGAATTTTAATCGAAAGTGTTTTTCTATTCTGCCCACGTGAGTTTAATATATTTCTTTTCCATGGTTTCTTTTGTAGGGGTTCAGCTGTTGCAAAAATAATTGGTAATAATGTCAAGAAGCTTCAGAAGTTTGCTTCTACGGTCAAGATGTGGGTCTTTGAAGAAACAGTTAATGGGAGAAAACTGACAGACATCATAAATAATGACCATGAAAACGTAAAATATCTCCCTGGACACAAGTTGCCAGAGAATGTGGTAAGACTTTGGGGTGAAAAGTACATTTGGATCATTCTGCAGGATATGCTCAGCTGAACAGCACTTGGAACTTGGAAATATGAACACTACTCCCTGCTCCCCTGTTCCTTTCTACCACTAATTGGTTGGTTTTGGTCATCCTGACTCAGAAAATGAGCTTCGTATTAGTTTGCTAGGGCTGCCCCAACAAAGTGCCACAGACTGAGTGACTTAAACCACAGAAATTAATTTTCTTACAAGCTTGAAGGCTATAAACCTGAGGTCAAGGTGTCAGCAGTGGTTTCTCCTAATATTACTGAACCAACGCAGGTACAGACCCAACACAGACACTTGCTTCCAGAAAACCAAACTCTGACCCATGAGGGTTGTGTAGGAGTTTATGGGTGAAACCATCCGGGAGTCAGCTTGGTTTGCTCCAAAGGCCATATCTCTGAATGTGCCCCCAGATGGGTTTTGTTTTAGGTTTTGCCATAGAGTGTGTGCAAACACACCAGGCAGACAGACAGACAGACAGAGAGAAAGTGAGAAATCTTCCCCCAGGGAGGATGGCCACGCCCAACCCCTTCTCCATATGCCCAGCATTATTTTCAAGCCTCTGGGTCAGTGTTATTTTCAAACCTTTGGGTCTAGAACTCAAACCGTGATTGACCATGTGGGAGTCCAGTGCCTTAATCACTATGCCACTTGCCAACCCCAAGATGAGCTCTTTTTTTCTTTTCTTTTCTTTTTTTTTCCTTCCTTTCTTTCTTCATTCATTCAATCATTCAATCATTCATTTTAATTTGACCAGAAAGAAACAGAGAGAGAAAGTGAGAAAGCAATCCATCAGGTCCAGAACTTGAAACGTGGTTGACCATATGGGAATGTCCAGGCGCCTTAACCATCACGCCACCTGCTGGTCCCCCAAGATGAGTTTTTATACAGAAATATTTCCAGCCCAAGTTTTTAGCCAGAGCCTCATATGCAATTGAAGGATCAAAATTTGGGCAGCTCTGATTGGTGAATTCAAGCAGCAGTCTCATTGGCCCATTATTGAAACTGGTACTTTTCTAATTGGTTACTCTGCTGCAGCCAGCATCCACTCCCTCCCTGAAGTGGGAGTCAGCTCCAGGTCACTCAGCCTTCCCCAGAGCATGTGCCCTCTAAGCAGCGGCCGGAAGTCAGTGCCAGGTCTCTGTCATCTAGGTTAGTTCTGGCTGGGTACAATTTGTGCTCTCTCCTTGGCTTGCAGGTAGCTGTCTTCTTTCTCTGTCTTCACATGGTCTTCCCTCGGAATACGTGTCATTATCTTCTTTATTTTAATGAGGACAGTAGTCATAGTGAATCAGGGTTCACCTGATTTTTTTTCCCCCAAAGACTGTTTTACTTATAAAGCCTTTCTCCGGCATGAACTTGCTGATGCTGAAGGAGTGAATACCTTTGGGAAAAAGATTTTCCACACTTGTCACATTCATGAGGCCTTTCTCCGGTGTGAACTCTTGTATGTTCAGTGAGGTTGAAACTTTCAGCAAAGGATTTCCCACATTCGCTGCACTCGTAAGGCTTTTGTCTTGTGTGACATCATTTTAAATTCATAACCAATTTAAAGATACTATTTCCAAATGTCAGATTCATAGGTATTGGGGGTTAGAACTTGAACCTATGAATTTTGAGGGACACAATACAGCCTGTAAGAATCTTCTTCCTTGGCACTGAAAGTGCTGGTTACATCGGGGCTGGAACTAACAACCTCGCCTTAGCAGCTCCTGTACCCCTAGCAGTTCCTGATACATCCCTTCTGAGTGCCTGCGACTTCAATCAGCTCTTAGGACAGCTAATGTGCTGGTCTCTACTTAAAGTCAAGGTCAAGGCCTAAATTACTGAAGGAGATAGAAGAAAATGGGAAACCGTAAGAATGACCGTTTACAATTTAAACTTACAAGATCTGGGAGAGAAAAATATAGGGTACTGCCTGGTCTCATTCTACTGACTTTCGAGGGAAGAAAGAAATAACCATGGGGAATAAGAAGGGTGGCTGCATGTATGAAAGGAATTTAAGAACTTTTATTGTCAGATTCACCCCTTGTTAGCTACCTAAGAGTCTGTTTGAAACCAGGCAGTTGTGGCTGTCTGATTCCCATCATTCACCTGAAAAACTCTTCTTTGTTAATGAAACACCATTTACTGAATACATTCACTCAACAAACCTTCATGAGCATGCCCTGTGCCTGCAACATACAGTGTTGGGTTAGGACAAAAATAATAGTATGTTGTTGCCTTCCTCAAGGGATTGAGCGGGGAGGGACTAATTTATAAGCCAGTAGATGTGGGGAAGTTTGGAAATACAAAGACCTAGCTTGCAAAAGCTCTTAGTTATAGTGTTCATTAGTGCCAAGCACTGTGGTAAGCAGAACACTATCTTCATTTAATCCTCTCAATAACCTTCTTAGGCTGATGCTATTAGTTTTCCTATCATGATAATTCTGATTATATAGAGAAGGAAGCCAAGACTTAAGAGAGGCTAAGGACCTTGCCCAAGGTCTCATAGCTAGTGGCTAAAGTTGGGATCTGGTTCCAGGTAGACTCATGTCTGCCTCTGCTGAATCTGATGCCTTCTAAATAATGACAAATTTCTCCTCTGTCACTGAACTAGGACAAGCCAGCATTTTCCCACAATATATTCTTGGTGCTGTTGGTTGGGTGTGGAAGGATACTTGGTTGTGAGCTTGAAAATGAAGTTTTCCAAATATTGATGGAAAGATTAAAGGGGGCAGCTATTATCACTGCAGTAGAAGGCCTCTAGGGTCATTTCTTATCCATCCTTGGGTAGAAAACTCTTTTGGGCTTCATTTCCCTTGTTTGTATCAGAATTGCTTGCTCCTTCTCTTCTGTAAACTACATGCTTCGTTATTTCAGTCCTCCCACTCTGCGCTGGGTCAGTTCCTTTTGTTCCTTCTACATGTCGACCTTCACATGTCCCAAGCATATGGCCCTGACTTTTATGGTCTTCTGTTCATCCGCATACCTAGCATGATGCTTTTCCTACAGTCAGGACTCGTGGTATGTTGCAGGAGTGGATCTGCTCAGGGAGCTTCAGTGAAGCCATTCTGTGCTGTAAATGGGGAGTAGGAAGGAAATAAGGGTTCACCTAGAAGAGCCAAGAGCATCACCACTGAGAACCCAGCCACTCACCAATGACTCAACCACCTACCCCAGGTCCCCAGGTGTGGACGAAGGATGGAGAGAAAGGAAGAGGAGTCCACTCCCAGGACTCTATTGATATCCAAGGCATAAAAATCAATGTATCCATTCTCTGGAATGGACTTCTACATGGTTTCTATTTTGTTGCTATTATGGACAGTTCTCCTAGAAATAACCTTGTACATATCCCAAGAGTAGAAAATTCTTGGGTCATAGGAAATGCACAATTAGTGATTTTACCACAGCATACCAATGGATTCCCAAGTGGTTCTATCAGTCTACAGTCCTGCAACAGTGTTTCAGAAATCATATCCCATATCCTGGCCAGTGCTTGGTGAAGAATATGGGAACTTTTTTCCTTAAGGCTGGTGAAAGGTTCACTAGTGTTTGTGTTTTTCCTTCTTCTCTCCTAAATTTGCCAGAGGGTGTATACACTTGCCAAAGAGAGACAGACAGTGAGGGAAAGGAAGAAAGCACCCCCCCCCCCA
>NW_006160137.1:1996269-1999741 GCF_000334495.1 Tupaia belangeri chinensis
GAAAGGAAAAAACCCCCCCCCCCCCCAATAAGGCATGATCATGCCACAATTCCTTCTCTATCTCCACCATCCTTTTGGGATTTTGAGCAAGCACACATACATGTTCAGCATGTTTTTCAAGCCGCAATGTCTGGGATTCAAACCACATTGTTAGCCATATGGGATCTGACTCCTGTCACCAGTAGGCCATGGGGCCGGCCCTTTAATTTTTTATACTTTATGTATGTTAGACAAAGTACATATGAGAGATCACATGATAAAGAGGCATAAGAATTGAGAGATAGTAACGTGTGTGCTAGTGAAGGCCATTCCCCTGCAGATCAGGGCCTGGACCTGAATACTCCCCTAGTGATCCTGGGCACAGGATTTAGTCAACCCTTTTCTCCTTGTGGTGAGATGGTCTGGTATCAGTGCCTTACTCTTAGGGTTCTGTGAGGAGTAAACAACCCATAAACTGCCTAATTCAACAGGAAGTATTCATAAAAAGCTAGGTTAGTTTTTACAAATTTGCTAGTTTCTTTTCTTCCCCCCAGGGGGAAGGGGGTGCATGCATGAGAGAAAGAGCCCCTCAGTTAAGTATAGTCAAACCACAGTCACTTTTCTTCTATTTCACTACCCCATCAGATGGATAGTTGTCATGTACATGTAACAAACATGATTTCAAGTCACCAGAGCCAGGATTTGAACCAGAGTCTGCATGTGGGCTGGAGCTTTTCATGCATATTGTTTTAATAACTGCATTGCAGAACTGACCCAAAACATGTGGTATTTTTTATGTTTAGATAGTTTTTACAAACATCTCATTTGATCATTTAAAAAGTCAACTAGTGCTAGATAACATTGGTATTATTACCATTTTAAAGATAGAATCAGATATACAAGTAACTACCTACTAGGCTAATTTGTAATTATTTTTTCCTTGAGAACTGAAGCAGGAGGGAATTTAACTCAGCTCCTTTAATTGAGGATTGCAGTTTATAATGTCAGTTGATGTGCCAACTTGAGATTGTGAGTCTTTTCTCATGGGGCTCCCAACCTGCTGCCCACTCACCATTCCCCAGGTCTTCATTCGTCAGATGGTCTTCAAAACCTTTTGTAACATCGACGTCACCATGTCATCACCTGCTCACTAAAAGCTGGTTGAGCCTAGATCTGCAACTTCCCCCTAGACCTGAATAGAAAGAGATTTGTAAATTCCTGTCTTGCCAGATAAAAACTGTTGATCCTATTTTATTGCTCACTGTGTTTAGAACTCATTCAGAGAGGGCTGTTCTACCTATATGCTTTAGCTTAGACCAGTCTCAGTATGACAGAAGGATTTATAATCACAGCATCCTGTCGCTGCCTCTCATTTTTGTCTTCTAAGCTCTGCCAGCTTTTTGTTTATTTCCTCCATGAGCCAGAGAGACAAAGAGCGAGCGAGCAGGCACCCCATGGTCTCCATGCCAGATCTTCCCCCAGCATTCAGCCCGCACCCAGAGCACACCCAGTGTGCTCCACGAAGTCTGTGGACTTTTTCATGCACTATTGTCTCACAGAGCACTTGGGTGTTTACCATCTTGGTCTGGCCCTTCCCAATGTAAACCAACAAAAGACAAACCTACTTCACTGTAATATAATCCACAGAACACAGTCCGGTGGTTTTTAGTATATGTACATAACTATGCAACCATGCCCACAATTAACTTAATAACATTTCTATTACTCCTAAAAAGAAACCTATTTAAAGCTTCCCTACTGCCAGCCTGGTCACCATCCCCTTCCGTCCTCCACTTCCCCATTCCCTTCACCTCATTCAAGATGGCTGCCCGCGGTCCCGCGATCCTGCGCCCTCTCACGGCCCCTCAGGCCTGCTTCCAGTTTCCGGGAGCTGCACACGGAAGCGTAGACAGGACAGGGCCCGGGGTGTTTCCATGCCCGGGACCGAAAGAGAAAGAGCGTTCAAAGAAATAAAGAGAGCGAAGGCTTGGAGGGTACAGGAGACTCAGGCCTAGGTCGGCAGTGAAGGCCTCACAGCTGGCAGAGCGCGAGAGCCCCGTTCTCGCGAGACCTGGAGACTCCCAAGGCTGAGCCCAGGGTGTTAGTGGGAACTGAAGCTCCAGGTGAGCGCAGAGGCTGGCCCACGGCCGAAATCCCGCGAGATTAGGAGGAACTCCCACGAGGTTAGGGCTCCGCGCGCGTGGCAGGGCCAAGGTGTAGGGCTGGAGAGTGGAGGTGTGAGCGCGTGGACGTCGCTCGCACGCGGTGCTTTTACAGCAATGATGGATTTGGAGGAAACGATAACTCCCGGTGGGTTTTCTGGGCGGGTAACTGAGCCTGCTTTGCAGTAGGTCACTCTGCCAAACATGCTAACGTGGAAACCACGTGTAATTTTGTTGTTGCGTTGGTTTTTGTCATACGGCATGTGAGCTCACCCGAGAGAGGGGGAGAGAGAGAAGGACAGAGAAAGTGACTTACCTCTCCCACCTCCCAGGGGAATGGCTACCCTGCATTCCCTTCTCCTCCATTCTCCTCTCTGCATTTTGGACATGTGTACTGCTGCTCCCAGTAGTACTAATAAAACCCTGGAGTTTCTGTTGCCGAGAGAGAAGGAAGAGCAGACCTTGGGTGGCAACAAGTTTCCGCCAGAGACCGTGTGCTTGGTGCCCTCCCTACAGACCCTCACCTCGCCCCATGGTTTTGCTTTGGCTTATTACATTTGCTAAAGGATGCACCTGCTCCCCAGAGAGAGGGAAAGGAAAAACGCACGCCCCATAATGGGAACATGGTCATGCCAGAGTCCCTTCTCCATTTCTCCATCCTGTCGGGTTTGGGGCATGCATGTACACGTCCTCAGCATGTACCTTAAGCTGCTGGGGCTGGGCTTTGAACCACAGTCAACCGTGTGGAATCTGGTTCCCTTTACCACTAGGCTATGGTTCTGGCCCTCTGACTTTTTATTTTATCACAGGACACATGCACTCACTAGAGACAGCCTGAGAGAGCGAGGAAATGAGAAATCACCCTCCAGGGAGGATGGCCAGGCCGCAGTTCCCTCTCCTCCATTCTCCTTGGGGTTTGGGGCACATGTGCCTGGTATGTTTCTCAAGCGGCCAAGTCCAGGACTCACACCATGGTCAGCCATGTGGAATCCAGCACCTCGAGCACCACGCCACCTGCTGACCCTGCGCGCATGTTTTAAAACTGATCTTGGGACCAGCAGGTGGCGTGGAGGTTAAGGCGCTGGACACTCCCACATGGCCAACTGCAGTTTGAATACTGGACCTAGTGGCTTGCTTTCTCACTTTCCCCCTCTCTCTCTCTCTCTGTGTGTACCTCTCTCCGGTCAAATTAAAATAAATGAATGAATAAATAAAATTAAATAATTATTTAAAACAACAACAACAACAAAAAACTCATCTTGCTCACCTGAGGAAACGCAGTTCTCATGGGCGCTCATGTGCACCAAGTGCACACCAGGGGCTGTCACTGC